>NC_090437.1:896066928-896436995 GCF_031143425.1 Pleurodeles waltl | reverse complement strand
CCACACCAAAGCCCAGGAAAGTGGGAGTAAAGTACTGCAAGTTTCCTTAGGACACACTACAAGTCGTGATTAGAGTTATTGCCAGAACCAAACAAGACTGGAAACAACAAATGGTGGATTTCTGGACCCGAAGACCTGCAAAGGAAGGAGACCAAGTCCAGAAGTCAGAAGAAGTTCCAGGAAGGACAGGAGCCCCTGCCAACCTAGAAGAGGGTGCAAAAGAAAAGTCCCCGGTTGGACGAAGACTGCAGAAATGCACACAAGGAAGATGTCAGTGGGTTCCTGCATGAGATGTTGGATGCAGGCGAGTTTTGGTGCTGGATTAATCCAACAAGCCTTGGTTCTGGCAAAGTAGCATTTTGCATCAGAGTGGTGCTGTCTGGACCCAGGAGGGACCTGGGTGCCTTAACTCTGCGTGAGGAGAAGAGGGGGCTCTCAGCACTTCAGAGAGCCCTTAGTCGACCAGACAGCACCCATGGGAGTCCCAGGACACAGGGACAAAGGAGGTGCAAAATGCAGTTGGTACAGCACTACAAAGGAAGGTCTCACGCCGCCGGAGGACAACTCAGCGAGTTGAGCATCGCAGATAGAGTGGTGGGGACCTGGGCCAAGCTGTGCATGAAGGAATTTTGTAAATAGTGCACAGTGGCCTCAGGAGGTGAAGAAGACGCATTGCACAGGGGTACTGTCGTACTTGGGGAGGGCAGGCCCTTACCTCCTCCAAATTGGGAAGAAAGGACCTCAGGACAGTCTGTGTCGAAGAGATCCACCACCTGTGTTCCAAGGAGTACGCTCGTCACCAGGAGAGGAGTCCAAGAGATCCAGTTGTCAACTTAATAGGTGCCTGCAAGAGCTGAGAAGTGACTCCGTCACTCCACAGGAGATTTCTTCTGTCCTTCTGGTGCAAGGTGAAGGCAGGGAGTCCCTAGCATGTGTACACCATGGAAACTGTTGCAGTTGCTGGCTGGAGCTGAAGTTGCAGATGAAAAGTAGCCCTTCTGGATACTTTGTTGCTGTTACAGCGGTTTCTGGAGCAGTCTGCGGTTGATCCGAGGTTAGAGGATGAAGTAGTAGTTGCAGAGGGTTCCTGCTGGAAACTTACAAGTAGAATCTGAAGAGAAACTCACAGGAGAGACCCTAAGTATCCCTGAGAGGGGGATTGGCAACCTTATCAGATATGGACCTATCAGGAAGGGTCTCTGATGTCACCTGCTGGCAGTGGCCACTCAGAGGCCTCCAGAGTGTCTGCACACCTTGGAAAATAAGATGACTGAAGCCTGGGACACACTGGAGGAGCTCTGGGCACCACCGAGGGGTGGTGGACAGGGGCGTGGTCACTCCCTTTTCCTTTGTCCAGTTTTGCGCCAGAGCAGGGACTGGGGGTCCCTGAACCAGTATAGACTGGCTTATGCAAGGAGGGCACCATCTGTTCCCTTCAAAGCATTTCCAAAGGCTGGAGGAGGCTACCCCTCCCCAGCCTGTTACACCTATTACCAAAGGGAGAGGGTGTAATACCCTCCTCCCAAAGGAAATGCTTTGTTCAGCCTTCCTGGGACTGTGCTGTTCAGACCCCAGGAGGGCAGAACCCTGTCTGTGAGGTGGAGACAAGTGTAGCTGCAATGCAAGCCTCAGAGAGCTGGTTTGGCAGCCCTCAGGAAGCATGGAATTGGCTCGTACCAGATTTGAAATGGGGGACAATTCCATGATCTTCGATACCTTACATGGCTATATTCGTGGTTACTATTGTGAAGCTACATATAGATATTGACCTATATGTAATGCACATGTGTAATAGCGTCCCTGCACTCACAAAGTCCCGGGTATTGGCCCTGAACTATGTGGGGGCACCTTTGCTAGTACAAGGGTGTCCTCACACTTAGTAACTTTACACCTAACCTTCAGTAAATGAAGGTTAGACAAATAGGTGGCTTAGAAGTTACTTAAGTGCAGTGAACATGGCTGTGAAATAGTGTGTGCCATATTTCACGCAGGCTGCAATGGCAGGCCTTTGGAAAGGGTTGTCTGAGCTCCTTATGGGTGACAAAAGAAATGCTGCAGCCCATAAGGATCTCTTTGAACCCTAATGTCCTGGGTACCTAGGTACCATATACTAGGAACTTATAAGCGGGGTTCAGTGTGCCAATTGAAATTGGTAAATGAAGTCACTAGCCTATAGTGACAAATTTAAAAGCATAGAGAGCATAAGCACTGAGGTTCTGGTTAGCAGAGCCTCAGAGACACAGTTAGGCACTACTGACAACACACACATTAGGCCACAAATTATGAGCACTAGGGTCCTGACCAGCAGGATCCCAGTGAGAGGCAAAAACATCCTGACATACAGGTAAAAATCGGGGTAACATGTCAAGAAAGATGGTACTTTCCTACAGAATCCTACATCAATTACACCAATAGTGAAAATCATGATAGTACTCCTTTTTATGGCCACAAGATCCTTGCAATGCATTGTGGCACTATCTCTAGGCATGTCACAACCAACTTTCAGTGGTGTGCTACATGAAGGCCTTTCTTTAATGATGAGACACATCAACAGCTTCATCCAGTTTCCACAAAATGAGAACTTTGCAAATGTGAAAGGAGATTTTTATGCTTTGGTTGGCATACAACATGTGGTTGGACCATTGATGGAACACATATTGCCTTAGTGCCACCACACGCTAGGGAACAGGTCTACTGCAATAAGTAGAACTTCCATTCAATGTGCGGGGTGTCTGTTTACCTCATTTTTACATCTCAAGCATGTGTGTCCCTTTTTCCAGGGGCAGCATATGATTCCTTTTACTATGGAAAAGCAGCATAAGCCTGTGAATGTCATACCTTAGACATGAGGGGGCCTGGCTTGTTGGTAAGTACAATCTGTTAATAGTATTATTTCTGTAATTTCTAGTTTAAGAATGTAAAATGGGATTAGATATTTTTACTAAATGTATATTTCTTTCATAAAAGAGACTCAGGCCCTCATTACAACTCTGGCGGTCGGTGATAAAGCGGCAGTAATACCGCCAACAGGCCGGCGGTAATAAATATGAAATTATGACTGTAGGAGGCTGGCCTGGCTTAAAGTGGGTACCTGATGGTACTTACACCTTGTGCCAGGTCCAGTTATCCCCTATTAGTAGATAAGTAGTGTTCTAGCAGCTTAGGCTGATAGAGGTAGCTATAGCAGAGCATCTTAGGCTGGCTGAACTAGGAGACATGCAAAGCTCCTACTATACCACTTCAGCAAGTGAGGGTTAGACATATAGGTGACTTATAAGTTACTTAAGTGCAGTGTAAAATGGATGTGAAATAACGTGTGCGTTATTTCACTCAGGCTGCAGTGGCAGTCCTGTGTAAGATTTGTCTGAGCTCCCTATGGGTGGCAAAATAAATGCTGCAGCCCGTAGGGATCTCCTGGAACCCCAATACCCTGGGTGCCTAGGTACAAAATACTAGAGAATTATAAGGGTGTTCCAGTGTGCCAATTAGAATTGGTGAAAAGGTTCACTAGCCTATAGTGACAATTTTAAAGGCAGAGAGAGCTTAAACACTCAGGTTCTGTTGAGCAGATACTCAGTTACACAGTTAGTCACTACACAGGTACAAATATTCAGGCCACAAACTATTAGCAGTGGGTTCCTGGCTAGCAGGATACCAGTGAGACAGGCAAAAACAAACTTACATACATGTAAAAATGGGGGTAATATGCCAGGCGAGATGGTACTTTTCTACAATGGCCACGGCAGAAACTGCTCAGACAGACAGCCACTTTAACACAGCGACCACCAGGGCGAAATCAACAGGTACCACAGCGGTAACCGCCAACAGCCAGGCAGAAGACAATGTACCGCCTACAGTGTTATGACACATCTATCCGCCACCTTTTCTGGGGTGGTACCAACGACATCAAAAGCCTGGCAGAAACAGTCCACAGAAGGGAAACAACTCACCTCTGGACACTCAAGGAAGAACAACACAGCCATGAAGCCCGAGTTGCATGTCTTCCCCATGCTCTTCTACTTTCTGCTCCACTACGAGCACCAACGCCGGCAAAGACGACCACGGTGAGTACAGCCACCTAGCACACAGGGGACGGGAGGAGGAAAAAGAGAGTGACACACACACGCAACACCCCCACCCCCAAACCCACGCACACAACCAGATGCAGTAACATAATATATACACCTCGTACCCCTCAGGAATAATGCAAGGACATCTACTATAGTGTAAAAAGGCTGTAATAAGATATATATAGGTGAAATTCGTGCATCCAAATGAAAAAGTATATGCATATTTACAATGCAAGGGGCACTGCCCAGTCCTCAATGTCCGTGGGCCACAGGGCCACATCACAAAGTCCAAGGCCCATCCTCACTCCTGCAACAACATGGAGAGAACACTGCAGGGGTATCAGCTCGAAAATAGACAGGCACCTCAGGGGGACGGGGAGGCACCTCAGCCGGAAGATGGTACAACGCCATTGGTCCTGGAGGGGGCAACATGCCCTGTGCTTGGTCCTTAGGAGTGTAAGGCCACAGTCTCTCAAGTGGGTGACTTGCCCACATGCTCTGGCGGGGGTAACATGCCCTGTGCTTGGTCCTGGGGAGTGCAAGGCCACAGTCTCTCAAGTGGGTGACTTGTCCACATGCTCTGGAGGGGGCAACATGCCCTGTGCTTGGTCCTGGGGCATGCAAGGCCTCAGTCTCTCAAGTGGGTGACTTACCCACATGCTCTGGAGGGGGCAACATGCCCTGTGCTTGGTCCTGGGGAGTGCAAGGCCACAGTCTCTCAAGTGGGTGACTTGCCCACTGACTTGTCCTGGTGAGTGCAAGGCCACAGTCTCTCTAGTGGGTGACGACTTCCACTGGTTCTGGAGGAGGCATTGTGCCCAGTGTGCTTCTTCCTGGAAAGACTGCAGTGAGTGGATGGCTTCTCCACTGGTTCTGGAGGCGGCATTGTGCCCAGTGAGCTTCATCCTGTGGAGGATGGGATGAGTGGATGGCTTCTTCCACTGGTTCTGGAGGGGGCATTGTGCCCAGTGAGCTTCATCCTGATGAGGATGGAGTGAGTGGATGGCTTTCCACTGGTCCTGGAGGGGGCATTGTGCCCTGTGATGCAGATCTTGCAAGGTCACAGTCTCTCAGCTGGGTGTCAGACCCACAGGATGTGCTGGGGCCAGGCCGCACAACAGCCCATGGAGGTAGAACTAAACACTGTCCACTGGCGGTGACGGCTGCTCAGTGGTAGTAGTGGGGGTGCTTCTGGTGGAGCTGTGGTGGGAGGAGGCCCCAGCCCTTCCCCTGCAGCCTCGGATGGCTGCCCACTAGGGCTCATGCTTCTGGCAGTAATGCTGGTGGCGGTGCAGGTGGAAGTGCTGGCAGAGGTAGGGGGAGGTTCCAGCCCTTCCCCTGCAGCCTCGAACGGCTGTCCACTGAGGCTGCTGCTGCAGGCAGTTGTGCTGGTGTTGGTGCTGGCAGTGGTCGCGGGAGGCTCTAGCCCTTCCCCTGCAGCCTTGGACGGCTGCCCACTGGGGCTGCTGCTGCTGACAGTGGTGCTGGTGGTGGTGCTAGCAGTGGTGGGGGGAGGCTCCAGCCCATCCCCTGCAGCCTCAGATGGCTGAACCACCATGGGTGGTGGTGGGGGCTTCAACTGACTCCCAGCACCAGGCCTCTTGTCCTTTTTTCCTGCTGGTGAAGGACCCTTGCCCCTCCTGCAAGCAGCTGGGGTTAGCTCCTTGCTCCTTTTGGCAGCAGCTGGGGACTGCTCTTTCCCTTCCTCTAAGCAGCCGGGGATTGCTCCTTGCCCTTCCTTTTTCAGCTGGGGGTGCCTCTATGCCCTTCTTTGCAGCAGCTGGTGGTGCCTCCTTGCCCTTCCTTAGAGCACTTGGTGCAGGCACCCTATCAGTGTGGCTGCCTGGTGCCCGGGATCCTCTCCCACCTGGTGTAGCTGTGGACACTACTGTGCCCTTGGACTGGGTGGCTGAGGTGCTGGGCTAAGTTCTGACCACCCTGGCCTGACGTGAGGGACAGTGGAGGGCTAGGGAAGAGGTCAAAGGTAGAGAGGAAAAGCTTCTTAGTGACATTGGGGTGGAAAGAGGGAGATGGTTTGGGAGTAGAGGTAGAAGGAGTGGTTGTAGGAGGTGTCTGTCTGCTGTGTTTGGGTGCAGGTGCCTGGGCTGGATGCTGTTGTGAGGTGGATGGCTGTTGGGTGTCGGAGTGCTTGCGTTTGTATACTTTGGGAGGAGGGGGCACAGACATAGTGGAAGAGGATACCTGGGACGTGTGCATGGAAGTGGGGGTGGTGACTGCCAGTAAGGAGCGTGTGTTGATAGGTGTGCTGGTGATGGGAGTAGTGGATGAAGATGTAGTGCATGCAAGTGTGCGTGTAGAGACAACTGGGAGGGAGGTGGCCGTGGAGGAGGAGGGGGCCACAGTGGAAGCAGTGGATGTTGGTGTGTCTGCATCTGGATGGTGTTTGTGTGAGTGCCTGTGGGATGAAGTATGGTGCTTGTGTTTGCCATGTCCACTTTTGTGTGTTGTCCTGGGTGCCTGCTCATCTGACTGTGTGCTTGGGATATGTTGGGGCTGAGGGGAATGGGATTGGGTGGAGGAAGTTGGAGGGGGGAGGCTAGAAACAGGGGCAATGGCTGTCATCAGAGAGGAGGCCAGAGCCTGGATTGATCTATGTCGGGCCTCCATGCCAGTGTGAATGCCCTCCAGGAATGCATTTGTCTGTTGCACTTGGGCTGCCAGTCCCTGGATGGGATTCACAATGGTTGACTGCCCAACAGAGATGGATTTCAGGAGGTCAATAGCCTCCTCACTCAGGGCAGCAGGTCTCACTGGGGCAGGGCCTGAGGTGCCTGGGGCGAAAGAGATGCCCACACTACTGGGAGAGCAGGCACAGGAACCACGCTGCTGGGCTGCTGGGAGGGCAGTACTGGTATGGGGGTGGTGTATGTACCTGTACCACCAGGGAGCTTCCATCGGAGGAGGAATCTGTGTCCTAATTGTCCCCTCTTTTCTCTGCCGTAGTGCTTCCCTTGCTCTCCGTCCCACTGGTGCCCTCACTGTCGGTGGATTCGGCCTCCTGGGCCCTGTGGGATGCTGCTCCCTCTATCACCGGTGCCTCAGCTCCTCAGCCAGATGATGCTAATGCACATGAGGCCAGGGTGACAAAACAAAAAGGGGGGGAGAGATAAAGGATACACTTGGTCAATGGCGGCAACAACACCACTGTTGGCGTACAAGACACACACACACATACAGGGAACAGCCCTACACACTAGGCAATTCACTACCAGTCACAATGCTAGTCACCAGCCCATGGATAGGGATACCTAACGCCAATTGTAACATACCTGAGACCCACATACCCTGCCCAGTAGTGGATGCATACTAGCTTGGTTGGAGGTATTTTACATCAGAACACTGCTCAACATGGGCCTATGCTGCAATGTCAGGCCTGGCCTAGGGGCAACCACAGGCCCACATCCCCCACCCAGTTATCACCCCACCAGGCGCAAGTTGTATATTGGGCCACTGTACTCACCCCATTGTGGCTGCTGTGATGCCCCCAAGCGCCCCTATAGCTCCGGATAGGCCACCGCCAGTATGCAGGCCATTAGGGGGTGAGGGTTCGACGGGCGCCCCTTCCTCATTGGGAGGCCATTCCCAGCTGGGTGTCTGCCATCTTCCATGCCCAGCGTCTCAGGTCCTCCCACCGTTTGCTACAGTGGGTGCTCTGACTGCCGTAGACCCCCAGGGTCCGCACGTTTTTGGCGATGGCACGCATATACCCTTTTTCTTATGGGCGCTGACCTGCAGGGAAATGGACAAAGGGAAAGATATTAGTCCGACCGTCCTGCCTGTTACACTCATGGCCCACCATGCCCCTTCCCATCCCAATTAGCACAGACATGGCCCACCATACATGCAGCACGCTTCCCAGGGCCCATCCATCAACCCCCCCTACATGAGGCCTTCACACACAGCACTCCATGCATTCACGATTCATGCATCGTACTCACGGTGTACTCACCCGTTGGTCTGGAGGCCCATACAGCATTTGGTACTGGGATAGGAACCCATCCACCAGTCACTCCAACTCCGCCAAGGTGAATGCAGGGGACCTTTCCCCAGTCACACAAGCCACGGTCAGTTCCAGACACAGGTCACAGCAGCACTTGCAGTGTAGGTCCTCTCCTGTTGATAGTCAGGTAGCAAGTAAGGGAACAGATAGAAATGGTGATGCATAACGTCACTGACAGTGTACATAACCATTGGCCACTATACCCCATAGGGCCCAATGTTAACCAATGAGGAGTTGCACAGCAGTTTTCGACCGTCTCCCGCAACAGCTCACAACATCATCGGAATTACCTGATTTCCACCCGTCACTCCAAACAGGACAGGCGGATGCCATTTCAGAGGGGGTGCAGGCCATGGCTCCTAACTGCGTCACAGCACACATATGCACCATTTGGACCTCTCCAACAAAATACTGTTACAATCACAACATGCATTTAAGTGTAGTGGTTGGAAATAAAAGTTACTGACCAGCTGCTCACCATTTTGCCCCATAGATTGCAACCGCTGAGGATGAATAGGAGATGGAGACATACCCCCATGTACAGACCCCTGGTGGACTTGGCAACAATGGAGAACATGCACATTATCCTCACTTATGGACTGGACAGGGCCACAATCACAGAGCTGTGTGCCCAATTGGAACAAGACCTAATATCTGCTATCCGTCACCCCACTGGGATCCTCCCTCTTGTGCAAGTGCTATCACTGCTCCATTTCCTGGCAACTGGGTCCTTCCAAGTGACAGTGGGCTTGGCAGCAGGAATGTCTCAGCCAATGTTCTTAATAGTGCTGACCAGAGTGTTGTCTGCCCTGATAAATACATGCATGGCTACATCGTTTTCCCCTACGTGGAGGATTTAGCCACAGTGAAAGCTGATTTCTATGCAATGGGACATATCGGCGATATTATTTGGGCAATTGATGGTACACATATAGCATTTGACCCCCCCCCCGGTGAAATGAACTGGTGTTCAGAAATCGAAAGAGCTTTCAGTTGATGAATGTGCAGATGGTGTGCCTGGTGGACCAGTACATCTCCCACGTCAATGCAAAATATCCTGGGTCTGTACATGATGCCTTTATCCTGAGGAATAGCAGCATCCCATATATGATGGCTCAACTTCAGAGGCACAGGGTGTGGCTAACAGGTGAGCCCTGGGTCCCACCCAGTGGATGTTGGTGTATGGGTATGGTGTGGGTCCTAATGGTTGGTGTGTGGCTAACAGTTGTCATTCGATATTTGCAGGTGACTCAGGTTAACCCAACCTCTCATGGCTACTGACCCGTGTGAGGAATCCCAGGACAAGAGTAGAGGAACATTACAATTGAGGCCCATGGGCGAACAAGAAGAATTATAGAGAGGCCCTTTGGCCTCCTGAAGGCCAGGTTTGGTTGACTCCATGCAACAGGTGGATCCCTGTACTACTCACAAGAAGGTCTGCCAGATCATTGTGGCATGCTGTATGTTGCCCAACCTTGCCTTACGTCGCCAGGTGCCTTTTCTGCAGGAGGTTGAGGCTGGAGATGGGCGTGTGGAAGCAGTGGACCCTGTGGACAGTGAAGATGAGGAGGCAGAGGATGAGGACAACAGGAGTGCAATAATTAGTCAATACTTCCAGTGACACACAGGTAAGACAGTGTAGCTTCACATTGAATTGACAGTTTTGTGTTTGACATTGTCACTGACAGGCTGATTTTCCCACTTCCCATGGCCACTCACTGTACCCTTTGGCATCTCTATTTGTAGATATTTGTGCCCCACTATCACTCCTGGTGTGTTGACTGCAGCCAACTACAGGTCATTCCTATGTATACATTTCTGTACAGTTGACTTTCAATGTTTAAACCTTGTTTAACAAATACATACTTAAATAATTTGACCTATTCCATACTTTTCAAAGGATCTTTATTTAAGTGCTAAGAGGTAGAGGGAGATGTGCAATGGGCTGGGGTGATGATGGAGGAAAGTGCAGGTTGGAGTCTAGTCTATTTGTATCACAGGTGCATTGTCCAAGGGGGCATAGGAAGGGGAACAATGGCAGTTCAAGGTGGACAGGGTGACTGAATGGAACACAAGAGTGACAATCAGGAGAGTCTTATTTCTTGGTGAGGGTGTCGGCAATAGTCTCTGGCTTCTGCCTGGATCGCAGGGAACATTTGCAGGTGGTTCACCGTCTGCAGGGGGAGGGTTGCTGGTAGCCTGGGGTCCTGTGGCGGGGCCTCCTGTACACCACCGGCAGTGGAGGTAGAGGGCTGTTCATCGGTTTAGCTAGTGGCAGAGGCCTGCTAGTGTGCCACTGTCTCCCTCATAGTGTTGGCCATGCCTGCCAGCACCCCTGCATTGGAGACCATGGTGGTGTTGATGTCCTTCAAGTCCTCCCTGATCCCTGGATACTGTCCCTCCTGCAGCTGCATGTTCTCCTGCAACTTGTCCAGTATCTTGCCCATCATCTCCTGGGAATGGTGGTATGCCTCCTTGAGAGTCGGTTCCCTGGGCCTGTCCTCCCCAGTCACAAAGCAGTCCTCCCTGTTGTCCTGTGTCTCTGTCCACTGAAACATGTGCCCACTGCCACTGATCGTCCTGTGTTTGTGGGGTGGCCTGGGGTCCCTATAGTGGTGGACACAATGCCGATTGACGTGTCCTGGGGTCAGAGGTATGGGCCCGCTTGGTGGGTGCTGTGGTGGTGTTTCCTGAGGGGAAAGGCTCTGTGGTGGTGTGTGAGTGTGCCTGGGTAACTGACTATCCGGAGGTCCCTGATGGG
Source organism: Pleurodeles waltl (assembly GCF_031143425.1). Classification (NCBI taxonomy): domain Eukaryota; kingdom Metazoa; phylum Chordata; class Amphibia; order Caudata; family Salamandridae; genus Pleurodeles; species Pleurodeles waltl. The sequence goes on along the minus strand of NC_090437.1, from coordinate 896,426,143 downwards.
CCAGGTTGGTCATCCAGATCCAGGCCCATCTTCACTGTGGGCCTCTTCTGTGGGGGTAATGGATGTTGCTGGCACCTATTCTCCTGTAACATTGACTGGGGGACCTGTGTCTTACCTGTGTGTCACTGGAAGTACTGCCGTATGATAGTTGTTCTGTTGTCCACATCCTCATCCCTGATGGGCCAGGTAGGTCACCCTGATCCAGGCTTGCAGAGCTGCTGTCATCACTGTGGGCCTCTTCTGTGGGGGGACTGGATGTTGCTGGCACCTCCTCTCCGGTGACGTTGTGTGGGGGACCTGTGGGGATGTAAATGCAGTGTTATTGTTTCGGCGTGTGACATCATGTGCATGGGTGTGTTGGCCTCTATGGTTGTTGTTGCCCTGGCAGATTTGCCTTTGTGTGAGTTACTATTTGGTGGGCTAGATGATTCTCTCCAGTGTGCATGCAGTTGTCATAGGTGTCCATGCATGTCTGTGAGGGGTGTCCATGCATTGGTGTTGCATGCAGGGCTTGGTATTGGAATTAATAGGTTGTGATGGTGGGGTATGTGGTGTAGGAGGCTGGCCTGGCTTGTAGTGGGTACCAAGGGGTACTTACACTCTGTACCAGGTCCAGATATCCCTTATTAGTGTAGAAAAGGTGTTTCTAGCAGCTTAGGCTGATAGAAGGTAGCTATAGCAGCGCAGCTTAGGCTGAACTAGGAGACATGCAAAGCTCCTACTATACCACTTATATCATATATCATAAGAATCACAATACTGAGTTACTAAAAATAAAGGTACTTTATTTTAGTGACAATGTGCCAAAAATATCTCAGAGGATATACTCCCTTAGGAGGTAAGTATAATACACAAAATATACACACAAACCAAAATCAGGTAAGCAAACAGTTAGAAAAGTAGTGCAAACACTGCAGAATACAATAGGATGCATTAGGCCTAGGTACAACACAAACCAAATACTACAATGGAATGCAAACCACTTAGGGACCCCAGGCCTAGTGTAGTGTGCAGAGGGTCGCTGGGAGTGTAAGAAAACACTAAGGGTGTCCAAGATAACTGTAGGAAGGTAGCCTCTCTCCAACCTTGTTATCCACACTTTTGGCCTGTTTGTGAGTATATTTCAGGTTGTTTTTACTGTCTCACTGGGATCCTACTAGCCAGGGCCTCAGTGCTCATAGTGAAAACCCTATTTGTCAGTGTGTTTTATATGTCTCGCTGGGACCCTGCTAGCCAGGGCCCCAGTGCTCATAGGATGTGGCATGAATGTGTTCCCTGTGTGGTGCCTAACTGTGTCACTGAGGCTCTGCTAACCAGAACCTCAGTGCTTATGCTCTCTCTGCTTTTAAAATTGTCACTGCAGGCTAGTGACCATTTTTACCAATTCTAATTGGCACACTGGAACCCCCTTATAATTCCCTAGTATATGGTACCTAGGTACAGAGGGTGTTGGGGTTCCAGGAGAACCCTATGGGCTGTAGCATTTCTTTTGCCACCCATAGGGAGCTCAGGCAGTTCTTACACAGGACTTCCACTGCAGCCTGAGTGAAATAACGCCCACGTTATTTCACAGCCATTTTACACTGCACTTAAGTAACTTATAAGTCACCTATATGTCTAACCCTCACTTAGTGAAGGTTAGGTGCAAAGTTACTAAGTGTGAGGGCACACTGGCACTAGCCAAGGTACCCCCACATAGTTCAGGGCAATTTCCCCGACTTAGTGAGTGCGGGGACACCATTATACTCATGCAGTACATATAGGTCAATACCTATACGTAGCTTCACAATGGTAACTCCGAATATGGCCATGTCACATGTCTAAGATCATGGAATTGTCCCCCATGCCAAATCTGGTATTGGGGTGACAATCCCATGCATCCCTGGGGCTCCAGCATGGACCCCGGGTACTGCCAAACTAGCTCTCTTGGGTTTTCACCGCAGCTATCGCTGCTGCCAACCCACAGACATGGCTTCTGCCCTCCTGGGGTCTGGGCAGCCCAGTCCCAGGAATGCAGAAGAAAGGATTTCCTCTGAGATAGGGTGTTACACCCTCTACCTTTGGAAATAGGTGTTAAGGGCCTGAGGTCCTGAGAGGAGTAGCCTCTCCTGGCCTCAGGGAATGCTTTGAAGAGCAGAGATGGTGCCCTCCTTGCATAAACCAGTCTACACCGGTTCAGGGATCCCTCAGCCCCTGCTCTGGTGCAAAACTGGACAAAGGAAAGGGGAGTGACCACTCCCATGTCCATCACCACCCCAGGGGTGGTGCCCAGAGCTCCTCCAGTGTGTCCCAGACCTCTGCCATCTTGAATCCAGAGATTTGAGGACACAATGGAGGCCTCTGAGTGGCAAGTGCCAGCAGATGACGTCAAAGACCCCCCCTGATAGATGCTTACCTGGTTAGGCGGCCAATCCTCCTCTGAGGGTATTTAGTGTCTCTACTGTGGGTTTCTCGTCAGATAACGAATGCAAGAGCTCACCAGAGTTCCTCTGCATCTCCCTCTTTGACTTCTGCCAAGGATCGACCGCTGACTGCTCCAGGACGCCTGCAAAACCGCAACAAAGTAGCAAGAAGACTACCAGCAACATTGTAGCGCCTATTCCTGCCGGCTTTCTCGACTTTTTCCTCATGGTGCATGCTCTGAGGGCTGTCTGCCTTCACCCTGCAAAGGAAGCCAAGAAGAACTCTCCTGTGGGTCGAGGGAATCTTTCCACTGCTAATGCAGGCACCAAACTTCTGCTTCACATGTCCTCTGGGTCCCCTCTCATCTTGACGAGCGTGGCTCCTGGAACACAGGAGCTGGATCCAAGTGACTCCAACAGTCCAGTGTCCATTTGTCCAAATTTGGTGGAGGTAGGTCCTTGCCTCCCCACGCCAGACAGTAATCCTATGTACTGTGTGAACTGCAGCTGCTACGGCTTCTGTGCACTTTTGCAAGGAATCCTTCATGCACAGCATAGCCCAGGTCCCCAGCACTCCGTCCTGCATTGCTCAACTCGCTGAGTTGACCACTGGCTTCGTAGAACTTTGTAGTGTTGAGATGACCGCCATGCTCAGATTTCTTAAACCCCTGTTCAAGTGCTTCTGCGGGTGGTGCCTGCTGCTGCATGGACTCTTTGTGCTGCTGAGTGGCCCCTCTGGCCCTTCCTCCAAGGGGCGACCTCCTGGTCCTTCCTGGGCCCGGGCAGCACCCATTTTCTTCAACATCGATATTTGCAGCTAGCAAGGCTTGTTTGCAGTCTTTCTGTGTGGAAATAACTCTGTATCTTTCAGCACACTGTGGGACATCTTCTGTGGAAAGGAGAAGTTCCTGGCATCTTCCGTTGTTGTAGAATCTTCAGCTTCTTCCACCCGGAGGCAGCCCTTTTGCACCTTTATCCGGGGTTTAGTGGGCTCCTGCCCCCCCTGGACACTTTCGTGACTCTTGGTCTTGGTCCCCTTCCTTTACAGGTCCTCAGGTCCAGGAATCTGTCTTCAGTACTTTGCAGTCTGTTGTGGTTGTTGCAGAATATCCTATCAAGACGTTAATGTGTTTCTGGGGAAGTAGGGTCACTTTATTCCTATGGGTGGCAAAAGAAATGCTGCAGCCCATAGGGATCTCCTGGAACCCCAATACCCTGGGTACCCAAGTACCACATACTAGGAAATTATAAGGGTGTTCCAGTGTGCCAATCAGAATTGGTAAAAATGGTAACTAGCCTGCAGTGACAATTTTAAAAGCAGAGAGTGCATAAGCACTGAGGTTCTGGTTAGCAGATCCTCAGTGACACAGTTAGGCACCACACAGGGAACACATTTAGGCCACAAACTATGAGCACTGGGGTCCGTGCTACTGGATCCCAACGAGACAGGCAAAAACAAACTGACACACAAGTAAAAATGGGGGTAACATGTCAGGCAAGATGGTACTTTCCTACACAACCCCCTCCCCCCAAATGAGGGACAATAAGGCTAACCTTGCCCAGATGAGTCTTTATTGTCTAAGTGGAAATATCTGGAGAGTCCATCCTCATTGGAGTAGGTACTCCCAGGTCTATGTTCTACTGTACAGTCCATTCCCTGTAGGGAGATGGACCACCTCAACAATTTAGGGTTTTCACCTTTCATTTGTTTAAGCCATATTAGAGGTTTGTGGTCTGTCTTAACAATAAAGTGAGTACCAAACAGAAATGGTCTCAACTTTTTCAGTGCCCAGACCACAGCAAAGGCCTCCATCTCTACGGCGGACCAACTCTTTTCTCTAGGGCTCAACCTCCTGCTGATGAAAGCAACAGGTTGATCCTGGCCCTCAGTGTTAAACTGTGATAGCACTGCCCCCATCCCTAATTCAGAAGCATCAGTCTGGATTATGAACTTATTGGCGTAACAAGGGCTTTTTAGGATAGGTGCAGAGCACATGGCCCGTTTGAGCTTATCAAAAGCCTTTTAACAGCTAGCTGTCCACAATACCTTTTTAGGCATTTTTTTACTAGTGAGGTCATTAAGAGGAGCTGCAATGGAGCCAAAGTTCTTTATGAACCTCCTATAGCACCCTGTGAGGCCTAAGAGGGCTCTCACCTGGGTTTGAGTTGTAGCAGGATCCCATTCCATAATGGTCTGGATCTTCCCCTGCAGTGGTGCAATCAGTTACCCACCTGCCAGGTGGCCCAGATAAACCACTTTCCCCTGCCCTATCTGGCACTTTGAAGCCTTGATAGTGAGGCCTGCCTTTTGCAAGGCCTCCAAAACCTTCCATAGGTGGACCAGGTGCTCACCTCAGGTGGAGCTAAAGACAGCTATATCATCTAGATATGCTGCACTAAAAGCTTCCAAACCTTGCAGGCCTGTGTTCACCAACCTCTGAAAAGTGGCAGGTGCATTCTTCAAACCAAAGGGCATAACAGTGAACTGATAGTGCCCTCCAATGGTGGAAAATGCGTTTTTTGGTTTAGCATTTTCCGATAATTTAATCTGGCAATACCCTACAGTTAAATCAAAAGTGCTTAGATACTTGGCAGAGGCATGTGTATCAATAAGCTCATCTGCCCTGGGTATAGGGTGAGCATCAGTTTTGGTTACTTGATTGAGACCTCTATAGTCAACACAAAACCTCATTTCTTTTTACCATCTTTACTGTGAGGTTTTGGGACAAGCACCACTGGGCTAGCCCATGGGCTTTCTGAAGGCTCAATCACTCCTAAGTCCAGCATCTTCTGTACCTATTGTTTTATGCAATTTCTGACATGGTCAGGCTGCCTATAAATCCTACATTTGACAGGTAAACTGTCTCTAGTATTGATTGTGTGTTCACACCAGGTAGTGGTACCTGGTATTAGTGAGAAGAGGTCAGAAAGTTGGCCTAGGAGATTTATACAGTTGTCCTTCTGCTCAGCAGTAAGGCAATCTGCAATCACCACTCCCTTCACTAAGCCATCAGCTTCAGTGGCGGAGAAGAGATCAGGAACAGGGTCACTCTTTTCTTCCTGTCCCTCATCAGTTGCCATGAGCAGTGTTAAGTCAGCCATGTCATAGTAGGGTTTAGAGTGATTGACATGGAGCACCCTAAGGGGACTCCTGGCAGTGCCCAGGTCTACCAAATAAGTAACCTCACCCTTCTTCTCAACAATGAAATGGGGTTCACTTCATTTGTCCTGGAGTGCTATTGAGGCCACAGGCTCTAATACCCACACCTTCTGTCCTGGGTGGTACTTGGTCAGGACAGCCTTCTGGTCATGCCATTGATTTTGGAGCTCTTGGCTGGCCTGAAGGTTTTACTGGCCTTTTTCATGTACTCTGCCATCATGGATCTCAGGCCAAGTACATAGTCCACAATGTCTTGCTTTGGAGCTTTTAAAGGTTGTTCCCAACCCTCCTTCACAAGTGCAAGGGAACCTCTCACAGGGTGCCTGAAGAGAAGTTCAAAGGGGCTAAAGCCCACTCCTTTTTGGGGTACCTCCCTGTAAGCAAAAAGGAGGCATGGCAACAGGACATCCCATCTCCTTCTGAGTTTTTCAGGGAGCCCCATAATCATACATTTGAGAATTTTATTAAACCTCTCATTCAGACAATATGTCTGTGGATGATAAGGAGTAGTGAACTTATAATATATACCACACTCCTTCCACATAGCTTTGAAGTATGCAGACATGAAGTTACTACTTCTGTCTGACACCACTTCCTTAGGGAAACCCACTCTGGAAAAGATCCCTAAGAGGGCCTTTGCAACTGCAGGAGCTGTAGTGGTCCTTAAGGGAATTGCTTCAGGATACCTAGTGGCAACGTCCACTACCACAAGGATAAACCTATTGCCTGAAGCTGTTGGAGGGTGAAGGGGGCCAACTATTTCAACCCCTACCCTTTCAAAGGGTATCCCAACCACTGGGAGTGGAATTAAGGGAGCCTTAGGTGTGCCACCAGTGTTGCACTGGCTTGGCAGGTCACACATGAGCGACAAAACTCCTTAGTGTCCTCTGACATGTGAGGCCAGTGAAACAATGGAAAAGGCCTGTCCCACGTTTTGCTCTGGCCCAAATGCCCAGCAAAAGGAATGTCATGTGCCAAGGTCAGAAGAAACTCCCTATACTGCAAAGGGATAACCAATCTCCTGGCAGCTCCAGGGTTAGGGTGCCTTGACTCAGTATAAAGGAGGTTGTCTTCCCAATAGACCTTATGGCTATCAGTGACATCCCAATTCTGCTGTTTGACAGCTTGCTGTCTCAAATCTTCTAGTGTGGGACAGGTCTTCCCAATCAGACCCCCCTGCACCCACATTTTCAGCAGTGTCTGCTGCCAGCTCATCTGGTGTAGGTTCTGCACAGGGAGAGGATTCCTATTCCTCAAAAGGGGAATCTTCTGGAGAGGGAGCAAAGACTTAACCTTTCTACCCCTAGCTTTTGGGAGCACTTGGTCCATTGTTCCAGGATCCAAGTTTCCCTCTCCTCTTTGATTCTTGGCCTGAGCCCTTGTCAAAGCAAAGATATGTCCAGCAATGCCTAGCATTGCTGCATAAGCCTCCAACTCCACTTCAGCCCAAGCTGATGTCTCCAAATCATTGCCTAGTAAGCAATCTACAGGTAAATCAGTGGCTGCCACAACTTTCTTTGGACCAGTAACCCCCCCCTCAGTTGAGATTCACTACAGCCATGGGGTGGCTAAGAGTGTTGTTATGAGCATAAGCTACTTGGAACTGCTGACCAAATAGGTGTTGATCAGGGTGAACCAGTTTCTCAATCACCATAGTGACACTGGCTCCTGTGTCCCTGTAGGCCTCCACCTCAACACCATTTATTAGGGGCAGTGGCTTGTACTTACCCATATTAAGGGGTCAAGCAACCAAGGTGGCAAAGTCAATAGCACCATCAGAGACTAAAACAGCCTCTGTGGTGTCCCTACCAAGACCAACCCCAACTACACTACCAATGGTGAGTTCAGCTACACCCTTTGATTGGCTATTTGTAGTAGACTTCCCACTACCACTAGGCACTAGAGGTTGTAGTTGGGATTGTGGTAGTGGGAGCCTTGGTGTTTTTCTTTGGACAAGTGGAATCCCTTGCCCAATGGCCTTTACTTTTACACAAAGAACACCATGGCTTCTTTTGATTGTGGGAAGAGGATTTGGACCCACCACCCCAGAGGATTTTTGTGGGCCTGATGAAGACTCAGAATGTTTTTTATCTTTGTCCCCACCCTCATCAGAAGACTTACCATCCTTCTTCTTGTCATCTTTGTCACCCCCTGTATGAACTTTTCTGTTCACTCTTGTTCTGACCCATTTCTCTGCCTTCTTTCCCAATTCTTGGGTAGAGGACAGATCTGAGTCTAACAAGTACTGGTGCAACAAATCAGACAAACAATTGTTCAAAATATGCTCTCTCAGGATTAGCTTATACAGGCTTTCATAGTCAGTCACCTTACTGCCATGTAACCAACCCTCCAACACCTTCACTGAACAGTCTTCAAAGTCTGTCCAGTCTTGAGAGGACTCTTTTCTTGTATCTCTGAGCTTTATCCTGTATTGTTCAGTGGTTAGGCCAAATCCATCCAAGAGTGCATCCTTCAACACCTTGTAATTGTTAGCATCACTTTCTCTGACAGTAAGGAACCTATTCCTACCCTTACCAGTGAAAGATAGCCACAAGATAGCAGCCCACTGCCTTTGAAGGACCAACTGTACCATACAAGCCCTCTCAAGTGCAGCAAACCACTTGTTAATATCATCCCACTCCTTGTAAGGGGGGACTATCTTATGCAGGTTTCTGGAATCTTGTTATCTTACAGGATTACTATAAAAAAACAATGCTGCTGCCCCCATGGGGAACTAATCCCAACCTCTGCCTTTCCCTTTCTACATCTAGAGATTCCCTGTCTAAGGCCAACTGCTGTTGTCGCAGGTTCAGTCTGGCCTCTTCCAACCTCACCTTTCTGAGTTCCCTTTCCATGGTGTTATCCTCAGGGTAGGAGGCTTTGGAATTCTGAGACACAGAGGAAATGTGGGAATTGGCACAGTGGGACCTGTCTCTAACTGGCTGGACTCTAGTAACCTCGCCTTTTGGAGTGAAAGGTGCCCTACCAGTGTGTGACACCCTCCCACTACCAGTGTCACTATGTGGCCTGTCAGCTGGCAGGTCCTTGGATGAACCCTCCCCAGCATCCTCAGGGGACTCTTCTGATCCTTGCTGGGTACCCCCTCCTCTACCTCCTGATCCTGGGATGGGCCAGACTGGTTCTGGTCACTAAGAGAAGGCTAAGGAGAAGATCTTTGGTAGGGTTCTTACCAATGCTTAAACCTCTTTCTATGCAGAGACCCCTCAAACATTTAAAGTTTAAATTACCATAGGTGGTCAGGACAACTGTGGGAGTAAGTTCTACTTCAGACATGTTTAGAAAGGGTTTAGGACAGAGAGAAAAAAGTTTGTAGAAACTTTTAAAGAAAAGAGAAAAACTTTTTGAACTTTTGAAAACTTGAAAACTTTTCAGAAACATTTTAGAAAGAGAGTTTAACTGTTTAGGTTAACTGTGTATATTTTTAAGTGTTTGGTATACGTTTTTCTTATGAAAAGCACCAATGACAAAGTGGTAAAGCAGTTACAAGTACTTATCCCACCGCTGCCACCAATGTAGAAGGCTGGACTGGCTTATAGTCGGTACCTGATGGTACTTACACCTTGTGCCAGGCCCAGTTCTCCCTTATTAGTAGATTAGTAGTGTTGTAGCAGCTTAGGCTGATAGAGGTAGCTATAGCAGAGCAGCTTAGGCTGAACTAGGAGACATGCAGAGCTCCTACTATACCACTTACATCATATAGCACTATATCACAAGAATCACAATACTCAGAGTTACTGTAAAGGTACTTTCTTTTAGTGACAGTGTGCCAAAAATATATCAGAGGATATACTCCCTTAGGAGGTAAGTAAAATACACAAAATATACACACAAACCAAGTAAAGTGACCCTACTTCCCCAGAAACACACTAAAGGCGTGATAGGAGATTCTGCAAAGACAACAATTGACTGCTAAGCATTGAAGACGGATTCCTGGACCTGAGGACTTGTAAAGGAAGGGGACCAAGTCCCAGAGTCACCAAAGTGTCTAGGGGGACAGGAGCCCACTAAACCCCAGATGAAGGTGCAAAATGGCTGCTTCCCGGTGGAAGAAGCTGAAGATTTTGCAACAACAGAAGATGACAGGAACTTCTGCTTTGCACAGAAGATGTCCCACGGCGTGCTGAGGATGCAGAGTTGTTTCCACGCCGAAAGACCAAAACAAGCATTGCTACCTGCAAAGGTCACGGTCGAAGAAAATGGGTGCTGCCTGGGCCCTTTGAGAAGGAGACAGAGGGGGCGCTCAGTAACACAAAGAGCCCACACAGAAGCAGGCATCACCTGCAGAAGCACTTTAACAGGGGTTCAAGGAAACTGAACACGGGGGTCATATCAACACTACAAAGGAGAGTCCCACGGAGCCGGAGGTCAACTCAGCGAGTTGAGCAATGTAGGACTGAGTGCTGGGGACCTGGGCTATGCTGTGCACAAAGGATTCCTTGCAAAAGTGCACAGAAGCCCTAGCAGCTGCAGTTCACGCAGTAGACAGGATTACTGTCTGGCGTGGGGAGGCAAGAACTTACCTCCACCAAATTTGGACAGCTGGACCACTTGTAGGAAAGTACCATCTTGCCTGGCATGTTACCCCTATTTTTACTTGTGTTTCAGTTCGTTTTTTCCTGTCTCACTGGGATTCTGCTAGCCAGGACCCCAGTGCTCATAGTTTGTGGCCTGAATGTGTTCCCTGTGTGTGATCTCCTGAAACCCCAATACCCTGGGTACCTTGGTACCATATACTAGGAAATTATAAGGGTGTTCCAGTGTGCCAATCAGAATTGCTGAAAATGGTCACTAACCTGCAGTGACAATTTCAAAAGCAGAGAAAGCATAAGCACTGAGGTTCTGGTTAGCAGAGACTCAGTGACACAGTTAGGCACCACGCGGGGAACACATTTAGGCCACAAACTATGAGCACTGGGGTCCTGGCTAGCAGGATCCCAGTGAGACAGGCAAAAACAAACTGACACACAAGTAAAAATGGGGGTAACATGCCAGGCAAGATGGTACTTTCCTACACGGAACATCCCATACATTGCAGAGGATGGAGGCCATGATGAGCTACTTGGTGAGGATGTTGAAATGCCAAATGAAGATGATAGTGTTGAAGAGGCAGGAACTGACGTAGGTCATGATTTCATTGACAACTTTTTCACATGAGTGTAAATATATCTTTTCCTAATGTTACATTCAATATCCAAAGAACTTTTGATGTAACGGGCATATCAGTTTGTGTGGGACATGCTTTTAGGAATGGGCAGTTTAGGAAATTCCAGGGTAAACATGTTTGTTGATGAAATTTCTGAAACATTGACTACTGTGTTCATTTACATTGTTTATCCTTTAATGTTCTAAGTAAAGTATCTTCGTGATTTGTCATTTGTAATTTGTAATGTCTCTATTTGGCATGTAAATTAATTACTTTTTCCTGCTATTCTGTTTTAGGATCTTTCAGGATGTCATCTTCATTTGGACATTTTAAAGTTAGGACATTTGCTGCTATATGCTGCTGTAGCAAACTACACAGTGAACATGGATTGATCCTGTGAAAAATTCACACACCTTGGATGTACATATCTTATACAAAGAAAATGTGCAAAGCGATTGAATGGAAGTTTCTGAGATTGCATCAGACTTGTTTTCTGTTGAATGTTGTCACCAAACCATTATGTGCTGCTTATGTTGCTCTTTCCACATGTGTATGTTGACCCACAGCATACTCATCTCCCCTCACATTTGCTAAATCCTCATCTTGTGCTGTGTATAAAGCTTTTGATGTGTATCATCACTGTAGAAAGAAATTTCTGTAGCACACCACTTAAAGTTGGTTGTGACATGCCACAAGATACTACCATCATATATTGGAAGGATTCTGTAGTCACAAAATTATGTACAGCTATGATTTTGACTATTGGTGGTATTGATGTGGGATCACTTTTGTAATGAATGAGGTCCGGCTCCAGCTGATGACATGAATCAATAATAGTTTGCCTATTGAATCTGTTTTATATTATTATATCCCGTTCTTCCATGGTGTCAAGGTCTGGAACTGTAAAGAAAATAAATTACAGATTATTTTGTTCATACATGTGTTCTAATATTTTTTCTTAAATTTCACAAACAAATCTTATTACCAATTTATGAAATGGATACATTATGATTTGTGACATTTATTATATATTACTTTTTTGAGCATGGGAGAAACATGACCTCAACATGACATTTTTTTTAGCTAAATGTTTTGATTATTTGCATTTTAAAAAGTATTGGTGGAAGGAAGAAAAAAAATTGGAACCACAAGAAATACAACACCAGTCCTTGACTTTGGATTATTAGAATGTATTTTACTAGCACAAATAAACTGGCACAGGATGAAAAACAAGTAGCAAAGTGGAAAACCAAAAAATAGTCAATCATGGTGAACGAAACTGTTATTTTAGAGGCAAAATTGTTTCAAGCCAATGTACCAAATATACAACTGGCATCTAAAAGGTAAATGTGTCCACAATCTAGACCTCATAGAGCGAATGGTAGTCACAAACTGGAGGAAATTAGGTTATGCGCCTTTTGCTGGTGGAGGTCTTTCCATCCTCTCCTGGTGGTCCGGATGAATGTCCCTTCCTGGGGTTGGGATGGGGGAGGGCATTCCACAGTTGCAGAGACTGAAGTGGTTCACCTGAAAGGAATAGATGTTGTAGGGACAGCCCTGCATAAATGGTGGTAAATGACAAACTGCATCCCTGTCAGGAAGCTCAAATATGAGTTTAGAGTCTGCATCTCTACATTGTGCTCCCTCTGCAACTGCTAAATGTCCCATAGCTCTGTACGGACTGGGCCCATCATGTCTTGTGGTTGATGTAGGGATCTCAAGACTTGCTCAAGGGTGGTATGGGTGACAATAAACCCAGTGGCCTCATTTTGCTGGCCCACAGATTACCTCCCACATACCCGACCTGTACTACCCTGTGCTCTTGAGCCAGTGGGCACCACTCACTGGATCCTGGATGAACTGGAGGTGGTGGTAGTATTGGCTCAACATCAGCCAGGACTGGGGGGCAAATGATTGGGGTGATGTGTCTTTGGACACAGGAAGTGTGGAAGTGTCCATTGGCTGAGTTTTGTAAGAGCTGGGGTGGGAGGTGTAGATATGGGCTGAGTGAGACTCACTGCAGCTCTCTGCCCAGACAGACCAGATGGACCAGGCTACTCTACAGCATCGGGACTTGCAGGAGTGGAGCCATCACTGATGGCTTGCTTCTGGTCTAGAGTGGGGCTATCCTCAGTGGCAGATGGTTGTTGATGTACAATGGGTGTAGAACCTAATATGGATTACAAGAAAACAATTGGTAAAAGTCTGGATTATGCATCAAATGTGTTTTAGGCTACAAATGAAGTAAACTAAAATGAATAAATTGTTATTTATAGAATTTTTGGACCTCTCAGTGTTTTTCTGTTATCATTTGTAGCAAACTGGGCTTCTTTGCAGATGCCCCCTACTTGCTGCTTGGTGTTGTTGCTTTTGACCTGAAAGTATACTGAGGCCTGCTAACCAGACCTCAGTACCAGTGTTCTTTCCCTTAAATTGTACTGAGATATTGCAAACCCAATTGGCCAGGACTTTACCAACCCTGTAAGGCCCTAGTACTTGGTGCTAGTGGGACCCAGGGCAGGGATGGTAAAGGAGTCACCGGGGCTACAGCAATGATTGTGCCACCCTGTGTGACCCAAGTAAAGCAAAGCCTGCAGAGCAATGTAGGAGGCTGGACTGGTTTGTAGTGGGTACCAAGAGGTACTTACACCTTGCACCAGGCCCAGGTATCCCTTATTAGTGTAGAGGGGTGTCTAGCAGCTTAGGCTGATAGAAAAGGTAGCTTAGCAGAGCAGCTTGGGCTGAACTAGGAGACGAGTGAAGCTCCTACAGTACCACTAGTGTCACTTGCACAATATCATAAGAAAACACAATACACAGATATACTAAAAATAAAGGTACTTTATTTTTATGACAATATGCCAAAGTATCTCAGTGAGTACCCTCAGTATGAGGATCGCAAATATACACAAGATATATGTACACAATACCAAAATATGCAGTAATAGCAATAGAAAACAGTGCAAACAATGTATAGTCACAATAGAATGCAATGGGGGCACATAGGGATAGGGGCAACACAAACCATATACTCTAGAAGTGGAATGCAAACCACGAATGGACCCCAAACCTATGTGACCTTGTAGAGGGTCGCTGGGACTGTAAGGAAACAGTGAGGGTTAGAAAGATAGCCCACCCCAAGACCCTGAAAAGTGGGTGCAAAGTGCACCTAAGTTCCCCCAAAGAGCACAGAAGTCATGATAGGGGAATTCTGCAGGAAAGACCAACACCAGCAATGCAACAACGATGGATTTCCAGACGAGAGTACCAGTGGAACAGGAGGACCAAGTCCAAAAGTCACGATCAAGTCGGGAGTGGGCAGATGCCCAGGAAATGCCAGCTGTGGGTGCAAAGAAGCTGCCACTGGATGGTAGAAGCTGTAGATTCTGCAAGAATGACAAGGGCTAGAAACTTCCCCTTTGGAGCATGGATGTCCCAGATCGTGAAGAGTCGTGCAGAGGTGTTTTCGTGCAGTATGACCGCCAACAAGCCTTGCTAGCTGCAAAGCTCGCGGTAAGGGTTTTTGGATGCTGCTGTGGCCCAGGAGGGACCAGGATGTCCCCAATTGCGTGAGGAGACAGAAGGGGAGTCCAGCAAGACAAAGAGCCCACTCAGAAGGAAGCAGCACCCGCAGAAGTACCGCAACAGGCACTACAAAGTGAAGTGAACCGGAGCTCACCCGAAGTTGCACAAGAGGGTCCCACGAAGCCAGAGGACAAACCAGGAGGTCATGCAATGCAGGTTAGAGTGCCGGTGACCCAGGCTTGGCTGTGCACAAAGGAAATCCTGGAAGAGTGCACAGGAGCCGGAGTAGCTGCAAAACATGCGGTTCCCAGCAATGCAGTCTAGCGTGGGGAGGCAAGGACTTACCTCCACCAAACTTGGACTGAAAAGTCACTGGACTGTGGGAGTCACTTGGACAGAGTTGCTGAGTTCAAGGGACCTCGCTCGTCGTGCTGAGAGGAGACCCAGAGGACTGGTGATGCAGTTCTTTGGTGCCTGCGGTTGCAGGGGGAAGATTCCGTCGACCCACGGGAGATTTCTTCGGAGCTTCTAGTGCAGAGAGGAGGCAGACTACCCCCACAGCATGCACCACCAGGAAAACAGTTGAGAAGGCAGCAGGATCAGCGTTACAAGGTCGCAGTAGTCATCTTTGCTACTTTGCTGCAGTTTTGCAGACTTTCAGCGCGGTCAGCAGTCGATTCCTTGACAGAAGGTGAAGAGAGAGATGCAGAGGAGCTCTGATGAGCTCTTGCATTCGTTATCTAAGGAATTACCCAAAGCAGAGACCCTAAATAGCCAGAAAAGGAGGTTTGGCTACTTAGGAGAGAGGATAGGCTAGCAACACCTGAAGGAGCCTATAAGAAGGAGTCTCTGACGTCACCTGCTGGCACTGGCCACTCAGAGCAGTCCAGTGTGCCAGCAACACCTCTGTTTCCAAGATGGCCGAGGTCTGGAGCACACTGGAGGAGCTCTGGGCACCTCCCAGGGGAGGTGCAGGTCAGGGGAGTGGTCACTCCCCTTTCCTTTGTCCAGTTTTGCGCCAGAGCAGGGCTGAGGGATCCCTGAACCGGTGCAGACTGGCTTATGCAGAGATGGGCACCATCTGTGCCCATCAAAGCATTTCCACGGGATGGGGGAGGCTACTCCTCCCCAGCCCTGACACCTTTTTCCACCCTCTCTCTGAGGAAGTCCTTTGTTCTGCCTTCCTGGGCCAAGCCTGGCTGGACCCCAGGAGGGCAGAAACCTGTCTGAGGGGTTGGCAGCAGCTGCAGTGAAACCCCGGGAAAGGTAGTTTGGCAGTACCCGGGTCTGAGCTAGAGACTCAGGGGTGACAATTCCATGATCCTAGACATGTTACATGGCCATGTTCGGAGATACCATTGTGACGCTATACATATGTCGTGACATATATATAGTGCACGTGTGTAATGGTGTCCCCGCACTCACAAAGTCCGGGGAATTTGCCCTGAACAATGTGGGAGCACCTTGGCTAGTGCCAGGGTGCCCACACACTAAGTCATTTAGCACCCAACCTTTACCAGGTAAAGGTTAGACATATAGGTGACTTATAAGTTACTTAAGTGCAGTGGTAAATGGCTGTGAAATAACGTGGACGTTATTTCACTCAGGCTGCACTGGCAGGCCTGTGCAAGAATTGTCAGATCTCCCTATGGGTGGCACAAGAAATGCTGCAGCCCATAGGGATCTCCTGGAACCCCAATACCCTGGGTACCTCAGTACCAGTACTAGGGAATTATAAGGGTGTTCCAGTATGCCAATGTAAATTGGTGAAATTGGTCACTAGCCCGTTAGTGACAATTTGGAAAGAAATGAGAGAGCATAACCACTGAGGTTCTGGTTAGCAGAGCCTCAGTGAGACAGTTAGGCATCACACAGGGAACACATACATATAGGTCACAAACTTATGAGCACTGGGGTCTGGCTAGCAGGGTCCCAGTGACACATAACAAACATACTGGGAACCTAGGGTTTTCACTATGAGCACTGGGCCCTGGCTAGCAGGATCCCAGTGAGACAGTGAAAACACCCTGACATACACTCACAAAAAGGCCAAAAGTGGGGTAACAAGGCTAGAAAGAGGCTACTTTCTCACAAGCAGCCATGTCAGTCTGCACGAGCATCTTCTCTGCTTGAGTTCATCTCTGACTACACCAAGTGCAGGCAGAGCCCACTTACTGCTTTAGCACAGTTCAGTCAACCCTAAGACTGGCCTCCTATTGACCAGAAGGCAGGGTGCACTGTGTAATGAGTGGGGACATATAAGCACAAGCATATATTGCCCTGTGGTAGCATTGTGGTGTGGTAGCATTGAAAACTTAATGCAACCAAAAGTGACTTGCAGTCCATAGGATAACATGGGCTGGCACCAGGGCAGTCTCCAGATGTCCAGCTCCATGACAGCCAGGCCGATTCCCTCAGTGTTTGGTATCAAACACTGTGTTTTTTTTTTTAGCCCTGGGGATAATTCCTGTGCCCAGGATTAACTAGCATGTACCCTGGTGGTGTCCTTAGAGGATGCCCACCAAGAAATCAGCTTTCCCCTGCCTTGGTGGGATCTCCTGAGACATTTGCTGCCAAGACAAGAGTCTGCCCTCCTGCTGGTCATGCTAAAACTTCCTCTACAAAGGACAAGGGCAGTAAGGAAGTTACACCTCCTCTCTCCCAGGAAGGCTTGTTTTTACAACAATCAAGGCGGTGAGCCTCAAGGGCTTCACCACCCTTGGTGTATAATCTCTTGTCCCCCAGGACAAAGCCCTTCCCGTCCTGACCAAGCTGGCAGGTGGGAAAATTAGCTATTCAGGAGGCGTACACCACTCAAAGACTAGCCACCTTTAAGGTGGGCTAGGAGTTCTGCACATCCAAAGAAGTGTTCTGCCATGTTGCAAACCTTTGTAATAGTGGGTTCTGGGTAGAAAAGTTATGCACTCCCACAGGAAGTCCTCACTTTAGGGGCAGACTAGCCTCAAGGACCAATAGCCCACTGGCCACTGTCCCCCACACCCTTTGCAACCCATAAACCAGGATGTGGGGCCCTCCTGGCAGAATCAGAACCTATGTTCTGACTTTGAATCCAAGAAGAGGCACAAAGAACATGCTGTCACCGGCAACAGAACTTCAGACTCTACTGCATTGCAAAGAGAGGACACTTAAGGGCTGTGAGAAAACCATATACTGAAACTGTGTGATCGACTTGTGACCAGGGTGAAAACTCATTGCTCCCAGCAGGAGGTACTCCAGTGGATGCCAGAAACTAAAGCAGATCCCTCTGACAGTTGGTACCAGTCACCTGCAACATGCAAAAGAATTGTCATGGCACGTCCCCAGAAGTGCCCAAAGAATGTCAGCGACCTGCACCCATGGAGTGGTAGTGAGACTGTCCCAGAGTTTCGAGCTGCTACCCATGTCAGGATGACCTGTACACTGGAGGTCATCCTGAAGTGGCCAACAGAGTAACTACGAACTACTTTTGCTGCTGCCAAGGCTTGTCTGTCATCAGCCCAGTAACCAGTGGCTTCTCTGACTTCAAAGCAGTTCCTAGCATAATAACCGGTGTCAGCAACAAAGCCACTCCGGCATCCTGAAGAAGTCAACTTCGAGAGGAGCAGCAAAGCATCTTTGCTGCGATGAGTCCCGTGATTGACAGCTGCAAGACTACCTCTGCACCCAGATCCACCAGACCTGGTGGCAACATTGCAGCTTTGGAATCCAGGTACTGGGACCCCAAAGCCCTCTATTTTCTAAGGGTAGAGTGTGAGTCTACCCCAAAGTGCATTTTGTCAGGTGCTGCACTTTTGACAGCACCCGTGGATCCCGTCAGCACCAAGGACAACCAGAGCACCTCTACACCCAAGCTCTCTGGGCAAGGCAACTAGAAACTGAATGCTTATTTGGCACAAGGTGGTGGTCAGTTCTGACCTCCCCTTAGATTCCCTCCTTGGTGATGAACAATCAGAGGTTGATCAGAATCCAAGTGGGGTAGTTGCCCAGAGCACCCCCCAACCCAAAGTTCCTCAGGACCCAGTCCCTACAGTTAGGAAATGAGTGTCCCAAAAGAAAATGGATGAGAAAAAGGAAAGAGAAGCCACACTTAACTGGAGTTCCAGTGAGCCAAAGGTCTTCTAGCCCGGCAAGGGTAAAGCCCAAAGTTGGCCCTGGTGAGGCTTTGCCTGTTTCAAAAGAAGTCCTGAACAGTCAGGCAGCTCTCAAGCTACAGGATGTCCCAGTTTTACTGACAGAAGGGAGAAGGGAAGAAGGGTGCCTGCCACAAGATGTAGCAAACACCCACTTTAAACAGCGTGAGAGGCTCCAAAGACCCACTGCCACCCCTGGAGCAGCTCAGCCCACTGTCAGTGGAGAGCTTAGGGTGTGGTTTTGGATGCTGATAGCTGTCAGCAGCTTCTTCTGGGTGCTGGCCTTCATAGTTGCATGGTCCTTGGCATGGGAGGCAGATCGCATTGCCAAAAGTCAGGTTAGGCTGACTGACACTGGTGGTCATGGTGGGGTTGCTTAAATGTTGGATAACCTATGTTTGTAAGCCAGGTGTCACCTTAGCTAAGATATGGATGGATGAGGTGGGCACCTCACTATCCAAGGTAAAAAGGGGAGAAAGAAAATAAAACAGCTATAGCAAATGTTAGTTTTAAAATGGTTTCTTTCATTGTTGAGATGGGTCCACTTCCCAGTGGAAGTGACCTTACAAGAAGGATGTGAGGCAGGGTAGCCCCTGCAATAAAACAGCCAGTTTGCTTACTTCTTCCACACCTAACAAGTCAGGATTACTCTCCCAGGGTTGGGCTGAGTCACCTGGGTATGTTGGCTAGGAGGGGGTTGTGTAGCAAACTGGGCTTCTTTGTAGATGCCCCTCTATTTTTTGCCCCATTCGCCGCTTGATACTGTGGATTTTGACCTGAAAGTGTACTGAGGCATGCTAGTCAGACCTCAGTACCAGTGCTCTCTCCCTTAAATAGTACTGACTTTTTGCAAACCCATTTGGCAAGGACTTTACAAACCCCCTGTAAGGTCCTAGTAAATGATACCAGTGGTACCCAAGGCAGTGATGGTAAAGGGGTCACCTGGGCTGCAGCACCAATTGTGCCACCCTGTGTCAAAACCTGGAGAGCTGCTGTTTCAGCTTGCTTGAGCAGCTCATCTGCTTGAGTTCATCTCTGTCCAAGTGCAGGCAGAGTCCATTCAGTGCAATACCACAGGCCAGTCACTCCTCGGGCAGGCATACTACAGCCTAGGAGGCAGGGTGCACTGTGTTGTGAGTGGGGACAGATATACACAAGCATACATGGCCCTGTGGCAGCATTTAAAACTTAATGCAACCGAAAGTGACTGGCGGTCCACAGGACAACATGGGCTGGCACCAGGGCAGTCCCCAGATGTCCAGCTCCATAATGGCCAGGCCGACTCCCCTCGTTTATGATGTCAAACACTGGGCTTTTTAACCCAGGATTAGCTAGCACGTACCCTGGTGGCGTCCTTAGAGGATACCCACCAAGATACCAGCTTTCCCCTGCCTTGGTGGGCTCTTCTGAGCTAACTGCTGCCAAGACAAGAGTCTGCCCTCCTCCTGGTAATGATAACACTTCTCCGAGGATGGAGACACAGGACCTGGGTAGAATGGAGGTCACATCTCCTCCCTCTCAGGAAGGTTAGTGTTTACAGCAATCGAGGCAGTGAGCCTCAAAGGCTTCACATCCCTTAATGTGTCTTCTCTTGTCCCCCACTCGAGGACAAAGCCCTTCCTGCCCTGACCAAGCTGTCAGGCAAGACAATTCGGTATCCAAGAGGCGTACACCCCCCCAAAGACTAGCCACACCTTCAGGGTGGGCTAGGAGGTCTGTATAACTGCAGAAGGATTCTGGCATGTTGGCAAACCTTAGGAATAGTGGGTTCTGGGTAGAAGAGTGATGTACTCCCACAGGATGTCATCATTTCAGGGGCAGAGTAGCTGCAGGGACCAGTAGCCCATTGGCCACTGTCCCCCACATCCTTAACAACCCCTAAACCAGGATTTGAGGGGCTCCAATGGCACCAGAACCTCAGTTCTGACTTTGAATCTGGAAGAGGCACAAAGAAGACACCATCACCGAGAGCAGGACTTCGGACTCTGTCTCAGCACAAAGAGAGAACACTTAAGTCCCCCGAGGAGACCATATACTGGAATTGTGTGATCAACGTTTGGCCATGGTGAAAACACATTGCTCCCAACAAGAGGGTCTCGAGTGGATGCCAGAAACTGAAGCACACTCCACTGACTGTTGGTACCAGTCACCTGCGCCATGCAGAAGAATCGTTGTGCTTCATCCCCAGAAGTATAACCCTTTGGGCCCCTCTTAAGTGAGCCCAAAGAAAGTCAGTGACCTGCACCACAGGAGTGGTAGTGAGGCTTTCCCTGAGTTTTGAGCCACTAACCACTTCTGGATGGCCTCCAGCCGACAAAGTATTCATGGACTAGTTTTGCCACCTCCAAGGCTTGTCTTTCCCCAGTCCGGTAACTGACGACTTCCCAGACATCACCGGCTCCAGACCAGTTCCCAGCATAGTGACCGAGGTTGACAATTACCCCACTCCTGAAATCTTACATCCTAAATGAGGTGACATTAAGAGGCGCAGCAAAGCATCTTTGTCATGACCAGTCTCATGATTGAAAGCTACAAGGCCACCTCTGCAGGCAGAGTTGCCGGATATGGTGGTGAAGTTCCAGCTGTGGAATCCAGGTCTGGGGACGTCAAAGGCATCTACATTCCAAGGGTTGCATGTGAGTCCACCCTGACATGTGCTTTTGTCAAGTGCTGCAATTTTGACAGCGCCCACAGGGCCCGTCAGTGCGAAGTTCACCCAGAACACCTCTGCTCCCTGAAACCCTGGGCTAGGTAACTAGAAACTGACTGTTTAGGCTTGGCCTAGGGACCCGCAGGACTTTAAATCCAAGTGGGTTTCCCGGAGCCCACCTCACAAGTGACTGAGTGCACACTGTGATTTTCCACATTGACTTCAATGGTAGTCGTATGACCATTAAAAGTACTCTATTTTTCAACAATTAAAACAATCACATCTTCAATTGTATGTAAGATACAAAGTTAATTTTGGTGTATAAATTAAGATAACAATCAGCTTTATTGTTCTAAATTGGTGTTGGATTTCTTTTGAGTCATGGCGTTTACTTATGGTCCACTCCTTGGACTTGTGAAATGTTTTACGCATGTTCCTCTAGGCTCTTTTCCACACTTCTAGAACTGAGTTAAGGTTTACTACTGTGAACCCAAGGTCCACCTCTGGGTATCGTGCTAGCATTACATGGTAGGACTCCCCAGTCATACCACATAATACAGCCACTTTGCTACATTATTCATGCATTATAAATTACACACATGCAAACTTCTAAACAAATAGGCATGTGAAGAGATGTCCCGAAAAGAAAAAGATTTCTTAGGAAGTGTACATAAATGATACAACATATTCAAGCCAGCTCATTAGAGAGGAGAAATGAGATGTTTACAATTCCAAGGAAAGCAGGCTATAACGTATAGACTAAAATTCAGGCTATTATGCAACTTAGTATGATCAATTGAATTTGTCATCATATGAACTTTGCTAAGTAAGGTTATTATCATGAATACTTATATCCTGCATACACCATGAAATGACATGACATGACAATGACATGATATAAATTATTTAAGTCACCATATTGTAATTGTTGAAATCAATTACATTACTTCACAAAATGACCAGAAAGTGACAACAAACAAAATGACATGTAATAATCCACTTTTATTCATTGCATTAAATGTGGTTTGAGAAATGTTTGCCTTTTTGACATCTGTGCATATATGCAAGAAAAGAGAACAACCAAAATCACAATGCAAAAGTATTTTCCATGTACAAAACAAGGCATCATGGTAGTTGTTTCAATTTGACATTGCCATCACTTGGAAAACTGTAAGTTGAACATTCCTAGAAAAATATATGTAGTTAAGATGTGAACAAATGTAATACTATTATGAAATATGTAATATGTTAAAAGGTGAAAAGGGAATTACAAGCACCATACCTTCATGTTATAATGAATGGGGTTGTGAACCTGTTTTCTTAACCACAACAAAATACATTCAAATATACAAACAATAAAGTGCAAGAAATGATAAATGAAAAACAACACACACATTGGCCACACATAAGGCAATGATGATGACAACAGATTTGTGATTTTTAAAATTGTGCTCGTATGTTTTACAAAGGTGACTTAACCCTTTAGCTGCTGGCCCTTTTCCCCCAGTGCTGCGGCCTTTTTTGACTATTTGGGGTAGTTTGCACTTAGGCCCCAATAACTTTTGCACATACGCTTTCCACACAAAATCTGTGTCCTTTTTTCCAAAATCCTGGGGATTCCAAAGGTACTCAGAAATCGAGAAATTAGCCAAAATATAGTTAAGATATGTTTTTTGGGGGAAAAATGGGAAAAAGCGCTGCAGAAGAAAGCATCTGTTTTTTTCCCTGCAAATGGGATCAAGAAAGGGTTTGCGGTGATAAAATCACCATCTTCCCGCCATTCAGGAACAGACAGACTAGAATCAGAAAACCACATTTTTCTATACAATTTTTACATTTTACTGGGACATACCCCATTTTTACTATTTTTTGTGCTTTCAGCCTCCTTCTAGTTAATGACGGAGGTGGGTATGAAACCAATGGTGTATCCCGGACACCTAAACATTTCTGAAAAATAGACAACATTCTGAATTCAGAAAGGGTCCCTTGTGTAGATCCTTTAAGGCTTTCCTATAGAAAGTAACAGAAATAAAAAACTATTGAAAACGAGTAGAAAAAAAAACAACCATTTCTGTCTACGCTTTGTTCTGTAACTTTTATCAACCATGGCAGATTTTTTAAAGCAATATACTGTTAAGTCTGCTGGACCCTTTCTGGTTGCTGGGATATATAGAGCTTGTAGGTTCATCAAGAACCCAATGATACACAGAAGTGGACCTTGCAAAGGGTTTTCATTGTATATTGGGTATACAGCAATTAATTTGGTAAAATGTAAAGAGTGAAAAAATAGGTATCAAAGAAACCTATATATTTCCAAAATGCACACAAGATAAAGAGTTTAGAAGCAGTGGTTATTTTCACATCTCTGAATTCAGGGGTCCCCTTAATAGCATGTGAATTACAGGGCATTTTGCAAAATGACTTCTTTCTTACATGTCTTACATTTGGAAGGCAAAAAGGTACAGAAAGACAATTCTGTGTTCCTCTAAGTCTCGCGATACAAATGGTACCTCACTCGTGTGGGTAGGCCTAGTGCCTGTGACAGGAAACGCCCCAAAACTCTACATTGACGAATCATATTTTTCCAATGAAAATGGATGTGTTTTTTGCAAAATGCCTTGCTGTGGTTTTTGGGCTCTAGCTCAGCCGCCACATAGGGAAACCTAGCAAACCTATATATATATATATATATATATATATATTTTAAAATAGGAACCTATGTGTAGGAGGCTGGACTGGCTTGTAGTGAGTACCAAGGGGTACTTGCACCTTGCACCAGGCCCAGTTATCCCTTATTAGTGTATAGGGTGTCTAGCAGCTTAGGCTGATAGATAATGGTAGCTTAGCAGAGCAGCTTAGGCTGAACTAGGAGACGTGTGAAGCTACTACAGTACCACTTAGTGTCATATGCACAATATCATAAGAAAACACAATACACAGTTATACTAAAAATAAAGGTACTTTATTTTTATGACAATATGCCAAAGTATCTTAGAGTGTACCCTCAGTGAGAGGATAGGAAATATACACAAGATATATATACACAATAGCAAAAATATGCAGTATAGTCTTAGAAAACAGTGCAAACAATGTATAGTTACAATAGGATGCAATGGGGAAACATAGGGATAGGGGCAACACAAACCATATACTCCAAAAGTGGAATGCGAACCACGAATGGACCCCAAACCTATGTGACCTTGTAGAGGGTCGCTGGGACTATTAGAAAATAGTGAGAGTTAGAAAAATAACCCTCCCCAAGACCCTGAAAAGTGAGTGCAAAGTGCACTAAAGTTCCCCTAAGGACAAAGAAGTCGTGTTAGAGGAATAATGCAGGAAAGACACAAACCAACAATGCAACAACTGTGGATTTCCAATCTAGGGTACCTGTGGAACAAGGGGACCAAGTCCAAAAGTCACAAGCAAGTCGGAGATGGGCAAATGCCCAGGAAATGCCAGCTGCGGGTGCAAAGAAGCTTCTACTAGACAGAAGAAGCTGAGGTTTCTGCAGGAACGAAAAAGGGCTAGAGACTTCCCCTTTGGTGGACGGATCCCTCTCGCCGTGGAGAGTCGTGCAGAAGTGTTTTCCCGCCGAAAGAACGCCAACAAGCCTTGCTAGCTGCAAATCGTGCGGTTAGCGTTTTTGGACGCTGCTGTGACCCTGGAGGGACCAGGAGGTCGCAAATTGGACCAGGAGAGAGAGGGGACATCGAGCAAGACAAGGAGCCCTCTCAGCAGCAGGTAGCACCCGGAGAAGTGCCAGAAACAGGCACTACGAGGATGTGTGACACAGTGCTCACCCGAAGTCTCACAAAGGAGTCCCACGTCGCCGGAGACCAACTTAGAAAGTCGTGCAATGCAGGTTAGAGTGCCGTGGACCCAGGCTTGGCTGTGCACAAAGGATTTCCGCCGAAAGTGCACAGGGGCCGGAGTAGCTGCAAAAGTCACGGTTCCCAGCAATGCAGCCCAGCGAGGTGAGGCAAGGACTTACCTCCACCAAACTTGGACTGAAGAGTCACTGGACTGTGGGGGTCACTTGGACAGAGTCGCTGGATTCGAGGGACCTCGCTCGTCGTGCTGAGAGGAGACCCAAGGGACCGGTAATGCAGCTTCTTGGTGCCTCCGGTTGCAGGGGGAAGATTCCGTCGACCCACGGGAGATTTCTTCGGAGCTTCTGGTGCAGAGAGGAGGCAGACTACCCCCACAGCATGCACAAGCAGGAAAACAGTCGAGAAGGTGGCAGGATCAGCGTTACAGAGTTGCAGTAGTCGTCTTTGCTACTATGTTGCAGGTTTGCAGGCTTCCAGCGCGGTCAGCCGTCGATTCCTTGGCAGAAGGTGAAGAGAGAGATGCAGAGGAACTCGGATGAGCTCTTGCATTCGTTATCTAAAGTTTCCCCAGAGACAGAGACCCTAAATAGCCAGAAAAGAGGGTTTGGCTACCTAGGAGAGAGGATAGGCTACTAACACCTGAAGGAGCCTATCAGAAGGAGTCTCTGACGTCACCTGGTGGCACTGGCCACTCAGAGCAGTCCAGTGTGCCAGCAGCACCTCTGTTTCCAAGATGGCAGAGGTCTGGAGCACACTGGAGGAGCTCTGGACACCTCCCAGGGGAGGTGCAGGTCAGGGGAGTGGTCACTCCCCTTTCCTTTGTCCAGTTTCGCGCCAGAGCAGGGGCTAAGGGGTCCCTGAACCGGTGTAGACTGGCTTATGCAGAATTGGGCACCTCTGTGCCCAACAAAGCATTTCCAGAGGCTGGGGGAGGCTACTCCTCCCCTGCCTTCACACCATTTTCCAAAGGGAGAGGGTGTAACACCCTCTCTCAGAGGAAGTCCTTTGTTCTGCCATCCTGGGCCAGGCCTGGCTGGACACCAGGAGGGCAG
Organism: Pleurodeles waltl; assembly: GCF_031143425.1. Classification (NCBI taxonomy): domain Eukaryota; kingdom Metazoa; phylum Chordata; class Amphibia; order Caudata; family Salamandridae; genus Pleurodeles; species Pleurodeles waltl. The sequence goes on along the minus strand of NC_090437.1, from coordinate 896,400,230 downwards.
ATGCCTGTCTGAGGGGTTGGCAGCAGCAGCAGCTGCAGTGAAACCCCAGGAAGGGCAGTTTGGCAGTACCAGGGTCTGTGCTACAGACCACTGGGATCATGGGATTGTGCCAACTATGCCAGGATGGTATAGAGGGGGCAATTCCATGATCATAGACATGTTACATGGCCATATTCGGAGTTACCATTGTGAAGCTACATATAGGTAGTGACCCATATGTAGTGCACGCGTGTAATGGTGTCCCCGCACTCACAAAGTTCAGGGAATTGGCTCTGAACAATGTGGGGGCACCTTGGCTAGTGCCAGGGTGCCCTCACACTAAGTAACTTTGCACCTAACCTTTACCAGGTAAAGGTTAGATATATAGGTGACTTATAAGTTACTTAAGTGCAGTGTAAAATGGCTGTGAAATAACGTGGACGTTATTTCACTCAGGCTGCAGTGGCAGGCCTGTGTAAGAATTGTCAGAGCTCCCTATGGGTGGCAAAAGAAATGCTGCAGCCCATAGGGATCTCCTGGAACCCCAATACCCTGGGTACCTCAGTACCATATACTAGGGAATTATAAGGGTGTTCCAGTAAGCCAATGTAAATTGGTAAAAATGGTCACTAGCCTGTTAGTGACAATTTGGAAAGAAATGAGAGAGCATAACCACTGAGGTTCTGGTTAGCAGAGCCTCAGTGAGACAGTTAGGCACCACACAGGGAACACATACATATAGGCCACAAACTTATGAGCACTGGGGTCCTGACTAGCAGGGTCCCAGTGACACATAACAAACATACTGAAAACATAGGGTTTTCACTATGAGCACTGGGCCCTGGCTAGCAGGATCCCAGTGAGACAGTGAAAACACCCTGACATACACTCACAAACAGGCCAAAAGTGGGGGTAACAAGGCTAGAAAGAGGCTACTTTCTCACACTATGGCAATCCAGAATGGGGTAACTTGTGGGGCTCTCACCAGGTTCTGTCACCCAGAATCCTTTGCAGACCTCAAAATATGGATAAAAAAACACTTTTTCTGCATATTTCAGAGATGGAAAGTTCAGGAATCTGAGGGGAGCCACAACTTTTCTTCCACCCATCATTCCCTCAGGTCCCCCTGATAAAAATGTTACATGACTTGTGGGGGTAGGACAAGGAGCTGTGACAGGAAAGGTCCCAAAATGATTTGTGGCGCTAATCATAACTAAGGTGAGTTCACTAATTAGTCCTGGGATCGGGAACCATTTCGGGAAACCTATCAAACCCAGACATTTCTGAAAAGAAGACATCAAGGGGAGTCCAGGAAGTCAGTGCTAGTGAGGGTTTCCCAAACTTTTTTTTCCCCCAGAATTCCCTGCAGAGGTAAACCATTGAATAAAACACTATTTTCTCTGCATTTCTGTGGTGAGGAATATGCAGGGATCCACAAACTGCTTACCACCCAGCATTGCCCAACTTGTCCTAATAAAAACACTACCCCACTGGTGGGCTTGGGCTTACTGCCCGTTACAGGAATGGATCACAAAATGGACAATGGTAGTCCTTCATTAGGACTACTGTTGACCATGGGGTGATCCACTCCTCTCTCCATATGTCTATATAAAGAGATCACTTTTATATGTGTGTGTGGTTTCCCTGGGGGACGATCGCAGCCCACAGGGAAACCACGCAATGACGAAAGTGATTGCTACATATATATATATATATATATATATATATATCTATATATGTATAGATATATATCTATATATTGTTACAAAAAAAGTCTCAAAAGTGACATGCTCTGACTGCCGGTGCCAGCATAGGGTTGAGACCAGGACCCTCAAGCCATCAAGAATTCCTGCGTTCCCGGAGGTAAAAATTAGCAGATTCCATTTTTTCACAGAGCAGCACTTTAAACACCGCTACGCGTTTCAACATTTCATCTTCCTCGGGTGGTTTCCGTTTGTAAGCACACATGGTTCTCATTTACCTGCCTTATAAAGACACAGGGGTATTCTGGAAGTTATAGTTCAGAGTGCCCTTTTCAAAGTCCTTCTTTAAATGTAGCTGATCAATAGTTGCATTCTGCTCATTACACAAGTAAACAAACTATGAGAAGTCATACCAATCTCTGTGTTGTTTATGCTCAGTGCTCTTATGGTCACACTTCCATTAATAAAGCAGACATTCACATAAAGTTAATTCATTAGCAGAACCTGTGTTTAAACATTTCAGTAAAGCCTTCTCCATAGGCACACTGTTCAAAATAAATCTTTCCAAAATAATTATTTGCCAGCCCCTTTGACCTCTGTCTCTGTGACACTTAAAATTGTGATTTACTGCATTGCCTCAGGCACTTTTCTTTCTGAATAGTTATTCAGTTAGGGCTGCATCGGTGTTGTGGCACAATAGTTGTAGGACTTCAACTCACCAAACATCCTGATAAGGATGCCCTCTGATTTCAGGATGACCAAGGCGCATTTAAAGTTTTCATATTTATCCATCTCCAAGTGTATAGTACACAGGCGTCTTTAAATGAAATTTAAATTAAATGTAATTATTATTTTTATTTTTTAACCCCTGAGGGTGCACGGTTGCCTCCCCCTGGGTAAACACAATTATTTTTTTATTTTCTTTTAAATTGGCTCTGGTTGGGGGAGGGGGGCATTTTCGAAAGGGCCAAAACCCCAGTCAATATCATTTTTTAAAATAGAGATATATATATATTTTAACACTATCACCCCCCCAGAGTAAACTAAGTATTTTGTAAATGCACCTGGGGGGGGCGGCCCATTGTCAAGGGGGCTGACCCCCAGAAGACATCCCTCATGTTAAGTGGGGTTTCCTGTGCATGGATCACAGCACTGCCATGATCCATGCCCAAGAAACACTTTCAGGAAGGCCTCATTTGTAAGGGGAGAATGTCCCCTTTCAAACGAGGCCTTCCTAAAGGCTACAGAGGCTCTCTTTTCCCACCAGGGCGGAAAGCAGCCTTACCTCCGCTTCCTGCTCTGGTGAGGAAAACAAACGCGAGAGACAGGGAAGCTGTTCCGTGTCCCAAGAGGGGCATTAAATTTAAAACAAATCCTCCAGTGTGATCATCGGATGATTTTAAAAAACAGATCCCTGGCATTTGGTTGTGGCCTGCACCAGAGAGGGTGTGCGTCTGTTGGCCATTGGCTGACACATGCACCAATGAGGTTAAGAGCAAAAACTACATTTAGTTTAGTGAGACATACAAAAGTCTAGCTTATCAGTCTCCACTCCACAAGGGATTCCTGTCAAGCATTCAGGATGTTGGATCTTCAAGACCTTCTCCTCCAAGGGAAAATGTTTTAATGGGGGCTGGGAGAACCACCACTAGTCCACCAGTCCTCTGGGCATCCAGGTGACACTTCGAGGCCAGTGAACGTATTCTCCCTCGCAGGTCGTTCCACCTCCTCGTAATTTCCTCCTGTGTGTGCAAGTTGTTGGCTACAGCATTCATTGTGTCAACTATTCTGGATCACATTTGCCTTTTTGAGATATGGTTGTATTTTTTTACTAGTGCTACAAACAATTGGGACTCTACTCAAATTATTTTGTTCACTGTGCCTGACAATTCTCGCTCTGTAAAACATGGATTTCTCCTCCCTGCTATTATGAGTAACAAAAAATAAATGAAATAGGAGACCACAAGTTATTGAAAAATATAAATAATGAGACCAATGAAAATGGGAGGGAATACAAAAAAAAAACAATAACTTGACTTCTGTGTGGCAAATCCAGCAGGAAAATGGTGTTCTACATGGTCTGAAATGCAGTGTGTTTCATAGTGTGGTATGGATGTGTTCACAATTGGCCAATATACATCAGGTGTCAGATGCTGGCATTCATCCAATAACCACAGCCATAGCACAATTTTGGAACTGGAGCATTCCAACCATATATCCACTTCTCAGATTATATATAATTCCTAGCACTTTCATGAGACACTATCGTCCATAATTTTAGAGAATGTGTAATGAAAAAGTGTTCCTTTAGTAGTCACAAAAGTCCATTCATTGATATTGTGCTCAGCTGGTGTATTTTATTCCTCTTGGTGTGCATGGCAACAAAAATAGTTGTTCTGATACAGTAAATTTCAACCAATGGCCTGACACAAGATGAAATACAAATGATTCAGACAACACATGTTTCACCCACTCCTTGGACCTTTTCAAGACTGTTTCTGGAAAATAGGCTTTTCCCAAATTTGACAGATTAGGAGTGTGGGTCTCAAAATTAAAGTTACCAGCAGTGCCTGGTCCCCTTTCAAACTAAACAAAGGGCGACTGCAAGACTATGGTCAAAGAATAAGGACCAGAGTGCTGTCATTTCTGGCATAAGATGTCCCAGGCTAATGATCGTATGAATGGCAGACCCTGTGCAACTTGTTTGGGCTTATGGAGCAGTCTAATACGTAAAGTGCAATATACCATGGGCGGAGGTCTAAAGGTGTTGGCTCGCACAGGGCCTAATTGGCCCAAAAGGACAGATTCTCAAACAGATGGAATGCGAGCTTGCAGCTGCATTATTTGACTTCCGGAGCCAGATGGACTCCCTTTCTCTTCATAGAGTGCTAGTTATGCTAGTAAAAGGCCAGTCCAGTCAGGTCCTCACTGGTCCTAGCCACAATAAGGAAACTAAACCTTATGCTAAAAGTAGAATTCTCAGTTGGGACAGAGTGATAGCTGTATTTTAGCTTAGGATCAAGTTGGCAGCTGCCCCTTTTGACTGTCCGTAGTGCTTGAATTCAGTAGTTTAAGGGCTTCCCTAAGACATTTATTCACCTGAATGAAAGCTGTACATCTGTAGCACTCAAGCATGCAGTAACAACTTTTTTGCAGAGTGGTCCCCGGGTGACAAAATATCAGCTTTAACCAGTAGCACCTTCAACTTTTTAGACCAGGCAAAGACAAATAGTATGCATCAGTGATTCCTGCCTAAAGTTACACAGTCGAAAATTATAATCCAAAAATAATTTTAAGAACGCAAATGTATATGCCCTTAGGTGGATTCATCCACGTTGCATTCTCATAAGATCTTTTTTGAGTGCCAGTTTCATATGGCTAGATAGGTATAAAGCTTTTCCCTGGTCTTGGTAGAATACCGCACAGAGATCTGCATGGGCCTTTTGAGTTAACTGTTGCAGAGCTTCTTCCCTCAATTGTTTTGTGTGCTTTTGAATAGCATTTTGCCCATTAGTTTGAGATCAGTTGCAGTTCTATCTTAGGGCTTGTATTTAGTTTTTTTTTTCTGAATACCAAACCACATTAGTCCCTTAAGGGATCCTTTAGGGGCCCTCTTGAGCTTGGCGTAATAGCCCAAAAGTTAAGCTTTCAGCATGAATGTTTGTTTACTTAATACAAATTCCAATCGTATTTGAGACAATGGAGTAGCAACAGTATGAGGAAAAAGCGAGGAGAAATAAAAATATTTCTACTCATTGTGCCTACTGTGGGGAGGAATACGTTTTCGGGCTGCCCCAGGTTTACACAATTACGCTGTTTTGTCTTCATCCACATCTATGAGGCCATGGAAAGCCACAGAAAGTGGCTTTGTGTGGTCTCACAGATTTGATAGAGAGGATTGCGCCCCTGTAGCATCAAAAAAAAGGTGACGCTCTTGTGGTGAAAGCCTCCCTTAAATTTTCCCCACAGTTCCTATCCTTAGTCAGCTAATCTTCCTGAGTTTATTGCACCTTGAACACTTATTTTTCATGTCTACACTAAGAGAATACCTACCCATTTCCGATCAGTTTAAGACTACGGAGTGCTCTTCATTTTCAGTCTCCATTTCTCCATTGCTCTTGCTTTCTTTTAATACCATCATTACTCCTAGGCATTACTCTACATGTTATCATTGGGAAGTGGCCTTGTGTTTGCTGCTCTTCATTCTAAATAGTTTTCAGTATAGCATTTATCAGTTTAACTATTACCAGATTATGACCCATAGTTTTACTTAATCTTGAACAGTGTTTGATAGAGTGACTGTGGTCTAACAAATATGCCAGGAATTTGAAACATTTAGAAATACCAAGACAGTTAAACAGTAAAATACATTTCACAATACTAATGCTCCTTGCAGCTTTTGTTGGCCTTGTAGGCACATGACCCCTGGAGTCCATCTCTTAGACCTAGTTTCAGGGGGAGCAGATCCAGCTTTCAGCGCTTCTCTGAGGTCACAGGCAGCAGGTCCAGTCTTCGTCTGTTCTTCTACAGGTCCAGAGAGTGTTCTGAAGTGGGTGCCTGGGGATGCCTCATTTATGTCTGGCACTGGCGAGTGGGTGGGGATGGCTCCTGTATGCTCCCTAATCAATGGGGCAAAAGTTCCCTGAGCAACCCTACTCACTTTTGAAACAGTTCCTGCTTGTGCTACTGCAGACAGTCCCATAGTGACCCTCACTCCTAAAAGCCAAGAGGGAAACTCTTCTCCCCTTAGGCAGAGCCTGGTTGCCCACTCAGAGATGTTGTCAGGGCGATGAGCAGTGCACTCCTCCTTGTTCATTTCAAGCCAGTTCTGTGGATAACTCTCTACCCACTTGGTTTGGCGCCTGCTTGACTGGGAAAAGATGGGGCCTTTCCAGGTGTCACTTAACATTTGCTGGTGACAGGGAAGGCCCCCTTGAAGTAAATTAAGGGCCTGATTTAGATATTTTGTGGTGTTACCAATGAAAGGCTGCGGTGTTGGGCCCAAAAAGTCTGTCAAGTCAATGGCACCCCACCTGCCTGTCGTACTTAGATATATTATGACCAAACCACCGACACCCATGATGGAGTACTCTTCCTAGCCACCAGCTAGGTGGGTTCCTGCCAGTTTTATTTAGATGTTACAGTCCTGCAGCCAGTGCACTGCCATGAGTTTGCTGAGAGAGGGAGGACATCGCTGGACCCAATGGACATCAGAGAATGGCTGTGGCTGTGAAAATCAGGTAAATCACACACACACTCTGCCTTTGACGTATGTGTCCCCTTGCAGCACACATGACACAACACACCACATATACACTTTCCATCATTGTCATCGCACCACAGCATAACACGCAAATGCTGCAAACACACATTGACATACATCTATGACACACCAAACACACACTTGACACTGCATCCACACATGACACAGCCAACACAACTACATACTCCTTTACAAAGACACATGTGCATACAAGCACAACTACACGTATCACGACTGCCACACTACAAAACTCACATGACTGTTGCACACAGCAACACAACACACAACACAAAATATACAACAACATCCACACCATATGCAAATGGCACACATACTGACACAACCACATCACCCAGTTCATCTCCCTCCACCTCACCCAGCTTATCGCATTGCACACACATACACATACTGAATCACACACGCCTTGAAGCACAATATGACAGGTACAGATTCTCTTGCAAGGTGCACACATAGTCACAGTTGACAAGTATGAGTGCACCTTCGTTGTGGTGCCAGCATTCATTTGGCAATGAATACTGGCGCCATGATGACAGTGTACATGTGTTCAATATGTATTGTATACCAGTGTGTTCCCATCCGTGTCTGACCCACTAGTGTCCCTGACATATTCATGTCAAAATCATTTAAAATAATTACTGTGACATGTATATGCCGAGCTCATGTGCAGGGACCCCCAAACATACACAGCCAATGTGGTGTGCATACCTTCCAGTCCATCGACAGGGGGGTTGTGATTTCTCTGTGGTCTCATGGCGGCAGTGACTGAGGGTCCTGTCCAATTGTGTCCAGCCAGAAACTGATGTAGAAGTGGGAAAAAAGGTGAGTTTTCAACCTGTAACACCCCCAATCCTCCAAGTGAGAAGTCAAGGTAGGATTGCCACTTTTTTTTACAGTAAGGTACATCCAACTCTGCTTTGTGGTAAGTGTAGCTATAGCCCTGCTGCCAGCCACTATTTCTTATTGTGCTGTGACAGCAGTTGGGATTATTTGGCAGAGCTGCCGGGACTCAGGGGGGTTAAAGTCTATGGGACCACTAACAGATGGACCATCATGGATGCAGGTGGGTTTTCAGACAGAAAACCAACAGCAGCACCTTACCCCCAAGATCTAAATCAGGCTCTAGGTTCCTTGGTACATCCAAAGTGGTCTTTTGAGCAGGGGAAGAGAAAACACCTCCCCACACTCAAGCCTTTGACTCTGCTTTGGGAGTAGTTTTCACACCTCATTAGGGGCCATTCACTGGCAATTGTACAGTTGGAGAGCTAATGCAAATTAACCTTCAGGACCTTCAGGAAAGAAACTGCCAACTGTCTAATAGCTAATTTTCTTTAACATTTATTAAAAACCCAACTTTACCATTGATTTGGGGTTTTAATAAAAATTAAAAGAATTAATCAATCATGTTTCTACATGGTGCAAATCCAGATATAGCAAAATAAATATTTAATCCCACGTTCCTTTCTTTCCTGTGGGCAAGTCAGTCTTGCTATAGTGAAAATAGATTTTGGTGCTACTCACTGTAAGAACTTGTTAACTTTAGCTCTACATATCAGTACTGAGTCCTGAGTTTTACATATTCTATTTTTAAATACCATGCATTCTTCCTTGTGGGCTGCAGGGCCTCCACAGCTGTGACATATTAATATTTAAAAGTAAGATTTCCCCTTGTCAAAAAGGTTTATTTGGACTGGTTGGGCTATGGTTGGGCACCTGGAGACATGTCTGCCTAATTACACTAGAGGCACAATTATGTGTTATTCCATATGTGGCATTTACCTATCCATGGCATGGGTGTATTTTGGGCACCATATACTACGGCCTTTTAATTAAATATGTCCAGTGGACGTTTGCCAAATTCAGCATGTTTCAGGGGTTAAAGAACATCTACTGGGGCCTGGTTAGCAGTGTCCCAGTGCACACAGTCGAAAATCAGCAGTATCAACCTACAGAAAATGGGGGTGGCCATGCAAAAGGAGGCTCTTTCCTCAATAAATGAATGAGTAAATAATTAAAGCAGAATACATATCTTTTTTTAAACAAAAATATATGAGTAATAGCTTGGCAGTTTGTTATTACCATTGTTTTATTTAAATTACCATTGGTGATAGGGTGGGTGTCACCATGACCAGCTCAAGGATTCACTGCTCCTGATCTTTGTATATGCACTCACTTTCACAGAAATGGTTTTTTTAATGCAATACCGCTTCGCTTGAGAATTACAGAATGATAAATTCAGTTACCTACCACCTTGACTGATGCTAAGTGCTTTTTAATAAAGCCCATCGACTACGGAACTGCCTATGTACTTTTAGCAAACCCGCCTAAGAGGTTCCTGGGTACAGCAAATTATACATGTACTAATCTTAAAACAAAACAAAAACTTCTTATATATTCGTCAGCGCCGTCAAATTATGTCTAAAAAAGACCGAGAGAAAAGACTAACTGCAGAATTTTTGAAGCACAAATTATTCTCAATCTCAAAGGGCAAAGAATTTTTACAAGAAACATCAAATTAAAAAGTTATTTTTCATCATGCCTCTGAAGGCACAAAAATATGTTACTAGTAAGGAGGTGAATCCAGATCAGATTTAGGCATTCAGTCTCGCCATCATTCTTGAACTGATTGCGTTTCAAAAGCCCAACACTTCACATTGGCTTGACAATGAAATTATTATGTAACCTTTAAATAACATTGTCACATTCCTGAACAATGCAGCATCCTGAGAAAAATGGGATAGCACGAATATGTTTCTTCAAAATAGAAACTTTCAGAGTATGCTTGTATTGTTGGAATTTAGTTTGTGCATTAGGTTTCAAATATGTAAATGGCTGTTTTTTTTTAAAGAAATGCACTTGAGTTAGGGTGACCAGATTTTGAGGAGCAAAAACCGGGACAGGTCAGACATAAGAGAAGGACTAAAGACTTTATACTCACTTTTATATCTGGCATGTCCCGTTTTGCGTAGCTTTGTGAATGTGTGCCTATACATGTGTGTGTGTCACACACACACACACATTTACAAGACTACACATACAAAATTAGCTATGGCTTGACCTCCCACCTTGCAGCCTCAATACCCCCACCCACCTCTCTCTGCTCCCCACTAGTTTCTCTGCTGGGAGCAGATAGGGGACTGTGTTGCCTGATAGATAAATTACTTTAATTATTTCATACTTTGTAGGTGTTTGTTAAAGGAAAGTATACCCTTAACTTATGCTTCCCTAGATAATATGTATTGATCTGACCTTTGTCCCAAAAACAGGGACATTTAAGAGAAGTGTCAGGACACCAGGACAGTCCTCTAAAAACCGGGACTGTCTGGGGAAATCCGGGACGTCTGGTCACCCTAACTTGTATTACTTATTTAGGTACACACTGGTGCAAATAACAGTTGCGCCGGTATTCTGGCGATATTTGCAGTCTTTCAGCGCCTTGGGAATAACATGTACGGGCGGTTCTATGATCTGTGTTGCATGCAGTATTACTGTCTGCACACTTGTTAGCTTTGGTAATTAGTATCAGTCCCTGAATCATGGACATGCTCTTTACCTGCACACCGGTAAGCAACGGTGCTGTGAGCAAGAAAATGTATTGATTACAGGGCATGTACTAACTGGGTAACACTGCAAGTTAGAACATTGGATTATTCATTATGCTAATAAATGGGAACCAGCCTAAACCATGCCTCCAAAACGAGGTGTGATGTCCACGAAAGCGGTACAACGCTTTCGTGAACAATGTCTCTGTTTTTCTCTGCCTTAACCATGCATGTCCTGAACAACGACCATGTGTGGTTAAGGCACAGGAAAACAGTCTCAGGATCGGGAGAGGACGCAGTCAGCTAAGTGGGTCTGGAGTAGAGTTGGAAGGGGTAGTTTTAGTTTTTAAGGGTGGGGGTATGGGGTTGGGGTAGTTTTAGTTTTTTAGGGCAGGGTAGGGGGTCAGGGTAATTTTAGATTTTATGGGTGGGCGTTGAGGTAGTTTTAAGTTTTAGGGGTGGGGGATTCGCAGTAGTTTTAGGGGCAGGGTGGGGGGTTGGTGTAATTTTAGTTTTTAGGGGTGGGGTATTTTTAGGTTTTAGGGGTGGGGGTGGAGGGGTTGTGGAGTTTTAGGGGTGGAGTGGGGAGTCGGGGTAATTTTAGGTTATAGGGGCAGGGTGGAGGTAATTTTAGGTTTTAGGGGCGGGGTGGGGAGTCGGGGTAGTTTTAGGGGTGGGGTGGGAGTTGAGGTAGTTTAAGTTTTGGGGCGGGGCAGGGGGTCAGGGTAGTTTTTGCTTTTAGGGGTGGGGGTTGCAGTAGTTTTGGGGGCGCGGCTCACTGTAGTTTTAGGGGCGGGGTGGGAGGTCAGGGTAGTTTAACTTTTAGGGACAGGAGTGGGGGGGTCGCAGTAGTTTTGGTGGCGGGGTGGGGGTCCGGGTAATTTTAGTTTAAGAGGCGGGGTGGGGGGTCGGGTGGTGTAAGTTTTTGGGGCAGGGCAGGGCAGGGTGGGGGGTCGGGGTAGTATATCTTCTAGGGGTGGGATGGGGGGTCAGGTAGTGTAAATTTTAGGGGCAGGGGTGGGGGGTCAAGGTAGTTTTAGTTTTTAGGGGCAGGGTCGGGGGTCGCAGTAGTTTTAGGTTTTAGGAGCAGGTGGGGGTTGTGGAAGTTTTAGGTTTTAGGGGTAGGGGTCGTGGTAGTTTTAGGGGCAGGGTTCGAGGGTCAGGGTAATTTTTGTTTTTTGGGGCAGGGTGGGGGTAGTTTGAGGTTTAGTGGCGGGGTGGGAGGTTGGGGTAGTGTAGGTTTTAGGGGAGGGGTGGGGGTCATGGTATTTTTAGGGGTAGAGGTGGCGGTTGGGGGGGTCGCATGCTAGAACCATGCATGCTATCCCACGCATGCCTTTACCAGGCATGCCTTTACAATGAAAAATCATTGTTACGCATTCGTGGTAAAGGCATTAGTGGTAACAACGTGGTCATTGTTCCGACCGCGTTGTTCAGGTATGCATGGTTCCAGCATGCGTTGTTCTGACGTATATTACGAATAAATTGGTACAGAGCCTGTATGCTACACAAATTGTTTGAAAATCCAGTTGGAGCTATGTTCTAGCCACAGCTTTTGTTGTGGTGCCTTCTTCGGACCACGTTGGTTCTTCATTTTTACTTTCACTTTAGCTTCATTCATGTTACACTTTCCACAGTTTATCTGACATCGCTTTTGCAGTAACATTTTACATACTTTGACTTGCATGATGTTATTTCAAGAATTCATTGTACATGTTGTATGTTTTAGTTAGCCTTTCTCCATATAGAATCAGTGCATTTTGTTCAAGGCTAGTAACAGCCTATGAGATGAGTAAGCCTCACAGTAGTGAAAAACGAATTCGAGAGTCTCTCACCACAAAAGACACTTAAACGTACATGTCCTACCTTTTAAATATGTTGCACCCGCCCTGTGGGTCACATAGGGTCTACCTTAGGGGCCATTTATATGTAATAAAAGGGGAGTTTAACGCTTGGCAAAGGGTTTTAAGTGCAACGTCAAAGTGGCAGTAAACACACAGGCCCTGCAATGGGAGGCCTCAGACATGGTTAAGAGGCTACTTATGTGTGTGGCACAATCAGTGCTGCAGGCCCACCAGTAGCATATAATGTACATGCCCTGGGCACTTGTAGTGCACTGTACTAGTGACCTAGAAGTAAATTAAATATGCCAATATTTCCATGCTTATGGGAGAGCGCACAAGCACTTTCGTACTGATCAGCAGTGGTAAGGTGCACAGAGTCTTAAAAGCAGCAAAAATGAGGTCAGAAAAATGGGGGGAGGTAGGCAAGGTGTTTAAAATACAGTAAAGAACCCTGCCCAATCTGGCAATTGCTGGCCTTGATTCGCAGGCCTGCCTATAATAGGGCCTGAAACACCTCGTGCAGGTGTTCCGCCCAGCTGGAACTGTAGATGACAATGTCGTCAAAGTATGCGGCACAGAAAGCCTCCTTACCAGCAAAAGACCCTCTTAACCACTCGTTGGAAGGTAGCAGGGACATTCTTCAAACCAATGGGCATCACCCAGAATTGGTAATGACCCTCTGGGGCTAAGAATGTTGACCTCTCCTTGACCCCCTCGATCAGAGCGATCTGCCAGTATCCTGAGGTAAAATCAAAAGTACTGATGAATTTGGTAGAACCCAGCCTGTCAATGAGCTCATCGAGCAGCGTCGGTCACGATGTGGTGCGGCGACTTCCACGGAGTCGCGGACTTCAGCGGGGCTGCTGCGGCGTCGGGCCTGCGAAGAGCATCGCGTTCCAGCGAAGGTCACGGCATCAGGTGCGGGCGGCGTTACCGGATTCAGCAGCGGCGGCGGTCTGAAGTCGTCCGAAGTCGATTTCCTTGGATTCCACCAGCTTTCCTTTCAAGGGCCCAGGGACTGGATAGGGCACCACTTGTCAGGCAGGAATCTCTCCAGAGACCCCAGGTGCTGGCAGAGATAAGTCTTTGCTGTCCCTGAGACTTCAAACAACAGAAGGCAAGCTCTAACTCAAGCCCTTGGAGATTTCTTCACAAGATGGAAGGCACACAAAGTCCAGTCTTTGCCCTCTTACGCTGGCAGAAGCAGCACTGCCGGAAAGCTCCACAAAGCACAGTCACAGGCAGGGCAGCACTTCTTCCTCAGCTATCAGCTCTTCTCCAGGCAGAGGTCCCTCTTGGTTCCAGAAGTGTTTCTAAAGTCTGTAGATTTGGGTGCCTTTCTTATACCCATTTTAGTCTTTGAAGTCACCTTTCTTCAAAGGGGACTCACACCTACTTGTGAAATCCTGCCTTGCCCAGGCAAGGCATCAGACACACAGCAGGGGGTTGGAGCCAGCATTGTCAGAGGCAGGCACAGTCCTTTCAGATGAGAGTGACCACTCCACCCCTCCCTCCTAGCAGAGATGGCTAATCAGGAAATGCAGGTTACACCCCAGCCCCCTTTGCAAGGTGAAAAACAACCCAACTGTCAAACTGACCCAGACAGGGAATCCACAAACAAGGCAGAGTCACAGAATGGTTTAAGCAAGAAAATGCTCACTTTCTAAAAGTGACATTTTCAAACGCACAATCTTAAAATCAACTTTATTAAAGATGTATTTTTAAATTGTGAGTTCAGGGACCCCAAACTCCACATGTCCATCTACTCTCTAGGGGAATCTACACTTTAATCATATTTAAAGGTAGCCCCCATGTTATCCTATGAGAGAGACAGGCCTTGCAACAGTGAAAAACGAAATTGGCAGTATTTTACTGTCAGGGCATATAAACCACATTACTATATGTCCCACCTTATCCATACACTGCACCCTGCCCTTGGGGCTACCTAGGGCCTACCTTAGGGGTGCCTTACATGTAAGAAAAGGGAAGGTTTAAGCCTGGCAAGTGGGTACACTTGCCAAGTCGAATTTACAGTGTAAAAATACACTTACAGACACTGCAGTGGCAGGTCTGAGACATGATTACAGGGTTACTTGTGTGGGTGGCACAACCAGTGCTGCAGGCCCACTAGTAACATTTGATTTACAGGCCCTGGGCACCTCTAGTGCACTTTACTAGGGACTTAACAGTAAAACAAATATGCCAATCATGGAGAACCAATTACGTACACATTTTACACAGAGAGCATAGGCACTTTAGCACTGGTTAGCAGTGGTAAAGTGCTCAGAGTTGAAAAGCCAACAGCAACAGGTCAGAAAAAAATAGGAGGCATGAGGCAAAAAGACTGGAGATGACCCTGCATAAGCAAAAGTCCAACAGTCTGTAAATGGTGTTCTTTACAGGTGGACTGTCTACTGTGCCAATATCATAGACACACAGATGTGTTACTCCAAGTGAGATCAAAACACACTGAGAGATAGAAAGTGGGAGTAGGGCGGCAATTAGAGAACACAACCGTACTCAGCTACCAAAAATAGTACAAAAACACAACTGGGAGTACGGGGTTCTTGTAACGGGGGTGAATCAATAGTATATCACTTATAACACTATGTCCCTCGTGATCCTCAACTAGAGGCAAGACACAGGTGGACTGTGGTGTGTGGTCTGAGAGGGGAATTTCCTTTACGGACTAGGTGGTCTCACACACTCTATGGTGTCATGCTTCATCATATGACCACCTAGCCCCACCCAGGTAGGACAATGCAACCTGAGTCATTGCTCTCACATTGGTGTCTCAGTCCCCTTTTTAATCACACCAAACAGAACCCCCTATTAAAAAACTCACATGGGTATCTGTTTAGGTGTTTTTATTTCTTAGTCTAGCTGGATCCCCTTTCCAGAACCAGAATTTATTTACGCACTCCCTCCTGTTCCTATAACAGAGAGGTTGAGTCCGCCCAGGTGGCATTGTCCTATCTGGGTGGGGCTTGGTGGTCATATGATGAAGAAATTCCCCTCTCAGACCACACACCACAGTCCACCCGTGTCTTGCCTCTAGTTGAGGATCACGAGGGGCATAGTGTTATAAGTGATATACTATTGATTCACCCCCGTTACAAGAACCCCGTACTCCCAGTTGTGTTTTTTTTACTCCAAGTGAGAACAATGGGGCAAACTGTTCCAGTAACTATTAACAGTCATCTTTCTCAGGTCAGTGTGGTAGAGAGGTTGACACCTTCTACTGAAGGATTACCATGTTTAGGGGAGAGAGCACAAGCATGTTAAGACTGGTCATCAGTTGTAATGCGCACAGAGTCCAAAACCCAGCAAAAGTGAGGTCAGAAAATGGGGGGAGGTAGGCAAAAATTGGGGGGAGGACCATTCTACGACTGTCAGGTCTAAGAGGATTTACAAGCACTTTACTCATGGTATTATCTGGTGCAACATCATGAAGATCTACCCTGGCTCCACGCAAAGCTGAGTGGCTCTTTTTTTATTGTGAGGTACAAAAGCTCATGTATAACACAGACATTCTCTGACAATGCATGAACTGTGGACAGCACGAGTAGGAAACAGCAAGCATATAATGTCTTTCTGTTTTTGGCTTTTTCTGTTTAAATTCACGCATTAAGTTAGAGTTATATTCTGAAATTTAGAATTTTAGACACGCAAGAACATGGGCTCGACTCTATACTCATTCACTGCAGAAATTCATATGGGCACTGGTCCCCAGGTGGGCAAATTCGAATTATGTACAGTTTACCCCAGCAATTTGGTACTGGTTTTACTGGATAGAAACTGCAGCTGAAGACTCCTGCATTGGATACAATTTGTATTTGGCTTGGGACTCCATTTCAAGGCTAAACAGTATAACTCATGTACTGGCACAGTGCCGGAGCTTCTCAGAACTGAAGGAGTACTCTAAATAATAAGCACCTGCACTGCTATAATTCCATTTAAAGTGTTATACGAGTCCTACCAAATAATAGAACTACATATTGGAACAGCAGAACTTCAGCATAACAGATCTTACCCTTTTGTTATCTTATTCATGCATGCACAAGCAAAACAGAAGGGAGTTACAAGATAAGTTTTCAATAAATTTATTGAAGCAATCATAGTCTTGCATCAAGAGCATGAGCTGTGATAAATAGGCAGATGAAACAAAGCAATGTTCCCAGCATTAAGAATATGGTGAAAAGAAGAAACAGTTCCACCATGACAAATGATTTCTACATATTCCTAACTAGTACTACCCTTGCACTGAGAGCATAGTAAATAGATCCTCTGCCTTTGCTTAATCCAAGATCTTGCATAGGAGGCAGAGGGTGCAGAAGCCGGTTTAGGAAACTGCATTGACCTTGTTTTTTCATGCTCAGATTGCTGTTGATGATGATCCCTAGGTTGCAGGTGTGTTCTGTCAGGTTGGGGGGAGCCTAAGTCTGAAGGTCACCAGGAGCTGTCTGAAGGTGAGTTGGAATTTCTGAGTATCAGGACTTCGGTTTTATTGATTGTAAGTTTAAGGCAGTTCTCCCTCATCCAGTCGGCTATCCTGCTCATGCAGAGCTGAAAGTTGGTCTTACACTTGGAGTAGTCTTCTGATAGCGAGAGGATGAGCTGTGTGTCGTCTGCATAGCAGATGATGCTAAGTCCTTGGTTTCTTACAATATTAGCCAGGGGAGTCATGTAGGTGTTGAATGGGGTGGGGCTGACGGAAGATCCTTGGGATGCTCTGCAGATGAGGGGCATGGGTTGAACAGAATCAGTGGATTGTCTGTGTCCAACCTGAGAGAAAGGAAGCAATCTTTTGCAGGACATCTCCTTGGATGCCTATTTGGTGTAGTCTTTTGAGCACAGTGTGGTGGGAGGATGTGCTGACGGCTGCTGAAAGGTCAAGGAGGAGGAGGGCAACTAAGTGTCCTTGGTTTAAGAGGGTTCCTCGCAGTGGTCAGGGTGATTTCTGTGCTGTGATTGTGGTGGAATCCAGACTGTGAGGAATCCAGTAGGTTGTTGTCTTCTAAGTAAGACTCAAATTGTTGGTTGATTATTTTCTCTAGACATTTTGCTGGGAAAGGGAGCAGGGAGATTGGTCAGAAGTTTTTTAGGTCATTGGGGTTGGCAGAGGAGGGGTTTAATTCTCGTGTCTTTCCAGTCATCCCGGTGGGTGGCTAAGTCTGTTGCCGATGCTGTTAATGCTGAGGTTGAACATATGATGTGAGCATGGGTCTGTGGATGATCCTGAGTGGATGGTTTTCACGATGTTGGTGGAATTTTGAGTGGTGAGCTGATTCCTCTTGTCAATACCATGTTTGGATGGGGTGTCTGAGAGGATGAGGAAGCTGATGGTGTCTTCCGCAGTGGGCTGAGTTGCAAAGTTCCTGAATGTAGTAGTGATTTTGTTGTGAAAGTAGGCTGAGAGGGAGTCCCATAGTCCTAACTTGGGTTGCTGGTGTTTTCTAGTGCTGATGGGTTGGTGAACTCTTTGACGACAGTGAACAGTCCTTTGCTGTGGTTGGTGCTGGCTTGAACGCGAGTGGTCAAGGCTTGCTTTTTGGCGTTTCTCATGAGGTTGTGGTAGTAATTGAGAGTGTCCTTGAATACGGATTGGTCGTTGGGGAGTTGGAATTGGTGCCAATTCGTTTTTAGTTGTCTGCAGGATTGTTTTGCGGTGCCTAGGTCTGGCATGTACCAACTTGCTTGTTTGAAAGTTTTGTAGAGATTGGTAGTTTTGGTGGGGGTGAGTATGTCTGCGCAGTGAGATATCCAGGTGGCGAAGTATTTGACATTCTTGTAGATGTGCAGGGTAGTGTATGGTGACTGGTGTCCAGTGGGTAGGAGTTGAGGGTGTCAGACACTGGTTTTCGAATATCTTGTTCCAAGTTCGATGTGAGGTGGGAGGATGTTTGTGTGTTCTACTCAGTGTGAAGTAGTTGAAATGGACGATGGCATGGTCAGTCCAGGTGAGCTTGGTGGTGTGACTGTATTTGATACTGGTACTGGAGGTGAACATGGGATCAAGGGGGTGTCCACCGATGGGCTGACTATCTATTGGAGGACGATGATTCCCCTGCCGTCCAGGAGATTGGAAGTGTGGGAGTCATTGGTGACTTCTAGGTGGAAGTTTAGGTCTCTGAGGAAGATGTAGTGTTCAGTATCGATGCCTTGTGAGGCAATGATTTCGGGGATGGCATCGCAGAAGCGAGGACAGAATCCGGGGGGTACTCTATGCGAGTGTTCCTTTGATGGTGGTGTTGTTGTCCATGTTGAGCTGTAAGTTGATATGCTCCATGAGTGGCATGGTTCTCTCTTCTGTGGTTGTTCATTGGATTGATTGTGGATTATGTTGACGCCTCCTTCTAGCTTGTTGGTACGGTTTCAGTGGATGACCTTGTAGTCATCGGGTAACACTGTGGTGATATTGAGGGCTGAGGCAGCATTGAGCCAGGTTTCTGTGAGGAAGACGTGGTCAGGGGTGAAGGTGGTGATATGTCCCATATTTCGGTAGTGCGCCTGCCTAGGGACCATGCATTCAATAGTATACAGTGCAGTTGGCGAGTGGACGTGGTGACCGGAGGCAGTTGTTTGGTGGGTTGAGCTGGTAGATTTGTGGAACAGGAGAACCACAGTGGCGGCAGGTGAATGTCCCAGATGAGGTATGCGGCAAGGCAGCAAATCCTGTTGGGTGGTCAGGAGTTACATGAGATGAGTTTTGCTCTGAAGTATTGGTGGATAGTGCGTCAGCCAGGGCTCCTGGCACTGGGCGCAGTACAGGCACAGACAGCACAGACAGGCTTGCCTTTGGCACACCAGCGGTGCGGCCACCAGGAGCCTTTATAAGTTGGGAATTCCTTAATGCACTTTTAAGCTGTAATTTCTAATTAGAAAGGAGTAGCTGCACCATGTTTCATATCTTTGGGATGGTAATGATAAATTTACCATTTCCATTTTAGAAATGCCACTTTTAGAAAGTGGATGTTTCTCTGCTCTTACATCTCTTGTACCTGGAGCATGTCTCCAATACAAGTCTGGGGTTGGTGACAGCTATACTTTGTGCATTCCCTACAGGCTGTCACAAACACAGAATGATTAGGTGTGTCTGAGTACTCATCTGCATTCATCTGCATTCTGATGGTCATTCCTGGACAGAAAGGGCAAGTGGGGATGACACTTCACCTGACTAGAAAGTGCCTGTCCCCACACAGAGTGCTGATGACCACCTACTAATAGTCTGGAGTCAGAGCTGGCAAGAAAGGGTCTCTGAGCACTTCAAAGACCCTTCTTTGAAGTCTCCCAATTTCAAAAACACAACTGGGTATAAGTGCTGGGTTTCTGACTCCACGAAATCAGACACTTCTGGACCTACAACTGGACTCTGTCAGAAGAGCTGCTGTGCTGCAACAAGGACTGTTACTCTGCTGCACTGCTGACCCGGAAGGACGGCTTTTCTGCTGTAGTGCCCTGCTGCTGCTGCCCTAAGGGGGAGAATTGGACTCTGCCTTGTACTACAAGTGATCTCCAAAGACTTGTTGGTTTGCCTCCTGTTGCCTGAGACTCAGTGATCTCAAAGTCTACTCCCCTGTATCATGTGTCTGGTTCACTGGAAGTGGACCCAGATATGTGGATCATGAAAATGGACGCATCTCCTGTCTATGTGTATCAAAACCAACACATGGACTGGCTCATAGACTTGGTTGCAGGAGTAGAATCGGCGCACTGCTCTCGAACTAGTGCTTTTCCTTTGAGATCCTGATGCATCAGAACCGCGCCTCGCAGCCGCAACAGTCTATGAAGATCAATGCAGCCCTCAACAGCTAGGAGAATCTTGGTGCATTGCACTTTGTATCCAACGCATCACAGCTCCAAGGCTTGTCTGCAGAACTGACGCATCAACATCACTGTTTGGGATACATATACATGCTGCCATCACTGCGAGAACCTGATCCACTCATCGCACCACGCATCTCGCTGTTGCCACCATGAAAGGTACTTTCTTCCCCGGGGCCTGCATTGATCCTGTAGTCGGCCTGTGATCCATCGGATTTGTGCCGAACATTGAGTTTGCCCGGTAAAGTGTGACCTAAAGTAACTTCTAAAAGCGCTGTTTGCTTCTAATCACTATTTTGCATTTTTAAATTAATATGATGAATTCTACACATTGGATTTTTGTTGTTCTGGTCCTAATTTGTTTAAACCTGGTGTGGAGTCTTTTTGTGGTGTTTTCACTGGGTTACTGGATTAATTGTTGCACAAATACTTTACAGATTGCCCTCTAAGTTAAGCTGGCCCTGCTCTGTGGCAAGTTACCAGAGGACGAGCACAGGACAATTTAGGTTGTGTTTTGACTTACCCTGACTATAATTTTGGTCCCTACTTTGTAAACCTTTGCACTACATTATGCCTGTGCCAAGCACATAATGTATACAAAGTGGGCATTCCCCCATTAGTGGGGCCAAACAAATGACACAAAGAAATCTCTTAGAATTCTTTGTGTCATTTGTTTAGGCACTTTTTAACACCAGCGCAGAGCAGGCGATGAAACGAGGCTCACCATTGGTTTCAATGGGTCTCTAGGTGCTTTGCAGGATTAGTGTCAGAAATTTCTGAGGCTAATTCTGCAAAGTGATGAACTAGCATCAAAAATTCTGATGTAAGTTCCCTAACTACGCCCTATATTAAATACAGCGCATACATGGTGGTTTTAGGGGGATGCTAAGGGGTGCAAGAAAAGTAGTGCTGCCCTAGGTGCAGCGCCACTTTTCATGAATCTGCCCTCCAGTTTGTAACAAATCCCCATTTTACATGTTTACAAGTTGGAATCCGGCGGTTTGCACCCGTTTTAGTGGTAAATCATGGATACAATTAATGTTATAATCGTAGTAGTGTTTTTTCCGTTGTATTAGTTACATTTTTAATTTGTTTTCCTACCACACACGCCATTCTTACATTTTGATTGTCTTTGTCCTGTTATCTGGCGATATTTCATATCCTTTTGTAAGGGTGGAATATAAATATAAATGTATATTTGTTCGTTTCATTTTTTAAAGTAGAGCATTCGTTGGGTGTTCTGCTGAGGTCGCCTTAAGTAGAATCGCTAGGGATATTTGGCCATATTTATCATGATTTTATTTTGCAGCTTTGAGAATTAAAATTGTCTAATTGCAATGAATTTATGAAGTCAGCATTCAATATGGAGGCCCTGTGGAGGCCCTACGGTATAAAAAGCAAACTCTTCTTCTATCTCAAGGGGGACTCTACGTTGCCATTAATTTCTCACGATGATTTATGACCTGACCTCACAATTCAACGGATCAAATAAAATGACGACCAAACGCTTTCTCAATGGAAGAAAATCATTTTCAGGAACGTAATGGAGGATTCCTTGTGATTAATAGCGGACTGCTTAGGGATTAACAAACGCTACCAGTTCCAATAAGAACTTAAAGCTAAAACTAGAATTCAATGACATTAAAGAACATTAACAGGGGCCACATTTTATTTTTCTTTCATTTATGAAATGACTTACGAGTTAAAAATAAACCAAGCACAATATAAGTAGGCTTATTATTTGCAAAAATAATTAAACCGTTTATTTCTCTCAGTACATTTTATTAAGGAATGCTAGCAGGAAAATAAACACAGTAAGTGAATGTATAACTGTCGAGTATAGCTGCAATATTAGGGATATCAATGGAATTTGATATTAGTAGCTTGTAAAGAAAGGCATGGACCAGACCGCCATAAAATGGTATAGTCTGTTGCTGGATTTCTAGGAGTTATGGTGAAGTGTCATTTATGTATAATATTATGTAAGAGGGAAGTAGTGACTCACATTGATCATTAGGACGAGTGTTCCTTTGCCTAAAGCTGAGTGATCTAAGTCACCGGTGCTGACTAATCGACAACAATTAACTTCTGGTGGTATGGGCATCTTCTATTGGCATGAAGCACACACGAATAGATTTATGCAAAACATGCACTATGTGCAGAAGTATGTGGTGCAGACTCAATAAATACACGTTTGCACAGCCATACACATGCACCCATGTGCACACTGATGCGCACACACACATACATACCGGCTAATAGACAACACACAATTAAAGTGAAAGGGATGAATTATTTGAAGCTGGGAAAACATGGCTTATCACCAAGGACATAATCAGACAACTTTTAAAGAATGAACTTTAACAATGTAGAACTTCAAGCTATGATTTTCTCAAATCTGTCTGGTCATCACAGTTCAGTAGGGGTAAGTAGCAGTGGTGGCTGCTGCCAGGAATGGTCAGAGGGGCAGCACATGGAGCAGGGGATAGGGGGCTGCTGGGGGATTAATAATACAATTTTAAAAAAAAGACTTACCTGTTGCTGCCAGCCTTCCGTTCTTCTCTGCTCCTGCCACCTCCCTTCTCTTGTTGCTCCCCTCCCCACCCAAACCAAACGCTTTTCTCATGCTGTTATCCAGCATGAGAGAAGCACTGGGATTGGCCCGCGCGGGTTAAAATGCTGCTCAGTTAGGGAGTGGGAGCCTGCGTTTGATCTCCACCCCCTGTGAAACACAGATCTGGTGGAGAGCTCTAAGTGCGCAGGTTGGTTTGGCCAGCTTAAGACAGCCAGCCATACTGACATTCACACTTAGGGGCATATTTATACTCTGTTCGCACCAAATTAGCGTCATTTTTTTATACTCTAATTTGGTGCAAAAGTAACTCCATATTTATACTTTGGCGCTAGACCCGTCTAGCACCAAATGTATGCAGTTAAAGTCACTTTTTTGACGTGGAAACCTACCTTGCCTTAATAAGATGCAAGGTAGGCGTTCCCGTGCAAAAATTACTCCATGACCTTAGCGCCATATTTATACTCCCATACAAAAATGGTTCACGGGAGGGAGGAGGGGTCAAGAAATGGTGCAAAGCTTGCTTTGCCCCATTTTTTAACACCTGGGTCAGAGCAGGTGTTAGGGGACCTGTGGGCCTATTTCCATGGTGGAACACCATGGAATAAGCCCACAGGTGCCCTGCCCAGGCCCCAGGGACACCCCACCCACACCAGAGGGACAGCGGAGGATGGGGGACCTCATCCCAGGGAAGTATAGGTAAGTATTTTATTTAATGTTTTTAAGTGCCATAGGGGGCCCTGAAATGGGCCCCCATACATGGCACACAGGGTACAATGACCATGCCCAGGGGACCTTGGTCCCCTGTGCTGGCCATTGGGGTGGTGGGCATGTCTCCTGTCTTATCTAAGATAGGAGTCATGTGGTATGGATGGTTTTGCATCAGAAAATGACTCTAGTCAGTTTAGAGCCATTTTTTTAACTTTGGTGCAAAAACCTCTTCTTCCATACCGCCAGCCCCACCCGACTTACGTCATTAATTTTTTTTACACTATCCTACCCTTTGCACCGGCTTGAACCGTTCCATAAATATGGTGCTAGGCTGGTGTACAGAAATGCTGCAAGCCAGTGCTAAACTTTCTGGTGCAAAACTGCCTTTTTTGCAGTTTTGGCCCAAAAAGTATAAATCAGGGCCTTAGAGTGCACCTAGCACTCCTCCTTCCCCTGCTGACGCGGTGGATGGCCCCGCCCTGCCCTACACTAGTCGGAAGACTGCATACGTGGAAAAGTAAAATGATAATAAAATGCCTTTATTATCATTTTATTTTTCACTGTTTGCTGCCTTTCAGCAGTGAATCGAACTTCCACACACCCAGAGTAAGGGGAGAGGAAAGGGTTCCCATACCCCATCTGAGAAACAGGGTGGTGATTGTGATGGGCAGTGGCCCAAAGCATCCCATTCCCAACCCTGCTGCTTTGAGTGTTCCCAGCTAGGACACAGGAAAGGAAGCTCTGTCTGTCCAAAGAAATCACCCCCTGGTGGGACCTTTACAGGGGTGGCCAATGTGGCCCTAGGGGAACGTAGTCCCCAGTGGCAGGTTGTTGACCATGCCTTCATCTCCTTTAGTTGGGAGGTGGACTCAGAGGGTGAGCTGGTGATCCCTGAAGGTGGGAGTCGTCATTTCCACCAGGTAGTAGTGAATGGGGCCCAGTCACCGCTCTGAGGGACACACTGGCTAGTCTTACCATGATGGTAGAAAGACTAGTGTCAACAAAGCAGTACACCGGCCAGGTGTGTAGAGTGACTCCAGCCATTGGGGAGGATTTCTTCCACCCCATGGCCCTGGTGTCCCTACAGTGGGGTGGGGAGGTGAGCCAGAGGCGGGTCATAGTTAGTCCCCAGCTGCCCATTGACTGCGTTCTGGGGAATGAGTTACCTCTAGTGTCAGGAGAACTGAGAGGATTGACCCCTAAGGGCACCCTGACAGTTCCGCTGCCTGGCAGTACCACTCCCCAGAGGAGGGTACGTAAGCCCAGATGTGGAGGCAAGGTGAGGAAGGACTCACCTTTGTCCTCTGTTCAGCCTCAGGGCACAGACCCTGGGATGAGGGACCAATATCTGGGACCCACACCTGAACTGCTATGAATAGAGAAGGGCTACAGGACCCCCGGGGCTACTGCCCCCCATTCTGAGATGCTTCAAAAGCCCCTTGGGAGCTCTCTATCAGCCTGGAGGAGAAGCTCATCCTAAGACCCCAATCAGGGTCTCTACTAAGCAGTGGATGGTCTGGGGCCTGGCTCTTGACACTGACAGCTGTCAGTAGCATCTGTTAGTTTCTGTCCTTGTGGACAGAGATTTCCCTAAGTTGGGGACAGAAGTCAGACCCAAGGAATGGAAGGGGCCACCTCACTTTGTAGGCCATGGAGGTACTGTCTACATACTTGGATGCATCTGTGAGCAATTTAAAGTTAGGAGCTTCACAGATGGGGTCCTTAGGTGATGAGAAGGGTCCCCATGGGTCAGTTCAGTGGCCCCAGAGAGTATAGACAAAGAAGCCCCACTGAGTTCGGAAAGGCGTAGAACTGGCAAGTGCCCCTGCAGTAGTGGGCCATTGTCCATGTTCTATTGCCTTAATCAGGGAAGTCCATCAGAGTGTTAATTAGTCTACCCTGGCTTTAGGCTGGAAGGGGGATATGTTGGAAATGGCCTTTCTGCAGGGTCATCCCCATACTTTTTGCCTTCCTCCTTCTCTTTTTCTGACCTCATTTTTGCTGGCTTTAGGAGTCTGCGCACTGTTCACGGCTAATCAGTGCTAAGGTGCATGTGCTCTATCCCTTTAAACATGGTAACATTGGATCATACCCAATTGGACTATTTAATTTACTTATACGTCCCTAGTAGAGTGCATTATATGTGCCTAGGGCCTGTAGATTAAATGCTACTAGTGGGCCTGCAGCACTGATTGTGCAACCCACGTAAGTAGCCCCTTAAACTTGCCTCATGCCTGCCATTGCAAGGCCTGTGTGTGCAGTTTCACTGCCAATTCGACTTTTCATTTAAAAGTACTTGCCAAGTCTAAAACTTCACTTTTTCCTACACATAAGATACCCCTGAGGTATGCCCTAGGTAACCCGTGGGGCAAGGTGCTGAGTAGGCAAAAGGCAGGATATGTACCAGTGTAGTTTACATGTCTTGGTAGTGAAAAACTCCTAAATTTGTTTTTACACTGCTGTGAGACCTGCTCACTTCATAGCTAACATTGGGGCTGCCCTCATATATTGTTTGAGTGGTAGCTGCTGATCTGAAAGGAGTCGGAAGGTCATATTTAGTATGGCCAGAATGGTGACACAAAATCCTGCTGACTGGTGAAGTTGGATTCAATATTACTATTTTAGAAATGTCACTTTTAGAAAGTGAGCATTTCTCTACACTTAAATCCTTCTGTGCCTTACAATCCACGTCCGGCTGGGTTTAGTTGACAGCTCCCTTGTGCATTCACTCAGACACACATCAAACACAGGATTCTCATACATCTGCATTTTTAATGAGTCTTCCTGGGCTGGGAGGGTGGAGGGCCTGCCCTCACATAAAGGACGGCCAAACCCCCTACTGGGACCCTGGCAGACAGGATTGAACTGAAAAGGGACCTGGTGCACTTCTAAGCCGCTCTTTGAAGTCTTCCCCACTTCAAAGGCACATTTGGGTATTTAAACAGAGCCTCTGCCCCTACCAACTCAGAAACTTCCTGGAGAAGAAACTGGAACCAGAACCTGCATCCTGCCAGAAAGAACTGCCTGGCTGCTTAAAGGACTCACCTGACTGCTTTCTGTGAAGGACTGCTGCCTTGCTGTTGCCCTGCTGCCTTGCGGCTCTCTAGTTGAGGTGAGGTAGTGCTCTCCAAGGGCTTGGATAGAGCTTGCTTCCTGTTCCCTGAAGGGACAGGACCAAAAAGACTTCATTTGTACAAGAAGGACTCCTTGTGCAGCCTGCCAGAAATGACACACAGCCTGCACCACTGTGAAAATTTCACTGTACGCCAAACCGAAATGACGCAGCCCGACTTCACAACGAGAAGATCGACAGCGCCATCGTAGCGACCGGAAATTCTACACACAGCCCACTCGATCAACGCACAGCCGAGCCGGAACGACCCAGCCCGACTTCCAGAGAAGAATCGACGCAGCGCCTGCTGTGCATTAGAAAATTAGATGCAATGTCCACCGGATCAATGCAGCTCCTGTGACTTTGTCCTGCCAGCGCAGGAAATCCACGCATCGTCCCCAGGGCATCTGAAAACCCTGCAACCTGAAGAGGATCCACGACCAAGCACCGGAAATCGACGCACAGCCATCCCTGCCTGAAAACTCAGGCCGTGTGCGGCCTGAGAAATCGACGCACACCCCTTTGTTTCCACGCAACTCCTCCTCTGCGGTTCTTTTTTGGGGATTTTTCATGAGTACCAGGTACTTTGTGCTTGAAAGAGACTTAGGGGGTCATTACAACATTGGCGGTAAAAGCCGCTTACCGCCGTGCAGAAGACCGCAAACACACCGCAGCGGCCGCAGAAGTCCGCCACAGCTATTACGACCTACATCTCTAAATCTGACAAAATCCAGGCACCCACACAAGTCCGCCACACCAAAGGTCAGTGATAAACTGGGGAAAACAAAACCTCCACCGTCACGCCAACAGAAATACGCCCATGCTATCACGACCCACGAATCCATGCAGCAGTCTTTCAACAGCGGTATTCCATTAGCGGTACACACTGCAGTGCTCAAAATACACACACATCTCCAAAACACCACCACATTGGACAATTTGAAATACACACACCTGATACACATACATACACCACTCCCACACACCCAATACAATATAAAACACACACCCACATCACCCATAAACCCCTACGACCAATATTACAGAGAGAAGGCCAGAGAGAGACACCATCATCCACAAACTAGCATCCACAAGCACACAACACCATCACCCACATAACATCCACGCACCTCACACAACACACCACTAAATATCACCCCACACAGCACAACACACACCAACCCACACCACCCCATGGCACGGCAAAGACACCCCAGGTTCCCGGAGGAGGAGCTTAGGGTCATGGTGGAGGAAATCGTAAGGGTAGAGCCACAGCTATTTGGAGCACAGGTGCAGCACACCTCCATAGCTAGGAAGATGGAGTTATGGCGAAGAATAGTCGACAGAGTCAACGCAGTGGGACAGCACCCAAGAAATCGGGACAACATCAGGAAGAGGTGGAACGACCTACGGGGAAAGGTGCGTTCCGTGGTCTCCAGACACCACCTGGCGGTTCAGCGGACTGGCGGCGGACCCCCACCTCCTCCCCCACAACTAACAACAGGGGAGGAGCAGGTCTTGGTGATTCTGCATCCTGAGGGCCTCGCAGGAGTCGGTGGAGGATGGACTCTGGTAAGTCAAATCTTAACTATCATATCCCCCACCCTACCTGCATGCTATCACATACCCCCACTCTCACCCCCAGCACCCCAACTCCTCACAAATGTCCCAACATCACAAACCACACATCCCAACACTAAGACCTGCATGACACAACAAAGCATGGACACCCATCACTAAAGCATGCCCACTGCACATACCCATAACACCCCCCTCAACCATCATCACACAAGCCCACACACAGGAATGCTAGCATTGGGGTACACGGTCACCCACCCATTGCACATCATGACACACACAGATGCAATAATCATGCTTTTACACCCCTGCAGGACCCCTACCCAACGTCACCGGACAGGAGGGTCCAGACATGTCCACTCCACCCACAGAAGAGGCCCACAGTGATGACAGCAGCTCTGTCCAACTGGATCCAGATGACCAGCCCAGACCATCTGGGACCTCGGGACAGTTGGTTCCCCTCACAGTGGCACAGGCCACTACAGAGCTTCCTCCCTCTGGAAACACCAGCACAGCACCCACCCAGCGGGCCCATACCTCTGTCCCCAGGACACGTCAAGCAGCAGTGTGTCCACCACTACAGGGAACCCAGGCTAACCCACCACCCCAACAACACCAGGGACCTGGGGGAAGTGGTGGTGGGCACAAGGTTCAGGGGACGGAGGCCCAGGGAAACAGGGAAACTGGGAGGGCTGCTGTGCGACAGGGGGCAGACAGGCCCAGGGAACCCACTCTCCACGAGTCCCTCTCCAACATCATGGGAGCATACCACCATACCCAGGAGACTATGGCAACGGTACTGGCCAAGTTCCAGGAGACCCAGCGGCTTCAGGAGGAACAGTATTTGGGGTTCAGGGAGGAACTCAAATCCATCAATGCCACCCTGGGCACCATTTTAGGGGTGCTGAAGGAACTCGTCAACACCAGGAGCGACACTGTGGCACAACAAGGGGCCCCTGAAACTAGCCTGGACGATGAACTGCCCACCACCTCTGCCGGCGCTGGTGGACCGGAGGCACCGCCACAGGACCACGACACCCTCTGCAGATGGAGAACCACCACACAAATAGGTCCCTGAGATCCAGGACAAAGACAGAGAATAATGCCAAGACCCCGCCAAGAAATGAGACCACCCTGATTGTCATCCTTCTGTCCCACTTTGTCACCCTGTCCATCAATCAACTGCCCCAGCTCCACTTCCTATGCCCCTTTGGACAATGCACCAATGAGACTAATAGACTGGACTCTGCCATGGACATTCCTCCACTATCACCCCTGACCATTTTACAACCACCTCCAATATTTAGCACTTAAATAAACAACCTTGAATCACAAAACAATCTGGAGTCAGTCTGTGCTTTCACAAATGTGTATTTGCAACAACTGAGGAAAATAGCAATGTCCATTCTATTGTCAACATACCTATGTCACACAGCTCTTGTCGATGAGGTAACATAGCAGAGGTCACACAGTGGGACCCACATCTGTGAAATGGAAAGTGTAGGAAAATACCATCTTGGCTGGCACGTTACCCCCATATTTCACTGTGTGTATGTTGTTTTAGTCCGTGTGTCACTGGAACCCTGCCAGGCAGGGCCCCAGTGCTCATAGTATGTGCCCTGTATGTGTTCCCTGTGTGGTGCCTAACTGTATCACTGAGGCTCTGCTAACCAGAACCTCAGTGTTTATGCTCTCTCTGCTTTCTAACTTTGTCACTGCAGACTAGTGACTAAATTTACCAATTCTCATTGGCACACTGGTACACCCATATAATTCCCTTGTATATGGTACTGAGGTACCCAGGGTACTGGGGTTCCAGGAGATCCCTATGGGCTGCAGCATTTCTTTTGCCACCCATAGGGAGCTCTGACAATTCTTACACAGGCCTGCCACTGCAGCCTGCGTGAAATAACGTCCACGTTATTTCACAGCCATTTTCCACCGCACATAAGTAACTTATAAGTCACCTATATGTCTAACCTTCACCTGATGAAGGTTGGGTGCCAAGTTACTTAGCGTGTGGGCACCCTGGCACTAGCCAAGGTGTCCCAACATCGTTCAGGGCAAATTCCCCGGACTTTGTGAGTGCGGGGACACTATTACACGCGTGCACTATACATAGGTCACTATCTATGTGTAGTGTCACAATGGTAACTCCGAACATGGCCATGTAGCATGTCTAAGATCATGGAATTGTCACCCCAATACCATTCTGGTATTGGAGGGACAATTCCATGATCCCCCAGGTCTCTAGCACAGAACCCGGGTACTGCCAAACTGCCTTTCCGGGGTTTACACTACAGCTGCTGCTGCTGCCAACCCCTCAGACAGGCTTCTGCCCTCCTGGGATCCAGGCAGCCCTGGCCCAGGAAGGCAGAACAAAGGATTTCCTCTGAGAGGGGGTGTTACACCCTCTCCCTTTGGAAACAGGTGTGAAGGGCTGCGGAGGAGTAGCCTCCCCCAGCCTCTGGAAATGCTTTGATGGGTGCAGATGGTGCCCATCTCTGCATAAGCCAGTCTACACCGGTTCAGTGATTCCCCCAGCCCTGCTCTGGCGCGATACTGGACAAAGGACAGGGGAGTGACCACTCCCCTGACCAGCACATCCCAGTGGAGGTGCCCAGAGCTCTTCCAGTGTGTCCCAGACCTCTGCCATCTTGGAAACAGAGGTTTTGGGGGCACACTGGACTGCTCTGAGTGGCCAGTGCCAGCAGGTTACATCAGAGGCTCCTTCTGACAGGCTCTTACGTCTCTTGGTAGCCAATCCTCCTATCTTGGTAGCCAAACCTCCTTTTCTGGCTATTTAGGGTCTCTGCTTTGGGGAATTCTTCAGATAATGAATGCAAGTGCTCACCAGAGTTCCTCTGCATCTCCCTCTTCGACTTCTACCAAGGATCGACTGCCGACTGCTCCAGGACACCTGCAATACCACAAGAAAGTAGCAAGACGACTACCAGCAACATTGAAGCGCCTAACGACTTTCTCGACTGTTTCCTGGTGGTGCATTCTCTGAGGGTAGCCTGCCTTCACCCTGCACCAGAAGCACAGAAGAAATCTCCCCTGGGTTGACGGAATCTTCCCCCTGCTAATGCAGGCACCAAAAGACTGTATCACTGGTCCTCTGGGTCCCCTCTCATCCTGACGAGCGTGGTCCCTGGAACACAGCAACTCTGTCCAAGTCCAGTGACTCTTCAGTCCAAGTTTGGTGGAGGTAAGTCCTTGCCTCCCCACGCTAGACTCCAAAGCTGTGTACTGCGTGATTTGCAGATGCTCCAGCTCCTGTGCACTCTTCCAGGATTTCCTTCATGCACAGCCTAGCCTGGGTCCCCAGCACTCCGTCCTGCAGTGCACAACCCTCTGAGTTGGCCTCCGACGTCGTGGGACCCTCCTTTGTAACTTCAAATGGACTCTAGTTCACTAATCTTCTAAGTGCCTGTTGGGGTACTTCTGTGGGTGCTGCCTGCTTCTGTGAGGACTCTCTGATTTGCTGAGCACCCCCTCTGTCTCCTCCTCCAAGCGGCAGCATTCTGGTCCTTCCTGGCCCTCAACAGCACCCAAAAACCTCAACCGCAACCGTTGCAGCTAGCAAGGCTTGTTTGCAGTATTTCTGCATGGGAACACTTCTGCAACCTTCATCACAATGTGGGACATCTGTCTTCCAAAGGAAAAGTTCCTAGTCCTCTTCTTTCTTGCAGAAATCCAAGCTTCTTCCATCTGGAGGCAGCTTCCTTGCACCTTCATCCGGGGTTTCCTGGGCTCCTTCCCCCCGGACACTGTTGTGACTATTGGACTTGGTACCCTTGCCTTGCAGGTCCTCAGGTCTGGAAATCCGTTGTTAGTGCACTGTTGGTGTTTGTTGTTCATGCAGAATCCCCCTATCACAACTATTGTACTCACTTGGGGTAGTAGGTGTAGTCCCAGCGACCCTCTACAAGCTCCCACAGGTCTGGGGTCCATTCGTGATTCGCATTCCACTGTTGGAGTGTATGGTTTGTGTTGCCCCTATACCTATGCTTGCCTATTGCAACCTTTTGTAATTCTACACTGTTTGCATTACGTTTCTGACTCTTACTTACCTATTTGTGGTTTGTGTACATATAACTTGTGTATAGTACTTACCTTCTTACTGAGGGTAATCACTGAGATACTTGTGGCATATTGTCATAAAAATAAAGTACCTTTATTTTTAGCAACTCTGTGTATTATGTTTTCTTATGATATTGTGCATATGATATAGGTGGTATAGTAGGAGCTTTGCATGTCTCCTAGTTCAGCCTAAGCTGCTTTGCCATAGCTACCTTCTATCAGCCTAAGCTGCTAGAAACACCTCTATTCTACTAATAAGGGATAACTGGGCCTGGCACAAGATGTAAGTACCTTTGGTACCCACTACAAGCCAGGCCAGCCTCCTACAGAAAGGCAAAGTGACAATTCAGGGTCCATACACTGGGTGAAAGTGACAGACAGATGATAGGTAGAAGAAATAAATCAGATGTAGCAGGCAGTGTTGTCTTCTTGCCTGTGTCTCCCTGGAAGTATTGCTGGATCACTGTGTTCCTATTGTCTATGTCCTCTTCTTCTGCTTCCTCGTCTTCACTGTCCACAGGCTCCATAGCTGCCACAACACCTTTATCTGGACCATCCTCCTGCAGAAAAGGCACCTGTCGTTGCAAAGCCAAGTTGTGAAGCATACAGCAGGCCACGATGATCTGGCACACCTTCTTTGGTGAGTAGAATAGGGAACCACCTGTCATATGGAGGCACCAAAACCTGGCCTTCAGGAGGCCGAAGGTCCTCTCTATAATTCTCCTAGTTCACCCATGCGCCTCATTGTAGCGTTCATCTGCCCTTGTCCTGGGATTCCTCACTGGGGTCAGTAGCATAACCAGAGTCACCTGCAAATGGCGAGGGACAACTGTTAGACACACACTAACTCTTAGGGACATCCCCAGACCCAGACACCTAGTCGCAGTGTATTGGGTCCATGTCCTCACCTAATAGCCACACACGGTGCCTCTGGAGTTGCCCCATCACATAAGGGATGCTGCTATTCTGCAGAATATAAGTGTCATGTACTGAGCCAGGAAATTTGGCATTCACATGGGAGATGTACTGGTCTGCCAAACACACCATCTGCACATTCATAGAATGGTAACTCTTTTGGTTTCTGTACACCTGTTCACTCCTGCGTGGGGGGAACAAGGACACATGTGTTCCATCTTTGGCACCTATGATGTTGGAGATATGTTCCAGGGCATAGAAGTCACCTTTCACTGTAGGCAAATCCTCCATCTGAGGGAAAACGATGTAGCTCCTCATGTGTTTCAGCAGGGCAGACAACACTCTGGACTACCAGTTGGAAAACAGGCTGGGACATCCCTGATCCTATGGCCACTGTTGTTTGAAAAGACCCACTTGCTAGGAAATGGAGTATTGACAGCACCTGCACTTGAGGGGAGATTCCTGTGGGATGGAGGATAGCTGACATCAGGTCTGGCTCCAACTGGGCACACAGTTCCAGGATTGTGGTATGATCAAGTCTGTAGGTGATGATTACATGTCGATCCTCCATTGTCGACAGGTCCACCAGCGGTCTGTACACCGGAGGATGCCGCCATCTCCTCACCTGCCCCAGCGGACGTACCCTATGGAGGAGAACAGCAAGCAAGGAGTCAACCAACTCTGAGGCACGTAAACACAACTTAATTGTAAAATGTTTTCAAATCGACATATGGCTGTATTAGTGTTTAAGCAAGGCCTATATATGTGCGGCTGCCTGACCTGTAATGTGGGACAAGGGGATATGAGGTAACTGCGCTGGCGTTGTACACCGTTGCGGTAGGCGGTCAAAGACCGCGGCGCAATCCTGCATTGGTTAACATTGGACTCTCTGGGTCCGAGGAGCCAATGACAATGTATGCTGGTGGTGACGGTACGCATCGCCGTGGACGTCACCGCCATTTTGTCTCTGTTCACTCACTTGATACCTGCAAGTGCTGCTGTGACCTCAGTCTGGAAGAGACAATGGCTCGTGTGTCTGGGAAAAGGGCCCCTTCCTTCAGCACGGAGGAGTTGGAGAAACTAGTGGATGGGGTCCTCCCCCAGTACACGCTACTCTACAGTCCTCCAGACAAACAGGTGAGTACACTGTATGGGCAATGCCTTTTTGGAGTGGTGTGGATGAAAGATGGGGGGGGAGAATGAGGCGTGCTTGAAATGACGGTGAGTGCATGTGCGTCATGGCAAGGGTAGGGATGCGGGCCAATGACTGTGACTGTGCGGACGGTTATATCTTCTCCTTTTCCCCTGTACTATTCCTGTAGGTCAGCGCCCACCAGAAGAAGGATATTTGGCGTGCCATCGCCAAGGAAGTCCGGACACTGGGGGTCTACCACAGACGGAGCACCCACTGCTGGAAAAGATGGGAGGACATTCGCCGCTGGAGCAAGAAGATGGCAGAGGCCCAGCTGGGGATGGCCTCCAAATGTGGGAGGGGTGCCCATCACACTATAACCCCCCTGATGTTCCGGATCCTGGCGGTGGCATACCCGGAGTTGGATGGGCGCTTGAGGGCATCACAGCAGCCACAAGGGGGTGAGTACATTCTCATTCAGCTGATTCAGCACGCATTGTAGGTGTCTGGGTGGGGGAGGTGGGCTGTGGGTTCCCCTTGGCCAGGGCGAGTTTAGTAGGCAAGGTCCCTTCTTAAGGCAGGCCCTGTGGCACACCTCTCCCAACTGTGTACAGAGCCAACTACACCTAGTCAGGCTCCTGTGACATCCATGTGTGCAGCATTCGGGCATAGCCTTGTAACCCATGTCCCTGTGATTGATTAGGGAACTCCAAATGCACGGAGTTAGTGCAGGGGGCTTCTGTGTCTGTAGAGTTTGCCAACTGTAGTGGTATTTCATGCACTCAACATGTCTTTCTTCTGTCTCCCCCCACATTTTGTGGTCTCCCTGTGCTTGTGTGCATTAGCATCATCAGGCGGAGGAGAAGTGGCACAGGAGCAGGAGGGAGCTGCATCCCACATGGCCCTGGAGGGTGACACAACGGAGTCAGAAGCCACCAGTGGGACAGAGGACGAGGGGAGCTCCACGACAGGGACAGGAGCTGAGACCAGCGACAAGGACTCCTCCTCTGATGGGAGCTCCCTTGCGGTGGCGGGCCCCTTTGTGCCCCCCCCCCATCTACAGGTACAGCCGCCACCCTCCCTACCAGCACCGCCCTCCCAGCAGCCCCTCAGTGTTTGCCCCGTGGCCGCTCACCCAGGAGGGTGGGCATCTCCTTCGCCCCAGGCACCTCAGCCCCTGCCACCCCTGCTGCCCTCAGTGAGGAGCCAATTGACCTCCTCAGGTCCCTCACTGTTAGGCAGTCTACCATTTTGAATGCCATCCAGGGTGTTGAGAGGCAGTTGCAACAGACCAGTGCATACCTGGAAGCCATTCATTCTGGTCAGGCAGCCCATCAGCTTTTCAGACTCTGGCCTCAGCACTGATGGCAGCCATTGTCCCTGTCTCTAGCCTCCCCCCTCCAACTTCCTCCACCCAGACCCAAACCCCTGTACCTGAGCCTATCTTAAGCACACCATCAGACCAGCATGCACACACCTCAACACACAAGGGAAGCTCAGGCAAACATAAGCACCACACATCCCACAGGCACTCATGCAAGCATCATACACATGCAGACATACCAACAGCCACTGCCTCCACTGTGTCCCCCTCCTCCTCGTCTCCCTCCTCCCTCCCTGTCTCGTCTCCACTCACACCTGCATGTACTACATCGTCAGCCACTACATCCATCACCAGCACACCCAACACCACACCACGCTCACGTGCAGTCACCACCCCCACTACCATTCACACATCCCTTGTGTCCTCTCCCAGTGTGTCTGTGAGCCCACCTCCCAAGGTACACAAACGCAGGCACACACCCACCCAACAGCCATCCACCTCACAACAGCCTCCAGCCCATGCACCTTCACCCAAAGTCACCAAACGCACACCTCCTACAACCACTACCTCTTCCTCCACTCCCAAACACCCTCCATCTACCCGTCCCAGTGTGTCCAAAAAACTTTTCCTGTCCAACCTTGACCTCTTCCCCTCCCCTCACCCACCCCTTCAGTCTCCAAGGGCCCGCCTCTCCAGGTCCCAACCCAGCGACTCAGCCACAACATCTACGGGAACAGTGGTGCCAGTAGCAACCGGCTTCTGGAGTGCGCCAGGCAGCAGGTCAGCCAGTGTGCCAAGGAGCCAGAGCACGGACAGTCCCCCACCTCAAAAGCACGAAAAGTTGGCCAGTGCCCGTCGGGAGAGAGGAAAAAAATCTTCCACCAAAGCCGCTCCCAGGGGTAGAGTTGGGAGTGTGGAGCCAGCTGCGCCACCATCCAAGGTGGGGAAGAGACACAGTAAAACAGTCAAGTCTGGGAAAACCTGCACGGCGGATAAGCACCACTGCCAAGGACACCGCCGCCATCAGCACCGCTGAACAGGACACCACCGCCACAAGCACCGCTGCCAAGGACACCACCGCCACCAGCACCGCTGAACAGGATACCGCCGCCACCAGCACCGCTGAACAGGACACCATCGCCACAAGCACCGCAGGCCAGTAAGTGCCAAAGATTCCGATGCTACTTAGGCCGCCACGAGCAGAATGAAGCACCAGAACCCTCCACCAGAGGCATCCACTACCTCTGTCCTTGGCAGGATGAAGCACTCTGGGCACCATGCCCCCTCCAGAACCAGTGGAGTATCACATCCACTACCTCTGTCCTTGGCAGGATGAGGCACTCTGGGCACCATGCCCCCTCCAGAACCAGTGGAGTATCACATCCACTACCTCAGTCCTTGGCAGGATGAAGCACTCTGGGCACCAAGCCCCCTCCAGAACCAGTGGAGTATCACATCCACTACCTCTGTCCTTGGCAGGATGAAGCACTCTGGGCACCATGCCCCCTCCAGAACCAGTGGAGAAAGGCATCCACTACCTCTGATATTGGCAGGATGAAGCACTCTGGGCAC
Source organism: Pleurodeles waltl (assembly GCF_031143425.1). Classification (NCBI taxonomy): domain Eukaryota; kingdom Metazoa; phylum Chordata; class Amphibia; order Caudata; family Salamandridae; genus Pleurodeles; species Pleurodeles waltl. Next base: position 896,363,055 of record NC_090437.1, on the reverse strand, counting down.
CATGCCCCCTCCAGAACCAGTGGAGTATCACATCCACTACCTCTGTCCTTGGCAGGATGAAGCACTCTGGGCACCATGCCCCTCCAGAACCAGTGGAGTATCACATCTACTACCTCTGTCCTTGGCAGGATGAATCACTCTGGGCACCAGGCCCCCCTCCAGAACCAGTGGAGAGATACATACACTACCTCAGTCCTTGGCAGGATGAAGCACTCTGGGCACCAAGCCCCCCCCAGAACCAGTGGAGAAAGACATCCACTTGAGAGACTGACTTTGCACTCCCCAGGATAAAGCAGTGGGTAACCCACCCACTGGAGAGACTTGAGAGACTGTGGCTTTGCACTCCCCAGGATAAAGCAGTGGGCAAACCACCCACGGGAGAGACTTGAGAGACTGTGGCTTTGCACTCCCCAGGATACAGCAGTGGGCAAACCACCCACTGGGGAGACTTGAGAGACTTTGGCTTTGCACTCCCCAGAATATATCAATGGGCATGGAGCCCCCTTGTGGATCTGGCGTCGTGCACTCATCCGGCTGAGGTGCCCGCCCTTCCCTTTCCCCCGAGGTGCCTGTTTTATTTCTATCTGATGCCCCAGCAGTGTTCTCTTTGTCTTGTTCGTGTATTGAGTGTGGGCCTCGCCCATGCATTTTGGGCCCAGTGGTCCATGGACTATGATAGTGGAATACCTTGGACTTGTATTCCTGGTGTATATATTTGTTTATAGTGTGAATATCTTTATATATGTATATATTTTTGATTAATGTATTTGAATATATTACAATCGTTCGACTCATTTCCTTTTGTCCTTGCATTCTTCCAGGGGGGGTTGGGGGTTGTTAATGTAATATATTGACATGTACTTGTATGTGTGTTGTAGTGGGTGGGGGTGGGGGTGGGTTTGTTGCGTGTGTGTGTCACTCTTTTTTCCCTCCCCCCTCCCCTGTGTCGTAGGTGAAGGACTCACGTGGTCTTCGCCACCGTCTTTGTTGTTCCTGGTAGAGGAGCAGGAAGATAAAGGCTGGAAGAATCTGGAGTTCTGGTTCCATGGCGTCCTAATTCCTCATGGGGTGTGTAGAGGTGAGTGTTTTCCCTTACAAGTCCTGTTTCCGCTCTGCCACAATCGTGATTCCATTTTTTTTACCGCTGGCCTGTTGGCGGTTTTACCGCTGCTTTAACACCGACGCCAGGGTTGTAATGTCCACCTATGTTTGATTTTGAAAACATAATTCCAGAGGGTTCTTAGGTTTCTAGTCAATGTGTAATATTTCATTAAGAGATTCATTGAGAAGTTGTATTAATCATTCTTAATTTCTTCCCAGGTAACCATACATCTTGAGGCCTAATTATTTAGTGCATGCTTAAGTTATCCATGGTTACAGTATGACAATGCTTAGAATCATAGGGGGTCATTCCAACCCTGGCGGTCGGTGATAAAGCGGCAGCCAACCCGCCAACAGGCAGGCGGTCAAAAAAATGGAATTCTGACCCTGGCGGGAACCGCCAACACAGCCCGCCACTTAAACACTCCGACCGCCACAGCGGGACAAACAAACAGCGCAGCGGTCACCGGCAACAGGCAGGCGGCAGACAATGTACCGCCCACTGTATCACAACTCACCAATCAGCCACCTTTTCCGGGGCGGGAGCCCCGCCGATAAAAACACGGCGGAAACAGACTACGAACGGGAAAACACTCACCTCTATACACTCCACGAGGAATCAGGACAGCATGGAACCCGAATTAAACATCCTACCAGCTATTGTCTACCTGCTCATCTACCAGGAGCACGAACGCCGGCGCAGAAGACAACGGTGAGTACTGCACCTACGACACAGGGGAGGGGGGAGGAGGAAAGGTTACGGGCACACACATACGCGATACACCCACCCCCCCCAAAATACCTACACACCAATGCAGAGCAACAAGTCAGAGTGACACCCCCCAAACCCCACGGAATAATGCAAAGACAAAATAAAATGATCATTAAAATTGAAGTATATTATAGCTCAATTGAAGTAATGTGAAATATGAAATACATAAATAAAATAAATAACATCATGAACAATATATACATAGGCCAAAAGTCCGGCACATTTTGGCAACCTTCCATTGTTCGTGGGACAATGTGCATTAACACATGGGCAAAGCCCACACACGAGACCCAATTCCATTGGAGAGAACACTGCTGGGGCATCAGATAATAAAACTACAGGCACCTCAGGGGGAAGGGGGGGCACCTCAGCCACATGAGTCCACGACGCCAGATCCACGAGGGGCCTCCATGCCCACTGTACCATCCTGGGGAGTGCAAAGCCACAGTCTCACAAGTCTCTACAGTGGGTGGATTGCCCACTGGACCATCCTGGGGAGTGCAAAGCCACAGTCTCTCAAGTCTCTACAGTGGGTGGATTGCCCACTGGACCATCCTGGGGAGTGCAAAGCCACAGTCTCTCAAGTCTCTGCAGTGGGTGGCTTGCCCACTGGACCATCCTGGGGAGTGCAAAGCCACAGTCTCTCAAGTGTCTGCAGTGGGTGGCTTGCCCACTGCTTCATCATGGGGAGTGCAAAGCCACAGTCCATCAGGTGGATTACAGACTCCACTGGTTATGGAGGAGGCATGGTGGCCAGAGTGCTTTGTGAAGCCCTGCCCGACACAGATCCGGCCCTGCCAATGGGCCAGCGATGCTTGAGAGGAAGGGCCCAGCAGAGCAGTTCAGAGACGGCGGTGCCCAGCAGAGCGGTGCTTGAGATGAAGGGCCCAGCGGAGCGGTGCTTGAGAGGAAGGGCCCAGCAGAGCAGTTCAGAGACGGCGGTGCCCAGCGGAGCGGTGCTTGAGATGAAGGGCCCAGCGGAGCGGTGCTTGAGATGAAGGGCCCAGCGGAGCGGTGCTTGAGAGGAAGGGCCCAGCGGAGCGGTGCTTGAGATGAAGGGCCCAGCGGAGCGGTGCTTGAGAGGAAGGGCCCAGCGGAGCGGTGCTTGAGATGAAGGGCCCAGCGGAGCGGTGCTTGAGAGGAAGGGCCCAGCAGAGCAGTTCAAAGACGGCGGTGCCCAGCGGAGCGGTGCTTGAGATGAAGGGCCCAGCAGAGCAGTTCAGAGACGGCGGTGCCCAGCGGAGCGGTGCTTGAGAGGAAGGGCCCAGCGGAGCGGTGCTTGACAGGAAGGGCCCAGCGGAGCGGTGCTTGTCTTGGCGGGGCCCTGTTCAGCGGTGCTTCTCACGGCGGGCCCTGTTCAGCGGTGCTTCTCACGGCGGGCCCTGTTCAGCAGTGCTTGTCACGGCGGGCCCTGTTCAGCGGTGCTTGTCACGGCGGGGCCCTGTTCAGCGGTGCTTGTCACGGCGGGCCCTGTTCAGCGGTGCTTCTCACGGCGGGGCCCTGTTCAGCGGTGCTTGTCACGCTGGGGCCCTGTTCAGCGGTGCTTCTCACGGCGGGCCCTGTTCAGCGGTGCTTCTCACGGCGGGCCCTGTTCAGCGGTGCTTGTCACGGCGGGCCCTGTTCAGCGGTGCTTGTCACGGCGGGGCCCTGTTCAGCGGTGCTTCTCACGGCGGGGCCCTGTTCAGCGGTGCTTGTCACGGCGGGCCCTGTTCAGCGGTGCTTCTCACGGCGGGCCCTGTTCAGCGGTGCTTCTCACGGCGGGCCCTGTTCAGCGGTGCTTCTCACGGCGGGGCCCTGTTCAGCGGTGCTTGTCTTGTTGTATTGCTACATACACTACGTGCATGTGGCAGCACTACGTGCAAGGTAAACAGTGGTGCAGAGTGTGGACCATTGGCCTCTGCTTTCATTGACCTTCGCTTCCATTTTGGTTCACGACTCCATTTTGTCGAGTCTGGTTCGGTGCGTAAGGCACTGTTCTGTGTTTTTCCACAAGCTTCGGCAAGCTGAAGGGTGGGGTGTTTTCTGCTCAACTTCGCTCCATCTGCCTGGTACGAAGGGCGCTATTTACATTCCACGAGCTATCATTTAGAACAACAGGGGGATGCGCCTGTACACAAGGAGGAATGCAAGCTTCACCTTGGAGTCCTCTCCTGGGAACTTGGCCCGTTCTGAGGAGACGTCTCGAAGGGTGAACAAGGTACCGCCGATTGCACAATTTGTAAAGGAGGGGGTCTTTTTCTAGAAAAGACTCCTGGGCGTTAGTAAATACTATAAAAGTTGGGGGCCTGGATGGGCTGGTTTAGGAACTCTCTTCTGGGTTGGACGCAACGCCAGGAGGACTGATTGTCCCGAACAGAGGCTCCCTGTGCTAGCTGATTTGGGTTCCCCAGCTTTGTGTACGGCGGAGGGATGCAGACGCTCTTTTCGGTGAAGCTTTTCAATTTATTAAGTGTATTGTGTGTGCGCGCGTAATGTGTACTTATTCTTGCAGTCATTTTCATGCTATTGAGCATTGAAGTATATTGTGTGTGCGCGCGTAATATGCACTTATTCTTGCAGTCATTTTCATGCTACTGAGCCTTGAGGTATATTGTGTGTGCTTGTATTACATGCACTTACTCTTGCAATTATTCACAGAGTGCTTATATCTTTATCATTATTCTCATGTTATTCTCCTGATGTATATATATATATATTAGTGTGGTTTAGTTTTGCTAGCTGAGAACTTGCCCCTTAAATAAACTTGATTATTCTACTTACGAAGGTGTTTGAGAGTGATTGCTTTACATTGTGCCTTAAAATATCCTGAAGTGCATAGCTTTGATATTCTGAAGAGTAAAGCAGCACAAATTGGCGTAGTCGGCAGGATTCAAAAAAAAAAAAAAAGGGAAAATGCTTAATAAGATCAAAGCGAGCTCAAAAGCAGGTTCTCATGTAGCAAATCCAGACATAGAAATACCGGGGTGGGAAACTGCCCCGTATAAACTTTTAGCTCAGGAATGGTCACGTTGTGCTGGTTTGTGTGAAAATTGGAATGCGTGTATGTTGAATGTGGAACCTGAAGAGCTTCTTATATGTTTACGGAAAGTTTCAATTGACAAGGGAAGGGCGATTTGTGCGTTAGGGAGGCGAGGCTGGATCTTGCTTTCTGCGTACCGAAAGTTGAATGAAAAATGTTTACAGTTACAAAAAGACCACGAGCAGCTGGAGAAGGAGTTAGTAGAAGCCCGAAATTCCTCTACCATGCTAGCTTGTCAAAATAAATTATTAAGTGATAAGTTGGAAATGTACCAACTGGTTGCAGAGAGAACGGCCGTTAGCGTAGCTAAATATAAACACAAGAAACGAAGAGGGAAAGTTAATAAAAAGAAGGTGCATTTAGCTATCTCTCAGGCAGGATTAGCCTTTGACCCTGAATTTTGGGATGGAAACATCTGGGATACATCTGATTTTTCAGATGGGTCCGGGGGCGATGACTGCCAAGATGTTAGACAGGAGAAGACAGAGCGCAGGAATGTTGTCCGTGCGCAGCCCATATATCGGCGAAAGTTACAGCATAGCCCAGCTAATCCTGGAGGGGTGATGTTGGATGCCCTGGAGGATTATACACAGCAAGAACTAAGTGATGTTATAGACAGATTTCGACAGAGGTCTGGGGAAACATTGCTTACGTGGTTGGTGCAGGTGCACGATATGGGGGGCCAGGGGGTCCAATTGGATCACGGCGACGCCCCGAGGCTTTGTATGTTAAGTACAGACCCGGTTATTCAAAATGAGTTTAGAACCTATCCAGGGAATGGTTCCATGACCAATTTGTTAGAGCTAGCTGCGCAAGGGTGTGCTCAGAAGTATCCGACAGAGTCAGACTGGCCGCCTAATGGTAAACCTTGGTATACTTTGAGAGATGCAGTACAGAGATTGAAGGAAGAAGGGATGAAAACAGCTATCTTTATGGGTAATGCCCATGATTTGATGAATGGAATTTTAAGTGTGTCTGTGCGAAACCGGCTGATTAGGGCCGCTCCTCCTGCATATAAGCATGTCATCATGACTTTGTTAATTAATCAGACGGGTAACCCATTGTCTCAGGTGGTAGAAGCGGTGCGTGAGTTAAGTGATTTAGGAGAATGGGCTAAGCCAGAGAGGAATTCACGGTCTGAGAATCGTACTGATAACAACAGGGTGACAAGGCGAGACATGTTTTAGGCCTTGCTGCGAGATGGGGTGACCCGGAATGAAATTGATGGGATAAGCACCAAGGACATGTGGGAAATGTACCGCAAACGCGGTTTGGATAAAAAGGAGGGGAGCAGGAAAGGGAACAAGAAGGATAACAAAGTGGTGAACCAGAGAAAGGCGGGAGGGGTGGAGCGTGAGGGTGAAAAGGGAGAGAGAGGGAGAAAACCCCACAGTGAGAGAGATCCCCAGAGGACGGAAATTGGGAGGAAGAGCACCGAAGCGCAGAGGGAACCCGGAGCAGGGAGAGAGACCGGGAACTGCCAGGTTCTGGGAAAACTCGAGGAAGAGAGTGGGAGAGGGAGCTGGTAAGCTCAGAGAAGTTACGAAGCAGAGACAGGGAGGAGGAGTTCCCTGAGAATTACCGCAAACTGTTTCCAGATTTGACTTGGGCAGACTCTGATGTGCGCAGAGTGAAAATAGATTAGGAAACAGGCCAAACTCCGGTGCAGGGATGGGCTCGCAAAGATAACAGACCTCATGTCAAAGTAGAAATTTATTGGAAACGTGGAAATGTTCAAAAAGTTCGAGCCCTCGTTGACACCGGAGCGGAGGCCACTTTGATTCATGGTAATCCAAGAAAATTCAGGGGACAGTACTTCACCATTACGGGATTGGGCGGAAAAGAAACCCCGGCAGTGCAGATAGTGGTTCCCATGAAAATAGGGGCACTTCCAAAGAGAGAATACACTGTCCTGATTGTGCCCATTCCCCAATACATTATTGGAATTGACATTTTGAAAGGGATGACCCTACATTTGGAAGATGGATGTTATCAATTTGGTTCCAAAAGATTTATATCAATAGCCGCCGCAAGGGTGGGGCTGTTGAAGATTCCTCCGGTAACACTTCCCCAAGCTACTAAGGTGATTCAAATGAAACAGTACAGAATACCGGGAGGACATGAGGAGATTAGCCAGACCATACATGATTTACTAGAGGCCGGGGTAATAGTTCCCATCACCACTGCGTGGAATAATGCCCTCTGGCCTGTTCGTAAAAGTGATAACAGTTGGAGGATTTGCATTGATTATCGCCAATTGAATAAACATACACCTCCTCTGACTGCAGCGGTCCCAGACACCATTACCTTGATTGAGAACATACAGAAACACAGTGGGACTTGGTATGCAACCATTGAAATTGCCAATGCCTTCTTTACGATACCAATAGCTACTGAGAGCCAGCCTCAGCTGGCATTCCAGTGGGCGGGGCGTCAGTACACCTTCTGTAGATTACCCATGGGGTATTTACATAGCCCCACTATCTGCCACCGGCTGGTGGCAGAGCATTTGGATGAAGTACCAGTGGTTCCTGGAGTGCAAATTTCTCACTATATAGATGACGTGATGATGCAGGGAGAGACGCAAGAACAGGTGCAAATTCAGCTAGACAGGGTGGTGGAACATTTGCAGAATCAAGGGTGGGAGATTAACCCCGAGAAAGTGCAGGGACCGTCTCAAAGCGTGAAATTTTTGGGCATTCAGTGGAATCAGGGACACAGAGAAGTGTTGCCAAAAGTGAAACAAAAGATTAAGGAATTCGCAGTACCGCGAAATCGGAAGGAAGCCCAGAGTTTTATTGGACTATTCGGGTATTGGAGACAACATATACCCCATTTGTCTCAGATTTTGGCCCCATTGTACAAAGTTACACGAAAGAAAAATGCGTTTGAATGGGGAGAGCAGGAGCAGCGCGCGTTTGAATTGGGGAAAGACGCCATTCAGCATGCTTTGGATTTGTGGCCGATTCGAGAGGGAGACATTGAGTTGAATGTGACAGTCCAGGGGCAGTATGCCAATTGGAGTTTATGGCAAAAACAAGGAAGAAAGAGGGTGCCCCTGGGATTTTGGACAAAGAAGTTACCTGAGGCAGGAGAGCGGTATACTCCCTTTGAGAAGCAGCTGCTGGCCTGCTATTGGGCCCTGGTTGATACTCAGCAAATTACACTGGGACACAATGTGATTTTAAGGCCTGAAATTCCCATCATGCAGTGGGTGATGAGTTCCCCAAAAACTCATAGAATTGGACATGCGCAAGAAGCCAGCATTATAAAATGGAAATGGTATGTCCAGGACAGGGCACGAGCGGGTCCAAAAGGGACCGCCGTTTTGCATGAGCAGGTAGCGCAGGCTCCAGTGGAGAATTCCGAAATGTTGCATGATGTACCTTCAGTGTGTGAATCCCCAGTAGGGTGGGGCCAGCCGTTCGCAGACTTGTCTGCAGATGACAAAAAACATGTGTGGTTCACAGATGGTTCAGCAAAATATGTTGGAGCGAAAAGGCACTGGAAGGCAGTGTCCTATAATCCTGTTACCAAGAAGCTTTTGACAACTACAGGACAGGGAAAAAGTAGCCAGTATGCAGAGCTTTATGCCGTGTATCAGGCTTTAAAACAGGAGCTACCCGGAAAATGTCACATTTATACAGATTCCTGGTCTACCGCCAATGGGTTAGCTACTTGGCTTCCCACGTGGCATGCACATCAGTACAAAATCCATAACAAAGAGGTATGGGGGAAGGAGTTATGGCAGGAGATCTGGGAAATGTTACCTCAAAGCACCGTGACTGTCTATCATGTGGACGCTCACTGTCCAAATGATTCATTAGACCGATGGTTCAATTGTCTTGCAGACGATCGAGCCAAGATTCAAGAGGCTGAAGTGGAGGCGCAGAGTTCTGATTTGGTGGGAATGGCTAAATGGGCACACCAGAAATGCGGACATCTTGGAGAAAAGGCTACTCACAGGTGGGCTGAGATTAGAGGGATGCATCTTTCCCTAGATTTGATTAAAACAGCGATCATTGAATGTCCCATTTGTCAGCATGCACAGCACAGACCGGTCCCACAGGTGGTGAGAGGCCAGCTAGGTAGAGGTAAATTGCCAGGACAGATTTGGCAGATTGATTACATTGGACCAATGCCAGTGAGCAGAGGGTGTCAGTATGCCTGCACTGTGGTAGACACTTACTCTGGTTATCTCGTAGCCTTTCCCTGCAAGCGCGCAACTCAGCAGAGCACCCTGAAAACACTAGATCTGTTGATTCTGTACTATGGGGTGCCACTCCAGATTCAAAGTGATAACGCCAGCCACTTCAAGGGCAGACTAGTGCAGGACTATTGTGCACAACGCAATATTGAGTGGATTTTTCACATACCTTACTACCCACAAGCAGCGGGACTGATTGAGAGAATGAATGGGTTGCTGAAAGAACAATTGCGTAAACTGAATGATGGGACACTGAAGGGGTGGAGGGATAATTTGTATGATGCTTTGCAAATTTTGAACAACCGACCCCTAACAAATGCCGAGACACCTCTCATGAGAATGCTGACACCTGCTTTACAGATTAATCCGTTTACAACGAGCAATACCATTGTGTATTGGGAAACAGCTCCAGGAGCTTTGGCCCCATATCGAGCTACACCAGAATCTGCAGGACTTGACTTACATGCTTTACACATGCATCGATTGAAACCTAGAGACATCACTCTGATTGAAACTGGGGTGGGAATTCAGATTCCCCCTGAGCATTACGGTCTGATCGCCCCTCGATCTGGGCTTGCCTTGAGGGGCATCCAAGTTTTAGGAGGCGTGATAGATGCAGACTACCAAGGCGAGTTGAAAGTCATTCTTTTGAACAGTGGTGACACAGACCTAGTGGTGCAACCTGGTGATCGCATTGCCCAAATTGTCATTATGCCGGTTTATGGAGGTGTTGTTAAGAAGGGGAGCGCCCCAGCTCTTCTCACTGTGAGAGGCAAAGGAGGGTTCGGATCTACTGACAAGAACCCAGGGGCCAAGGTGTGGATTGAATCCCCAAATAACCCTCCTCAACCCGCTGATGTCATCGCCACTGGACCAGACAATGTCCTGGTAGTTATGCGACCTGGTCAAGACAAATGGGAACATGTTCCCGCTGACAAATGCTATCTGCGAGAATGATAATACGTGTTTTGTCCTTTGTTCTTTTCAGATCATCCTGTGGAGTGCCTGTGCCATGAGTGTGGTGTATGGAGCCCGTTCGGGAGACTCCACCGGGGAGCGGGAGGGGCTCTTAGCCCAAAAATTCAACCGTCAGCCGCAGATGCCAACGCTGCTGCATCAACCGAACAATGTTTGGATTCATCTAGCGCAGGAAGTGCTGAATATATCTCACTTCTGTATGAGTAACATGCAAAGCGTTCAAGATTTGATTACCACTTGTCTAGTGGCAGTGCCCACTCCTGCTGCTGTATTATTACACATCTTCAACAATACAAACCAGGATGGAATGGTGGATGTGAGTGACGTTCGCTCCCATCTGTCACTCTATGAGTACTGCCGTCATTGCCCGGAGGTGGGCAGGCGGTTGTGGAGGAACATGACATCTATACTCACGTTTAACATCTCAAATGGGGATGTGTGCTATTCATTAACCTGTGATCCTATGAAAATAGGTAAATGTGCTCAGCTCAAATTGGAGAAAAGAGACAAAAACTTAACTGCTGCACAACGGACGTTGTGCCACTCACGGAGTGACCTAACCTGTTTGAATGTAAATAATTTGATGTTTTGCCAACATGTGGTGCCTGCTGCCAGCCACATTCAAAATGTTAAGTTGCCTAAAGGTTGGCTCTTTTCTTGTGGTAATCTTTCTTTTACTTATATTCCAGCCAATCTAACCGGAGGGCCTTGTGCCTGGTCACGCTTAGGCTTTCTCATGTTTCCTATGGATACTGCTCTACACCCTCGCTATACCAGAGACACTATTCAATTACCTACGGACTGTGATTCTGAAATTTCATTGCTGTCCAAAACAGAATATGTTAGTTTAGCTGGTTCTATCGTAGGGGTGCCAGGACTTGCAGTATATAATACCAGAGTTATTAATAAACTTGCATGTTTAGTAGTCAAGAATATTAACTATACATCAGCTGCCTTAGCTGAGCTGTTATTAGATGTACAGGGAATTAGAAGAGCTGCTTTGCAGAATCGCGCTGCTATTGATTATTTACTGCTTAAACACAACCATGGCTGCAGTGATTTTGAAGGATTATGTTGCTTCAATTTATCCGACCACTCCATATCAATCAACTCCCACATAGAGGCCCTGCATAAGTTGGTGAAGGGGGTGCAGCAGGATGTTGACAAGGGGTGGTGGGATTGGGCTTTTGGATGGCTGCCTAATTTAGGCCAACTGCGTTATATCTTTGGTGTAATCATTATCATAACAGTTATTTTAATCTCATTATGTTGTTGTATTCAGTGTGTGCCTAACCTTCTATCTCAGTGTCGCCCAAGAGCATTGCCATTTCAGCTTATAGGATATACTTAGTTGTAAGTTGGCCAAATGGTCCAAGGGTGGAAATGTATTGCTACATACACTACGTGCATGTGGCAGCACTACGTGCAAGGTAAACAGTAGTGCAGAGTGTGGACCATTGGCCTCTGCTTTCATTGGCCTTCGCTTCCATTTTGGTTCACGACTCCATTTTGTCGAGTCTGGTTCGGTGCGTAAGGCACTGTTCTGTGTTTTTCCACAAGCTTCGGCAAGCTGAAGGGTGGGGTGTTTTCTGCTCAACTTCGCTCCATCTGCCTGGTACGAAGGGCGCTATTTACATTCCACGAGCTATCAGTTAGAACAACAGGGGGATGCGCCTGTACACAAGGAGGAATGCAAGCTTCACCTTGGAGTCCTCTCCTGGGAACTTGGCCCGTTCTGAGGAGACGTCTCGAAGGGTGAACAAGGTACCGCCGATTGCACAATTTATAAAGGAGGGGGTCTTTTTCTAGAAAAGACTCCTGGGCGTTAGTAAATACTATAAAAGTTGGGGGCCTGGATGGGCTGGTTTAGGAACTCTCTTCTGGGTTGGACGCAACGCCAGGAGGACTGATTGTCCCGAACAGAGGCTCCCTGTGCTAGCTGATTTGGGTTCCCCAGCTTTGTGTACGGCGGAGGGATGCAGACGCTCTTTTCGGTGAAGCTTTTCAATTTATTAAGTGTATTGTGTGTGCGCGCGTAATATGTACTTATTCTTGCAGTCATTTTCATGCTATTGAGCATTGAAGTATATTGTGTGTGCGCGCGTAATATGCACTTATTCTTGCAGTCATTTTCATGCTATTGAGCCTTGAGGTATATTGTGTGTGCTTGTATTACATGCACTTACTCTTGCAATTATTCACAGAGTGCTTATATCTTTATCATTATTCTCATGTTATTCTCCTGATGTATATATATATATATTAGTGTGGTTTAGTTTTGCTAGCTGAGAACTTGCCCCTTAAATAAACTTGATTATTCTACTTACGAAGGTGTTTGAGAGTGATTGCTTTACATTGTGCCTTAAAATATCCTGAAGTGCATAGCTTTGATGTTCTGAAGAGTAAAGCAGCACACTTGTGTTCCTGGGGAACCAGATCTGGCCAATATTTCCCGCTCAGTCGCCATCCGACCTTTAGCTTGCGGGGCCCTCCTGTGCTGGAGTCCTGGGCCCGTGGGTGTCCTCCGTCACACCCGGAATGGGGCTGGTGGGGCCCTCCTGGGCAGCTCGCCTGCTGCCGGACTTGTCCGCCATGCTGCCCTAGCCCCCCTTCGCAGAATCTCTGGGGCCCTTGCCTCCCTTTGTGGATGTGCCAGGTGACGGGGCAAGGCTAGTGTCCTTGGGGGCAGCCGTCTCAGGCCTGTCGCGCCGGCCCTTCACTTTTTTGGTTCTCTTCCCAGGGGGTGGGCTGGCTGTCCTCTTGCTGCTGGCTGATGTTCCTGCCCTAGGAGCTGGTGGACTCCAATAGCCCTGAACTATGGTCCTAGTAGATGCAGGGCTTGTGGTGGCTGAGGTGCTGATTGGAGTCTTATGAGATGGAAGGGGTGGGTCAGTTGTTGGAAAGAGGTCAAGGTTGGAAAGGAAAATCAATTTAGAAAGACAGGGACGGGTAGTTGTAGTGGGTATGGGAGTGGAGGAAGAGGATGTGGTTGTAGGAGAGTCAAGTGTGCTGTCTTTGGGTGCAGGTGCTTGTGACGGAGGCTGTTGTGAGGTGGATGGCTGTTGGGTGGGTGGCTGCCTGTGTTTGTGTGGTTTGGAAGAGGGGGTGACAGACACACTGGGAGAGGACACAGGGGACGTGTAAATGGCAGTGGGGGTGGTGACTGCACTTGTGCGGAGTGTTCTGGAGGGTGTGCTGGTGATGGACGTACTGGCTGATGTTGGTGTGCATGCAGGTGTGAGTGGAGACCTCACAGGGAGGGAGGAGGGAGACGAGGAGGAGGGGGACACAGAGGAGGCAGTGGCTGTTGGCATGTCTGCATGTGGATGTTGCTTGGGTGAATGCTTGTGGGATGTGTGGTGCTTATGTCTGGATGAGCTGCCCTTGGGTGTTGAGGTGTGTGCAGGCTGGTCTGTAGGTGTGGCTGGGATAGGCAGAGGAACAGGGGAGTGGGACTGGGTGGAGGGAGTTGGAGGAGGGAGGCTGGAGACAGGGACAATGGCTGCCATCAGTGCTGAGGCCAGAGCGTTGAACGATCGCTGATGGGCAGCCTGACCCGAATGAATGCCCTCCAGGTATGCATTGCTCCGATGCACCTCCCTTTCTACACCCTGGATGGCATTCAAAAGGGTAGACTGCCCAACAATGTGCGTCCTCAGGAGGTCAATGATCTCTGCACTGAGGGCAGCAGGGGTAACTGGGGCAGGGCCTGAGGTGCCTGGGGCGAAGGAGATGCCCACCTTCCTGGGCGAGCGGGCACGGGGCGAACGCTGAGGGGCTGCTGGGAGGGCGGAGCTGGTGCGCTGGTTGGCGGCTGTACCTGTTGTAGCGGTGGGCACGGATGTTGCCGCCACCACAAGGGAGCTCCCTTCCGAGGACGTGTCGGTGTCGCTGACGTCTCCACGGGTCCCCGTTGTGGAGCTCCCCTCACCCTCCGTCTCACTGGTGAACTCGGAGTCGGTTGCATGGCCCTCCGGGGCCATGTGAGATGCAGCTCCCTCGTGCGCCGATGCCACTTCTCCTCCGCCTGATGATGCTAATGCACACATGAACAGGAAGACCAAAAAAAAGGGGGGGAGAAGAAAGAAAGACATGTTGAGTGCATGCATTGGCGACACCGTTGGCAGAGAGGACAGACACAGAAGCCCACTGCACTACGCCGCGCACTTGGGGTACACTACTCAATCACTGGTACATGGCCTACAAGCCTATGGACGACAACTGCACACATAGATGACACAGGGCCATGAATAGCTGTACTAGGCACCCTACAGAGGTAGGGGTCGTGGGCACAAGGCCATGCCTCACGGAGGGGCCTAGCCTACAGAAATCGCCCTGGCCTAGGGATACCCACAGCCCTCCTCCCCCACCCAGGCAGCTCCACTGCGTGCAAAGATAGCAGAATGTGCTGGTACTCACCCCCTTGTGTCTGCTGTGATGTCCTCACGCGCCCATCCAAATCGGGGTAGGACACCGCCAGGATCCGGGACATCAGGGGGGTCAATTGCCGTGTGGCACCCCTCCTAGGTTGGGAGGCCATCCCCAGCAGAGCCTCGGCGGTCTTTCTGCTCCCGCGGCGAATGTCCTCCCACCTCTTGCGGCAGTGGGTGCCCCGTCTGTTGTGGACCCCCAGGGCCCGGACGTCCTTGGCGATGGCACGCCAAATGTCAATCTTCTGATGGGCGCTGACCTATGTGACATGTACAGGGTGGGAAAAGAAACATCATCACTTTTCTGCATGGTCGATGTGAGTGGCCCACCCCTCCCCAACCTTGCCATGTGGCACATGCTCTCATCTGTCGTGCGATGCATTCTTCATTCGCTCCCCTCACCACCATCGTTCATTCACCCCACTCAACCCAGGCATTGCCCACTAAGCATGGTCCCAGTGTACTCACCTGTTGGTCTGGAGGACCGTAGAGTAGCGCATACTGGGGGAGGACCCCATCCACAAGTGTCTCCAACTCTTCTGAAGTGAAGGCAGGGGCCCTTTCCCCAGTCGCAGCAGCCATTGTCACTTCCAGACCGAGGTCATAGCAGCACTTGCAGTATAGGTCCTCTCCTGTGGATGATCAGGTCTCGAGTGATTAAGCAGATAGAAAATGGCGGTCACGCCCGCGGCAGTGCGTACCGCGGCGGTGCGTACCGCGACCGCCGGCACACATCCTCATTGGCTCCTGAAACCCATAGGGTTCAATGTTAACCAATGCGGCTTTGCACCGCGGTCTTCGACTGCCTACCGCCACGGTGTGCCACGCCAGCGCAATGACCTCACATCACATTGTCACACTTCACAGGTCAGGCAGCCGCCATTTCAAAGGCCCACATGGCTTAATTTCTACTGCGTCACACAGGCCTAGGCCTTGCATTGCCACTCATACAAGCCATTCAATGCATAGAGAATCGTGTACAGTGCAAGCTGTGTGAACGTACCTGTGGGTTGATTGACTCTGCGCTCCATGTTGTCCTTCCTAGGCACCGTCCACAGGGACTTGTGAGGAGATGGAGGGCTGTTCCCCTGTACAGACCGCTGGTGGACCTGTCGACAATGGAAGAACGACATGTCATACTCACCTACAGACTTGACCGTGCCACTATACAGGAACTGTGTGCCCAGCTGGAGCCAGACCTGATGTCACCCATCCGCCAACCCACAGGGATCCCCCCTCTAGTGCAGGTTCTGTCAGTACTCCATTTTTTGGCTAGTGGATCATTCCAAACAACAGTGGCCATTTCATCTGGGATGTCTCAGCCTATGTTTTCTAAGGTTTTATCCAGAGTGTTGTCTGCCTTGATGAAATACATGCGGAGCTACATTGTTTTCCCTGAGGTGGAGGAATTGGCTACAGTGAAGGGTGATTTCTATACCCTTGGACATATTCCCAACGTCATTGGTGCCATTGATGGGACCCATGTGGCTTTGGTACCCCCCAGATGAAGTGAACAGGTGTACAGGAACAGAAAAAGTTATCATTCGATGAATGTCCAGGTGGTCTGTTTGGCAGACCAGTACATCTCCCATGTAAATGCCAAGTACCCGGGGTCAGTGCATGACGCGTACATCGTGCGAAATAGCAGCATCCCTTACGTGATGGAACTACTTCAGAGACACCGTGTGTGGCTAATAGGTGACTCAGGTTACCCCAACCTGTCGTGGCTACTGACCCCAGTGAGGAATCCCAGGACCAGGGCAGAGGAACGGTACAATGAGGCCCATGGGCGTACTAGGAGGGTGATTGAGTGGACCTTCGGCCTCCTGAAGGCCAGGTTTAGGTGCCTGCATATGACAGGTGGATCCATAATGTACTCACCAAAGAAGGTGTGTCATATCATCGTGGCCTGCTGTATGCTTCACAACCTGGCTTTGCGACGTCAGGTGCCTTTCCTGCAGGAGGATGGTCCAGATGGTGGTGTTGTGGCAGCGGTGGAACCTGTGGAGAGTGAAGAGGAGGAAGACGACGGGGACGACACAGACAACAGGGACAGAGTGATACTACAGTATTTTCAATAACACACAGGTAAGATTCAACACCGGCATTTTACAATTACTTACAGTCTCCTGCCTCTCTACTGTCTGGCCTATTCCCCCAATGTATGTTAACTGAGTTGTGACTTTCCCTTCCAATTTCAGCGATGTGGCCCCCACTGCGTGACCTCTGCTTTGTTTCCCCATGGACTACAGATGTATGACATTGGTATGTTTTCATCACTGTGTAACTGGACATTTTGGCAGCATTATGTTCAATACATTTGTTCACAATACAGGCAGACTCCAGTTTGTTTTTGTGCAATAAGTGTTTTTATTAAAATGCTGAATTTAGGGACATGGTGGGAAATCGGTGATGGGTGATGGTGGAGGAATGTCCATGGCAGAGTCCAGCTTTTCAGTCTCACAGGTGCATTGTCCATATGCCTGTGGAAGGTGGAGCAGGGGCAGTTAAAGGTTGGACAGGGTGACAATGTGGGACAGTGGGATGACATCAGGGGGTATCCTTAGCTGGCAGGGGTCTTGACATCCTACTCTGTCTTCTTATGAGATCTCAGGCCCCGCTTGCGGGGTGGTTCTTCTTCTGCAGGAGGTGGGGTTCTGGTGGCCTGTTGTTGTGTGGGGGCCTCCTGTCCACTAGCGCCGGCGAAGGTGGTTGCCTGTTCTTGGTCCATGCTAGTGACAGGGGCCCTTTGTGGTGCCACATGGTCCCGCAATGTGGTGACAATCAGGTTGAGTGCCCCTACGATGGTGCCCATTGCGGAACTGATGCTTCTAAGTTCTTCCCTGAACCCCATGTACTGTTGCTCCTGCAGTACCTGGATCTCCTGGAACCTGGCCAGTACCGTCGCCATCGTCTCCTGGGAGTGGTGGTATGCTCCCATGATGGAGGAGAGGGCCTCATGGAGAATGGGTTCCCTGGGCCTGTCCCCCCCCTGTCGCACAGCAGCCCTCCCAGTTCCCCTGTTTCCAGGTGCCTCTGTCCCCTGGACCGTGTGCCCACTACCACTGCCCCCAGGTCCCTGTTGTTGTTGAGGTGGTGGGTTAACCTGGGTGCCCTCTAGTGGTGGACACACCGCTGATTGACGTGTCCTGGAGACAGAGGCATGGGCCCGCTGGGTGGGAGCTGTGCTGGTGTTCCCAGAGGGGGTTGGGTCTGCTGTGGCCTGTGGCTGTATGAGGGGAACCGACTGTCCCGAGGTCCCCGATGGTCCGGGCTGGTCATCTGGGTCCAGGGAGACAGAGCTGCTGTCATCACTGGTGGCCTCTTCTGGGGGTGGGATGGACATTTCTGGACCCTCCTGGGTGGTGTGGTGGCGTTCAGGTCCTGCAGGGGTATAGAGGTATGGTTATTGCTTCAGTGTGTGCCATATCGGTCAATGGGTGGGTGCCCGTGTACCCCAGGGCTGGCATTCCTGTGTGTGGGCGTTTGTGAGGGTGGCTTGTGGGGGAGATGTGTATGTGCAGTGGGCATGCTTTGGTGATGGGTGTCCATGCTTTGTGGACGCATGCAGGTCTTGGTGTTGGGATGGGTGGGTTGTGATGGTGAGCCATTTGCAGGGAGTAGGTGTGATGGGGGTCGGGGTGAGGGTGGGGGTATGTGCTGGCATGCAGGTGGGGTGGGAAGAAGTAGTTAAGATTTGACTTACCAGAGTCCATTCCTCCAGATACTCCTGCGAGGCCCTCAGGATGCAGGATGTGCAAGACTTCCTCCTCCCATGCGGTAAATTCTGGGGGAGTAGGTGGGGGTCCGCCGCCAGTCTTCTGCACCGCGATGTTGTGCCTTGATACCATGGAACGCACCTTCCCCCGTAGGTCGTTTCAGCGCTTCCTGATGTCATCCCGATTTCGTGGATGCTGTCCCACAGCGTTGACCCTGTCGACTATCCTTTGCCATAGCTCCATCTTCCTGGCAATGGTGGTGTGCTGCACCTGTGTCCCGAAGAGCTGGGACTCTACCCGAACTATTTCCTCCACCATGACCCGGAGTTCGGCTTCTGAGAACCAGGGGTGTCTTTGGGGTGCCATAGGGTGATGTGGATGGGGTGTGGGGTGGTGTATGTGTTGATGAGTGTGGTGAGTGTGGTGATGTGTGGTGTTTTATGCGTGGATATTGTGTGGGTGATGGTGTGGTTTGCCTCTGTGTGATGGTGTTGTCTAAGCAGTGCTGTCTATCTCTGGCTTTCTGTCGAAAAAACATTTCTAAGGGGTTTGTGGGTGATGTGGGTGTGTGTTTTATATTGTATTGGGTGTGTGGAAGTGTTGTTTGTATGTGTATCAGGTGTGTGTGTTTCAAATTGTCCAATGTGGTTGTGTTTTGTAAGGGTGTTTGTATTTTGACCGCAGCGGTGTGTACCGCCAATGGATTACCGCGGTTGAAAGACCGCCGCATGGATTCGTGGGTCGTAATGGCAGGGGCGTTTTTCTGTTGGCGTGACGGTGGAGGTTTGGCCATCGCCAGTTTTTCGCTGACCTTTGGTGTGGCGGACTTTTGTGGATGTCGGGTTTTTGGCGGTTTGCCAGTAGCGGGTCAGAATGACTGTGGCGGTTTACCGCGGCCGCGGTGGTGTTATGGCGGTCTTCTGACCGGCGGTAAGCGCCTTTTACCGCCGAGGTCAGAATGACCCCCATAGTCTAGTAAAATGTAATGTGATATAATCTTGACATTGTGTGTGTTTAACCTTTTGCTTCCTATAAGTCTCCTTCCCAGCTGTTCCCATCCTAATTCTCCTTTCCCCCCCTTGGACTCTCCCAGTCTCTGTGATTCATCTATCAGAGTCTTGGAGCTGTCTAGTAGTGGACATGTTGGGAACGTGCGCAGACCCTGAGGATCTGTTCTCTCTGACAGAATAGCGAGCCCACTAATCAATTATCCTCCTGGTTTGCGTGTGTTCTCAGCATGGCCACTTTGTACGAGCTAGTCAAGGCTATCACACAGCTCCAAGCAGAGGTAATGTCATCCAAAGATATAGCAACTAGCCTAGCTGAGAGAGTGAGTCAGTTACAGGAAAAGGTAGAGAAGAAGGAACAAAATACCATAGGTGTGTCTTGGCCTGGTCCTTCTTCTCAGGCTTCTGGAGGTAACCCTACGAACATTTCCCTCAACGTTCCTTCAGCCATTCCCCTAGCTCCTCCAGAATGTTTCTCAGGCGATCCCTTGAAAGCGCAATCTTTCCCGGTTCAAGTGGAATTACATTTTACCTGCCGACCACACACTTTCCCTGATGCCCAATCCAGAGTGGCTTTCTTGTTATCATACCTGCCTGGGGATGCAGCTACCTGGGATATTCCTCTTGTACGTAAAGACAGTCCCCTGCTTTACAATTGGAAAAATTTTGTTCATGAGTTTGAAAGAGTGTTTGATCGTAGAACTGTGACATTGTCGGCAGATTGTGAATTATTAGGTTTGCGACAAGGTAACCAGGATCTAGTGTCATATTTAGCTAACTTTAATCGGCTGGTAGCCGAGATATCCTGGCCTGAAGAAAAGCAAGCGGCCTTGTTCAACAAGGGACTCAAGGAGGAGCTAAAAGACATTCTAGGTCAAATAAACCCGCAGCATACAGACTGTCAAGACCTGATAAACCTCGTTTTAAGACTGGATCATCTTTTAGCGGAACGAAGGGGAACACGCAAAAAAGACTGAGAAATATTCCTGGCGTGTTCTCGATAATAGAAAATCAAGGACTCAGAAAGAAAGATCGCCAGAACCTATGGAAATCGGAACAATCAGGAGGCCTCTGACCCAAAACGAAAATGACCTACGGGGAAAGAATGGGCAATGTTTTTATTTGCAGACGCAAGGGTCCTTTTGCCAAATAATGTCCAATCAAACCGAAGAGCTGACGAGGTCCTGTCAAGAAACTTGCAGCCAATGTACAAGTCGAGCCGGAAAACTAAATCACCCAAGATGTAAAGAAGAGTTGCTCTTGGGTGTCACCGTGGACCCCTCACAATCTAGATATCTCAAGCTGGTCTAAAAGTACAAGTAAAGAAAAATAACTATTTCAAGAAGGCCCTCGTAGATTCTGGGGCTACCGGGAACTTTGTTGACGCCCAATTGGTCCTCGCATGGGGGAATCCCATGCATCGAGAAGAAGACTCCAGAAATATACAAACAGTAGATGGAAAACTCTTGACTGGAGGCCTAGTAACTCTTCAGACTGTCCCTTTGTCTGTGATCTTCGAGGGGAAGAACCAAAGAAGCAAACATAAAGAGAAACTCATCCTTGACGTGATCCATGCTCCTCAGTATGGAATTATCCTTGACTTACCCTGGTTTACTCATCACAATCCTGGGATTAATTGGGCAGAAAGAAAGTTCATATTCTCATCAGCTCTATGTAAATAAAAATGCTTCCAAAAGCCTCAAGTAACCAAAGTTGGCAACTCTTACATAGCCACTGCAGCGGAAAAAGTAGTTAAGTTGCCCAAGCAGTACTCATCCTATGAAGATGTATTCATTGAAAAAGAAGCAGAAAACTTGCCTCCTCATAGCCCTTATGACAGTCAAATTGATCTAATCCGAGGTGCGATACTCCCCAGCTGTCGTGTGTACACCCTGTCAGAACATGAAAAACAACATTTACGAAAGTATCTAGATCAATTCTTGGAGAATGGTTTCATCCGCCTTTCTAAGTCTCCTGCAGCCTCTCCTTTGTTTGTTGTCCCTATAGCTAATGAAAATCATCAAACTTGTATTGACTATAGGGGTTTGAACAAGGTCGCTATCAAGAATAAAAAACCCTTGCCCCTGATTCTGGTCTTGCTGGAACAAGTAAAGAAAGCTAAAATCTACACCAAGCTCGATGTACGAGGTGCTTATCATTTAGTCAGAATGAGAGAGGGCGACAAATGGAAAACAGCGCTCGAGACAAGATATGGCCTCTCTGAATACACCGTCATGCCTTTTGGTCTGTGTAATGCTCCAGCAGCATTTAAATTTTTTCTGAATGACGTTCTTAAAGAGTATCTCGACATATTTGCAATAGTCCACATCAATGATATTTTGATCTACTCTGACAATGAAAACAAACATGTAAAACATGTCAAGAAAATTCTCACAGCTCTTCGAAAGCACCGTTTATATTGCAAATTAACCAAGTGTGAGTTTCATGTTACCACAGTTGAGTTTTTAGGGGTTATCCTTACCCCTCAAGGTATGGTTATGGCAGAAAAGAAAGTACAAGCCGTATCTGATTGGTCCACTCCAAAGACTGTTCGAGATGTTCAATGTTTCCAGGGGTTTGCAAACTTTACCACAGGTTTATGAACCATTTCTCTCAAACAGTGGCCCCAATCACTAAGTTATTGAGAAAGAAAGAAAAATGTGTATGGTCCCCAGAAGCTGATCAAGCCTTTTCAACATTGAAGGAAGCTTTTTCCACTGCCCCAGACTTGACTCATCCTGATGTGGATCGTCCCTTCATAGTGGAAGCCGATGCCTCAGATGTGGCAATTGGTGCAGTCTTGTCACAACGAAGCAAAGACACTGGCCAACGTCATCCTGTAGCTTACATGTCTCGAAAGCTGAACAGAACTATGGCATTGCTGAGAAAGAGCTTCTGGCGATTCGTGACGCCTTTAAAGAATGGAGACATAGGGGGTCATTCTGACCCTGGCGGCCGGTGGCCGCCAGGGCCACCGACCACGGGAGCACCGCCAACAGGCTGGCGGTGCTCCCACGAGCATTCTGACCGCGGCGGTTCAGCCGCGGTCAGAAGCGGCAAGTCGGCGGGCTCCCGCCGACTTACCGCTGCTCGGGGAATCCTTCATGGCGGCGGAGCGCGCTCCGCCGCCATGAGGATTCTGACAGCCCCTACCGCCATCCTGTTCATGGCGGGAAACCTGCCATGAACAGGATGGCGGTAGGGGGTGCCGCGGGGCCCCTGGGGGCCCCTGCCGTGCCCATGCCAATGGCATGGGCACAGCAGGGGCCCCCGTAAGAGGGCCCCGCTAAGTATTTCAGTGTCTGCCTTGCAGACACTGAAATACGCGACGGGTGCAACTGCACCCGTCGCACCCCTGCAACTACGCCGGCTCAATTCTGAGCCGGCGTCCTCGTTGCAGGGGCATTTCCTCTGGGCCGGCGGGCGCTCTTTTGGAGAGCGCCCGCCGGCCCAGAGGAAATGTCTGAATGGCCGCCGCGGTCTTTTGACCGCGGTGCGGTCATTTGGCGGCGGTACTATGGCGGACGGCCTCCGCCGTCCGCCATAGTCTGAATCACCCCCATAATTTGTTGGGTGCCACAGTATATACTGATCATCGCAATCTCCAGTTCATGAGTTCAGCCAGACTTTTGACTCCTCGGCAATTACGCTGGATGTTGTTTTTTGCCGAATTTGATTTTGTGGTAACTTTCCGTCCTGGTAAAGACAATCGCAAAGCTGACGCCTTGTCCCGCCAAGAGTCTACCACGGTGCCTGCAGTCCAGCCCTCCACAGCTATCATTGCTCCAAACAAAGGGGGTCATTCTGACCTCGGCGGTAAAAGGCGCTTACCGCCGGTCAGAATACCGCCATAACACCGCCGCGGGCGCGGTAAACCGCCACGGTCATTCTGACCCGCAACTGCCAAACCGCCAAAAACCCGACATCCACAAAAGTCCGCCACACCAAAGGTCAGCGAAAAAATGGCGATGACCAAACCTCCACCCTCACGCCAACAGAAATACGCCCATACCATTCCGACCCACAAATCCACGCGGCGGTCTTTCAAACGCGGTATTCCATTGGCGGTACACACCGCCGCGGTCAAAATACACACACACATAGAAAACTCAGCCACATTGGTCATTTAGAAATACACACACCTGATACACATACTAACACCACTCCCACACACCCAACACAATATAAAACACACACCCACATCACCCACAAGCCCCTACGACCCGAAATCATCGACGAAGGCTAGAGAGAGAGCACAGAATAGACAATCCCACAACACAGAGGCACACAACACCATCACCCACACAGAATCCACGCACCAAACACCACACACCACACTCATCACCACAAACGCCACCCCACACCTCAACCACACCACCCCATGGCACCCCAAAGACACCCCAGGTTCAGTGACGCCGAACTCAGGGTCATGGTGGAGGAAATAGTCCGTGTAGAGCCCCAGCTCTTCGGGGCACAGGTCCAGCACACCACAATTGCCAGGAAGATGGAGCTATGGCAAAGGATAGTGGACAGGGTCAACGCGGTGGGACAGCATCCACGCAATCGGGAGGACATCAGGAAGAGATGGAACGACCTACGGGGGAAGGTGCGTTCCATGGTATCAAGGCACAACATTGCGGTGCAGAAGACTGACGGCTGACCCCCACCTACTCCCCCCGAATTTACCGCATGGGAGGAGGAAGTCTTGCACATCCTGCATCCTGAGGGCCTCGCAGGAGTATCTGGAGGAATGGACTCTGGTAAGTCAAATCTTTACTACTGCTTCCCACCCCCACCCCACCTGCATGCCAAATCATACTCCCACCCTCTCCCCCTCCCCCATCACACCAACCCCTAGCAAAAGGCTCACCATCACAACCCACCCATCCCAACACCAAGCCCTGCATGCGACCACAAAGCATGGACACCCATCACCAAAGCATGCCCACTGCACACACACATCACCCCCACAAGCCACCCTCACAAATGCCCCCACAAGGAAATGCCTGCACATGGGTCCACGGACACCCACCCATCACACGAAATGCCACACACAGAAGAAATAACCATACCTTTATACCCCTGCAGGACCCGAACGCCACCACACCGCCACGGAGGGTCCAGAGATGTCCATCCCACCCCCAGAAGAGGCCCCCAGCGATGACAGCAGCTCTGTCTCCCTGGAGCCAGACGACCAGCCCGGCCCATCGGGGACCTCTGGACAGTCGGTTCCCCACAGACAGCCACAGGCTACACCAGACCCAACCCTCTCTGGGAACGCCAGCACAGCTCCCACCCAGCGGGCCCATGCCTCTGTCTCCAGGACACGTCATTCAGCGGTGTGTCCACCACTACAGGGCACCCAAGTTGACCCACCACCCCAACAACAACAGGAACCTGGGGGCAGTGGTAGTCGGCACACCGTCCAGGGGACAGAGGCCCAGGAACACAGGGGAACTGGGAGGGCTGCTGTGCGACAGGGGGGGGACAGGCCCGGGGAACCGACTCTCCAAGAGGCCCTCTCCTCCATCATGGGAGCATACCACCGCTCCCAGGAGACGATGGCGACGGTACTGGCCAGGTTCCAGGAGATCCAGGAACTGCGGGAGGAATGGTACATGGGGTTCAGGGTGGAACTGAGGAACATCGGTTCCGCAATGGGGACTATCGTCCTGGCCCTTACCCAGATCGTCACCACATTGTGGGACCATGTGGCACCCCAAAGGGCCCCTGTCACTAGCCCAGGCCAGGAACAGCCTACCACCTCCGCCGGCGCTAGTGGACAGGAGGCCCCCACACAACGACAGGCCACCAGAACCCTACCTCCTGCAGAAGAAGAACCACCCCGCAAGCAGAACCTGAGATCTCACAAGAAGACAGAGTAGGATTGCAAGACCCCCGCCAGCCTAAGATACCCCCTGATGTCATCCCACTGTCCCACATTGTCACCCTGTCCAACCTTGAACTGCCCCTGCTCCATCCTTCCACAGGCATATGGACAATGCACCTGTGCGACTGAGAACTGGACTCTGCCATGGACATTACTCCACCCCCACCCATCACCATTTCCCAATCATGTACCTATATGTAGCACTTAAAATAAATCACTTATTCCACTTATAAAATCAGGAGTCTGCTTGTATTCTTAACAAATGTATTACACATAACGGTGCTATAATGTCCAGTTACTTTGTGATGACAACATACCAATTTCAATAAGCTTTAGTCCATGGGCAAACAAAGCTGAAGTCAGGCAGTGGGTCATACAGCTCTGAAAAGGGAAGGGAAAGTCACAAATCAGTTAACAGGAACTGGGGGGAAACACAGACAGTGGAGACACATGAGGCCTTAAGTTAATGTAAAATGGCATGGGTGATTCTTACCTGTGTGCTACTGAAAGTATTGTTGTATGACTGTCTCCCTGTTGTCCGTGTCGTCCCTGTCGTCTTCCTCCTCTTCACTCTCCAGAGGCTCCACAGCTGCTACAACACCACCATCTGGACCATCCTCCTGCAGAAAAGGCACCTGGCGTCGCAATGCAAGATTGTGAAGCATACAGCAGGCCACGATGATCTGGCACACCTTCTTTGGTGAGTACATGAGGGATCCCCCTGTCATATGCAGGCACCTAAACCTGGCCTTCAGGAGGCCGAAGGTTCTTTCTATGATCCTCCTAGATCGCCCATGGGCCTCATTGTACCGTTCCTCTGCCCTGGTCCTGGGATTCCTCACTGGGGTCAGTACCCACGTCACCTATTAGCCACACACGGTGTCTCTGTAGCTGTTCCGTCACATAAGGGATGCTGCTATTTCGCATGATGTACGCGTCATGCACTGACCCAGGGAACTTGGCATTTACATGGGAGATGTACTGGTCAGCCAAACAGACCACCTGGACATTCATCGAATGATAAATTTTTCTATTTCGGTACACCTGCTCACTTTCTTTGGGGGGAACCAAAGCCACATGGGTCCCATCAATGGCACCAATGATGTTGGGGATATGTCCAAGGGCATAGAAATCACCCTTCACTGTAGCCAAATCGGCCACCTCAGGGAAAATAATGTAGCTCCGCATGTATTTCATCAGGGCAGACAACACTCTGGACAAAACCTTAGAAAACATAGGCTGAGACATCCCAGATGATATGGCCACTGTTGTCTGAAAAGACCCACTTGCCAAAAAATGGAGTACCGACAGAACCTGAACCAGAGGGGGAATCCCTGTGGGTTGGCGGATGGGGGACATCAGGTCTGGCTCCAGCTGGGCACATAGTTCATGTATAGTTGCTCTGTCAAGCCAGTATGTAAGTATGATATGTCGTTCTTCCATTGTCGACAGGTCCACCAGCGGTCGGTACACAGGAGGATTCATCCTTCTCCTCGCAAGTCCCAGCGGACGGTGCCTAGGAAGGACAACATGGAGCACACAGTCAAGCAACCCACAGGTTCGTTCACACAGCTTGCACAGTACACGAATCGCTATGCATTGAATGGCTTGTATGAGTGGCAATGCAAGGCCTAGGCCTGTGTGACGCAGTAGAAATCATGCCATGTGGGCCCTTGAAATGGCGGCTGCCTGACCTGTGAAGTGTGACAGTGGGATGTGAGGTCACTGCACTGGCATGGCACACCGTGGCGGTAGGCGGTCGAAGACCGCAGCGCAAAGCAGCATTGGTTAACATTGAAGCCTATGGGTCTCAGGAGCCAATGACGATGTGCGCCGGCGGTCGCGGTACGCACCGCCGCGGTACGCACCGCCGCAGGCGTGACCGCCATTTTCTATCTGATTAATCACTCGAGACCTGATCATCCACAGGAGAGGACCTATACTGCAAGTGCTGCTGAGACCTCGGTCTGGGAGATACAATGGCTGCTGCGACTGGGGAAAGGGCCCCTGCCTTCACTTCCGAAGAATTGGAGAAACTTGTTGAAGGGGTCCTCCCCCAGTATGCGCTACTCTACGGTCCTCCAGACCAACAGGTTAGTACACAGGGTGCACGTTGAATGGGCTATGCCTGTGTTGAGTGGGGTGTATGTAAGATGGTGGGGAGGGGAGCGAATGAGGAGTGCACTGCACGAAAGATGAGAGCATGTGCCACATGGCAAGGTTCGGGAGGGGGGGGCCACTCACATTGACCAGGCAGAAAACTGATGCGATTTCCTTTACCACCCTGTACATGTCACATAGGTCAGCGCCCATCAGAAGATCGACATTTGGCGTGCCATCGCCAAGGACGTCCGGGCCCTGGGGGCCCACAACAGACGGGGCACCCACTGCCAAAAGAGGTGGGAGGACATCTGCCGTGGGACCAGAAAGACCGCAGAGTCTCTGCTGGGGATGGCCTCCCAACGTAGGAGGGGTGCCAGCCACCAATTGACCCCCCTGATGTCCCGGATCCTGGCGGTGGCCTACCCCGATTTGGATGGGCGCGTGAGGACATCACAGCAGACACAAGGGGGTGAGTATCTGCACATTCTGCTATCTTTGCGTGCAGTGGAGGTGTCTGGGTTGGGGAGGAGGGCTGTGGGTAACTCTAGGCCAGGGCGCTTTCTGTAGGCTAGTCCCCTCCGTTAGGCATGGCCCTGTGCCCCCGACCCCCACCTCTGTAGGGTGCCAAGTACAGCTATCTATGGTCCTGCATCACCCATGTGTGCATTTGTCGTCCATAGACCTGTAGGCCTAGTCACAACAACTGAGTAGTGTACCCCGATTGCGCGGTGTAGTGCTGGGGGCTTCTTTGTCTGTCCTCTCCGACAACGGTGTTGCCAATGCATGCACTCAAACTGTCTTTATTTCTCCCCCCCCCATTTTCTTTGTCTTCCTGTTCATGTGTGCATTAGCATCATCAGGCGGAGGAGAAGTGGCATCGGCGCACGAGGGAGCTGCATCTCACATGGCCCCGGAGGGCCATGCAACCGACTCCGAGTTCACCAGTGAGACGGAGGGCGAGGGGAGCTCCACAACGGGGACCCGTGGAGACGTCAGCGACACCGACACGTCCTCGGAAGGGAGCTCCCTTGAGGTGGCGGCAACATCCGTGCCCACCGCCACAACAGGTACTGCTGCCACCCAGCGCACCAGCCCCGCCCTCCCAGCAGCCCCTCAGCCTTCGCTCCGTGCCCGCTCGCCCAGGAAGGCGGGCATCTCCTTCGCCCCAGGCACCTCAGGCCCTGCCCCAGTTACCCCTGCTGCCCTCAGTGAGGAGGTCATTGACCTCCTCAGGACACTCATTGTTGGGCAGTCTACCATTTTGAATGCCATCCAGAGTGTAGAAAGGGAGGTGCATCGGAGCAATGCATAACTGGAGGGCATTCATTCGGGTCAGGCTGCCCATCAGCGATCGTTCAACGCTCTGGCCTCAGCACTGACGGCAGCCATTGTCCCTATCTCCAGCCTCCCTCTTCTGACTCCCTCCACCCAGTCCCAGTCTCCTGTTCCTCTGCCTATCCCATCCACACCATCAGACCAGCCTGCACACACCTCTACACCCAAGGGCAGCTCATCCAGACATAAGCACCACAGATCCCACAAGCATTCACCCAAGCAACATCCAGATGCAGACATGCCAACAGTCACTACCACCTCTGTGTCCCCCACCTCCTCATCTCCCTCCTCCCTCCCTGTGACGTCTCCACTCACACCTGCATGCACACCACCATCAGCCAGTACTTCCATCACCAGCACACCCTCCATTACAGTCCGCACACGTGCAGTCACCACCCCCACTGCCATTTACACGTCCCCTGTGTCCTCTCTCAGTGTGTCTGTCACCCCTTCTTCCAAAGCACACAAACGCAGGCAGCCACCCACCCAACAGCCATCCACCTCACGACAGCCTCCGTCACAGGCACCTGCACCCAAAGACAGCACACTTGACTCTCCTACAACCACATCCTCTTACTCCACTCCCAAACCCACTACACCTACCCGTCCCTGTCCTTCCAAAGTCCTTTTCCTTTCCAACCTTGACCTCGTTCCAATCACTGACCCACCCCCTCCATCTGGTAAGAGTAAAAAAAGCACCTCAGCCACCACCAGCCATGCATCCACTGTGACCAAAGTGCAGGGCTATTGGAGTCCACCAGATCCTAGGGCAGGAACATCGGCCAGCAGCAAGGGGACAGCCAGCCCACCCCCTTGGAAGAGGACAAAAAAGAAAAAGGCCCGGCGCGACAAGACTGAGACGGCTGCCACCAAGGACAGTAGCCTTGCCCCGTCACCTGCCACATCATCAAAGGGAGGCAAGGGCCAGAGAGCGTCAGCGAAGGAGGGCAAGGGCAGCAGGGCGGAGAAGTCAGGCAGGAGGCGAGCTGCCCAGAAGAGCCCCACCAGCCCCATTCCGGGTGTGACGGACGACACCCACGGGCCCAGGACTCCATCACAGGAGGGCGCCGCGACCGCAAGTTCGGATGGTGAATGAGCGGGAAGTCTTGGCCAGGTCTGCTGAACGGGCCCCGCCGGAACAAGAACCGCTGAACGGGCCCCGCCGGGAGAAGCACCGCTGGACAGGGCCCCGCCAAGACAGGCACCGCTGAACAGGGCCCCACCGTGCGACGCACCGCTGAACGGGCCCCGCCGGGACAAGAACCGCTGAACGGGCCCCGCCGGGAGAAGCACCGCTGGACAGGTCCCCGCCAAGACAGGCACCGCTGAACAGGGCCCCGCCGTGCGAAGCACCGCTGAACGGGCCCCGCCGGGACAAGAACCGCTGAACGGGCCCCGCCGGGACAAGAACCGCTGAACGGGCCCCGCCGGGAGAAGCACCGCTGGACAGGGCCCCGCCAAGACAGGCACCGCTGAACAGGGCCCCGCCGTGCGAAGCACCGCTGAACGGGCCCTGCCGGGACAAGAACCGCTGAACGGGCCCCACCGGGACAAGAACCGCTGAACGGGGCCCGCCGGGAGGAGCACCGCTGAACGGGTCCCGCCGGGAGGAGCACCGCTGAACAGGGCCCCGCCAAGACAGGCACCGCTGAACAGGGGCCCTTAGTGTCAAGCACCGCTCCGCTGGGCCCTTCCTGTCAAGCACTGCTCCGCTGGCCACCGCCATCTCAAGCACCGCTCCGCTGGGCCCTTCCTGTCAAGCACCGCTCCGCTGGGCCCTTCATCTCAAGCACCGCTCCGCTGGGCCCTTCATCTCAAGCACCGCTCCGCTGGGCCCCTCCTGTCAAGCACCGCTCCGCTGGGCCCTTCCTGTCAAGCCCCGCTCCGCTGGCCACCGCCGTCTCAAGCACCGCTCCGCTGGGCCCTTCCTGTCAAGCACCGCTCCGCTGGGCCCTTCCTGTCAAGCACCGCTCCGCTGGGCCCTTCATCTCAAGCACCGCTCCGCTGGCCACCGCCGTCTCAAGCACCGCTCCGCTGGGCCCTTCCTGTCAAGCACCGCTCCGCTGGCCACCGCCGTCTCAAGCACCACTCCGCTGGGCCCTTCCTGTCAAGCACCGCTCCGCTGGGCCCTTCCTGTCAAGCACCGCTCCGCTGGGTCCTTCATCTCAAGCACCGCTCCGCTGGGCCCTTCCTGTCAAGCACCGCTCCGCTGGGCCCTTCCTGTCAAGCACCGCTCCGCTGGGCCCTTCCTGTCAAGCACTGCTCCGCTGGCCACCGCCGTCTCAAGCACCGCTCCGCTGAGCCCTTCCTGTCAAGCACTGCTCCGCTGGCCACCGCCGTCTCAAGCACTGCTCCGCTGGGCCCTTCCAGTCAAGCACCGCTCCGCTGGCCACCGCCGTCTCAAGCATCGCTCCGCTGGGCCCTTCCTGTCAAGCACCGCTCCGCTGGGCTACGCCGTCTCAAGCACCGCTCCGCTGGGCCCTTCCTGTCAAGCACCGCTCCGCTGGGCTACGCCGTCTCAAGCACCGCTGGCCCATTGACATTGCCGGTTCTGTGTCGAGCAGGGCTTCAGGAAGCACTCTGGGCACCATGCCTCCTCCATTAACAGTGGAGTCGGTAATCCATCTGATGGACTGTGGCTTGGCACTTCCCAGGATGGAACAGTGGGCAAGCCACCCACTGTAGAGACTTGAGAGACTGTGGCTTTGCACTCCCCAGGATGGGACAGTGGGCATGGAGGCCCCTCGTGAATCTGGCGTCGTGGACTCATGTGGCTGAGGTGCCCCCCCTTCCCTTCCCCCTGAGGTGCCTGTTGGTTTATCATCTGATGCCCCAGCAGTTTTCTCTCCAATGGTATCTGGTCTCCTGTGTGGGCTTTGCCCATGTGTTTGTGCACATTGGCCCACGGACTATTGAACTTTGACGGAATGTGCAGGACTTTTTGCCTATGTATATATTGTTGAATATGTTCTTTCCTTATTTTTGTATCTTTTATATGGCATATTTCCCATACCTTCAATGGAGCTATTTATACATATATTTTATAGCTCATTTTAATTGTGTCTTTGCATTATTCCGGGGGGTTTGTGTGGTGTCACTCTGACTTGTTGCTCGGCATTGGGGTGTAGGTAGTTGTGGTGGGGGGGTGGGTGTATGGCGCATGTGTGTGCAGGTAAGCTTTCCTCCTCCCCCCTCGCCTGTGTCGTAGGTGCAGTACTCACCGTTGTCGTCTGCGCCAGCGTTCGTACTCCTGGTAGATGAGCAGGTAGACAATAGCTGGTAGGATGTGTAATTCGGGTTCCATGCTGTCCTCCTTCCTCGTGGGGTGTGTATAGGTGAGCGTTTTCCCATTCGTAGTCTGTTTCCGCCGTGTTTTTATCGGCGGGGCTCCCGCCCCGGAAAAGGTGGCGGATTGGTGAGTTGTGATAGGGTGGGCGGTACATTGTCTGCCGCCTGCCTGTTGGCGGTGACCGCCGCGCTGTTTGTCTGTCCCGCCGTGGCGGTCGGAGTGTTAAAGTGGCGGGCTGTGTTGGCAGTTCCCGCCAGGGTCAGAATTCCATTTTTTTTACCGCCTGCCTGTTGGCGGGTTGGCCGCCGCTTTATCACCGACCGCCAGGGTTGGAATGACCCCCAAAGTCCTATGCATCATAAAAACTGAAGATGTCTTTGAAGATATCCGTAATTCCTTCACCATTGAGAAATGGCAGACATGGGCTCAATCAGACCCCAAAAGGTCAATCAAGCAAGGACTACCTTTCCATGATGCTCGCTTGTTCGTGCCCACTACCAAGCTTTGCAAGTTAGTATTTCATTGGTTCCATGTTATACCTACGGCAGGTCACCCAGGAACTCCTAAAACTCTTGAATTAATCCAACGCTACTTTTGGTGGCCTACTCTGACAAAAGACGTCAAAACAATGGGAAACGACTGCGAAGTCTGTGCTCGCATCAAGACAAGTCATTCAAAACTGAAAGGGTTGTTGCATCCACTCCCAACTCCATGTCGACCTTGGGAACACATCTCTTTAGACTTCATTACAGGACTACCAGTGGTTCAACAAAATTCAGTAATCCTTGTGGAAGTAGATAGTCTCACGAAATATGGACATTTCATTGCCTGTAAGAAATTGCCCACCTCCAGCGAACTGGTGACCATCTTACTAAATAGAGTGGTCCATTATCATGGGCTGCCAAAAAGGATTCTCTCCAATCAAGGGTCACAATTTGCCTCCAATTTCTGGAAAACATGGTGCAAAACTCTTCAAGTCACATCCACACTATCTACTAGCCATCATCCTCAAACAGATGGTCAAACGGAGAGACTAAATCAGACTTTGAAGCAATACCTGCGTGCTTACGCTGAAAAAGCACTTCATTCTTGGACATAAATGCTCTGGTTAGCTGAGTTAGCCTACAATAACTCATTGCACACTTCCATTGGTGTTACACACATTTTTTGGCTTGTTTGGCTATCATCCTGACACCTTGCCCATCACGATCCCTCAAGAAAGTTCTCTTACACCAGCTGTGTCGGATACCATTCAACACCTTCACCAAACCCAGAAATTGATTCAACAGCATTTAGAAAAGGCCAAACAAAAATACAAAAAGCGTTACGACAAGAAACATTGTGAGGGACCTCAGTATCAACCAGGTGATAAAGTGTGGCTTTCTACAAGACATATAGGTGGTCATTACAACCCTGGCGGACGGTGTTAAAGATGCGGTAATACCGCAAACAGTCAGACGGACAAAAAAAGGGAATTATGACCCTGGCGGAAACCGCCAACAAAGACAGCCACTTTAACACACCGCCCGCCACGGCGGTACAGACAAGCAGCGTGGCGGTCACCACCAACAGACAGGCGGGAGACAATGTACCGCCCACAGTATCACAACAGGCCAATCCGGCACCTTTTCCGGGGCAGATTCACCGTGGATAAAAACACGGCAGAAACAGCTTTTGCTATGGGAAAACGCTCACCTTCTACACATCCCACGAGGAACGACAACTCCATGGAGCCGGAACTCCAAATACTCCCTGCCCTTGTCTTTCTGCTCCTTCACGACCAACAGCGACGTAGGCGCAGAAGATACCGGTGAGTACTGCACCTACGACACAGGGGAGGCAAAAGTTAGGGGGACACCCACCAAACACCCCCACCCTCGCATTGTACAACATACACACCGATGCAGTCACAAAAAGAACAGTAACAACCCACAATCCCCCTGGAAGAATGCAAAGACAATGCGAATTTCGGGCAAACATTATAATGTGCCAATATACATGTCATACAAAAATATACAAATATATGTATTCCAAAATCACTCATATTTACATAAATAATCTGATAAGTATTACAGATATGTACACAACAATTTCCGTGCACAAACAGTCCAAAAATGCATGGGCGAGGCCCACAATAGATACCTGACCAAAATCCGAGAGAACACTGCCGGGGCATCAGATAGAAACACTACAGGCACCTCAGGGGGAAGGGAAGGGGGGGCACCTCAGCCAGATGAATGCAAAGCCAGATCTACAACGGGGCTCCATGCCCATTGATGTATCCTGGGGAGTGCAAAGCCACAGTCTCTCAAGTCTCTACAGTGGGTGGCTTGCCCACTGTGCCATCCTGGGGAGTGCAAAGCCACAGTCTCTCAAGTCTCTACAGTGGGTGGCTTGCCCACTGTGCCATCCTGGGGAGTGCAAAGCCACAGTCTCTCAAGTCTCTACAGTGGGTGGCTTGCCCACTGTGCCATCCTGGGGAGTGCAAAGCCACAGTCTCTCAAGTCTCTACAGTGGATGGGTTGCCCACTGTGCCATCCTGGGGAGTGCAAAGCCACAGTCTCTCAAATCTCTACAGTGGGTGGCTTGCCCACTTTGCCATCCTGGGGAGTGCAAAGCCACAGTCTCTCAAGTCTCTACAGTGGGTGGGTTGCCCACTGTGCCATCCTGGGGAGTGCAAAGCCACAGTCTCTCAAGTCTCTACAGTGGGTGGGTTGCCCACTGTTACATCCTTGGGAGTGCAAAGCCACAGTCTCTCAAGTGGATGCAGGTCCATACTGGTACTGGGGGGTGACTGGTGCCCAGACTGGATGAGTCTCCCCGTGAAAGGTAGTGTCCTGTCACTGTCCCAGCTGCACATGTGATAAGGATGCCTGATGTGGTGGGCCATTCATTCCTATCCGGTGCATTGCCCTGTTCAGCAGTGCTTTGCCGTGGCGGTCTCTGGACTGTTCAGCGGTGCTTTGCCATGGCGGTCTTTGCCCTGTTCAGCGGTGCTTTGCAATGGCGGTCTCTGGACTGTTCATCGGTGCTTTGCCATGGCGGTTCTGGACTGTTCAGCGGTACTTTGCCATGGCGGTCTTTGCCCTGTTCAGCGGTGCTTTGCCATGGCGGTCTTTGGACTGTTCAGCGGTGCTTTGCCATGGCGGTTCTGGACTGTTCAGCGGTGCTTTGCCATGGCGGTCTTTGCCCTGTTCAGCGGTGCTTTGCCATGGCGGTCTCTGGACTGTTCAGCGGTGCTTTGCCATGGCGGTTCTGGACTGTTCAGCGGTGCTTTGCCATGGCGGTCTCTGGACTGTTCAGCGGTGCTTTGCCATGGCGGTTCTGGACTGTTCAGCGGTGCTTTGCCATGGCGGTCTTTGCCCTGTTCAGCGGTGCTTTGCCATGGCGGTCTCTGGACTGTTCAGCGGTGCTTTGCCATGGCGGTTCTGGACTGTTCAGCGGTGCTTTGCCATGGCGGTCTTTGCCCTGTTCAGTGGTGCTTTGCCATGGCGGTCTCTGGACTGTTCAGCGGTGCTTTGCCATGGCGGTTCTGGACTGTTCAGCGGTGCTTTGCCATGGCGGTCTCTGGACTGTTCAGCGGTGCTTTGCCATGGCGGTTCTGGACTGTTCAGCGGTGCTTTGCCATGGCGGTCTTTGCCCTGTTCAGCGGTGCTTTGCCATGGCGGTCTCTGGACTGTTCAGCGGTGCTTTGCCATGGCGGTCTCTGGACTGTTCAGCAGTACTTTGCCATGGCGGTCTCTGGACTGTTCAGCGGTGCTTTGCCATGGCGGTCTGTGGACTGTTCAGCGGTGCTTTGACATGGCGGTTCTGATACGGACATTGGTGTGTGGCATGATGAACTCCACACTGGACATTGGTGTGTGGCATGACGATCTCCATACTGAACATTGGTATGTGGCATGACGAACTCCACACTGGACATTGGTGTGTGGCATGAAGATCTCCACACTGGACATTGGTGTGTGGCATGACGAACTCCACACTGGACATTGGTGTGTGGCATGACGAACTCCACACTGGACATTGGTGTGTGGCATGACGATCTCCATACTGGACATTGGTGTGTGGCATGACGTTCCATCATTGCCCAGCGGGGCTGTGGCATCCTGGCCCCGCCTGGGCTGTGTCTTGTGAGGTGGTCTCAGGACCAGTGACAATACTTGGGCCCTCCTGGGCTGTGTCTTGTGCGGTGGTCTCAGGACCAGTGACGATACTTGGGCCCTCCTGGGCACTGACTCTGGCGGTGGGCTCTGGACCCGTTACGATACTTGGGCCCTCCTGGGCACTGACTCTGGCGGTGGGCTCAGGACCCGTTACGATAGTTGGGCCCTCCTGGGCACTGACTCTAGCGGTGGGCTCTGGACCTGTTGCGATACTTGGGCCCTCCTGGGCACTGACTCTAGCGGTGGGCTCAGGACCCGTTACGATTTTTGGGCCCTCCTGGGCACTGACTCTGGTGGTGGGCTCTGGACCAGTGACGACGGTGCTGGCGGTTGTGTCTGGACCCGTGGAAATGATGGCGCACTTCTCCGCCGTGACACTCACAACAGGCTGGGCAGACTTCCTCGGGACTTCCCCACCTTTTTTGGAGTTACAGCTGACTCACCAATCACCTTCGATCCCATTTCACTTGGTGTCCCACCAGGAGTCTTGACACGGTCCTGTCGTCCACTCTCCAATTTCGGAGCCTTTACAGGGGGTGGGCTGCCAGTGCCTTGGCTCCGGGTCCTACTGCCTGCCCTGGTGGACGGTGCACTCCAAAAACCTGGAACACGCACCACTGGTACTGGTGGCTTTTTGGCTGAGGCGCTACGACGGGACTGATGAATTGGAGGGGGGGTGGGGGCAAAAAGGTCAATTTGACAGAGGGACAGTTTCTGACGAACACTGGGATGGGTAGCTGGAGGGGGTCTGGGAGTGGTGGAAGAGGAGGTGGTTGTAGGAGGTGTCACTTTAGCTGTTTTGGGTGCAGGTGCAGGTACTGGAGGCTGTCGTGAGGTGGATGGATGTTGGGTGAGTGATTGCCGGCGTTTGGGTACTTTGGGAGGGGGCGTCACAGACACACTGGGAGAGGCCACAGGGGACGTGTAAATGGCAGTGGAGGTGGTGAGTGCAGGTGAGCGGCGTGTGGTGCTGGGTGTCCTGGTGCGAGTCCTAGTGCCTGTAGATGTGGTGCATGCAGGTGTGTGTGTAGACGAGACTGGGAGGGAGGAGGGAGAAGAGGAGGAGGGGGACACAGTGGAGACAGTGGATGTTGCTGTGTCTGTATTGGTGTGATGCTTGTGTGAGTGCCTGTGGGATGTGTGGTGCCTATGTTTGCCTGAGCTACTTTTGGGTGTTGACTTGTGTGCATGCTGGTCTGTAGGTGTGCTTGGGATGGGCTGGGGGACAGGGGATTGGGTCTGGGTGGAGGAAGTTGGAGGGGGGAGGCTGGACACAGGGACAATTGCTGCCATCAGTGCTGAGGCCAGAGATTGCAGAGTTCGCTGAAGGACAGCCTGACCAGAATGAATGCCCTCCAGGAATGCATTACCGTGTTGCAACGCCCTTTCTACACCCTGGATGGCATTCACAATGGTAGACTGCCCAACAGTGAGTGACCTGAGGAGGTCAATGGCCTCCTCACTTAGGGCAGCAGGGGTGACTGGGGCAGGGCCTGAGGTGCCTGGGGCGAAGGTGATGCCCACCCTCCTGGGTGAGCGGGCACGGGGCGAACGCTGAGGGGCTGCTGGGAGGGAAGTGCTGGTAAGGGGGGTGGTGGCTGTACCTGTAGAAGTGGGGCGCAGAGATGGTGCCGCCACCACAGGGGTGCTCACATCGGCGGACGAGTCTGTGTCGCTGGTTGGTGATCCGGTGGCCGACGTGAAGCTCCCCTCGCCCTCCGTCCCACTAGTGTATTCAGAGTCTGTGGTGTGGCCCTCCATGGCCATGTGGGATGCAGCTCCCTCGTGCTCCGGTCCCACTGTACCTCCGCCTGTTGATGCTGATGTACAAAAGGACAGAGAGAGCAGGAAAAGGGGGGGAGACAGTAGAAAGAGAGTTTTAGTGCATGGCATACCGCTACTGTTGGCGGACAAGACAGACGCAGCAGCCCCATGCACAACGCCGCGCTCCTGCTCTCTGCACATGCAATTTCTGGGATATGGCCTACATGGCATTGGTGGAAAT
Source organism: Pleurodeles waltl (assembly GCF_031143425.1). Classification (NCBI taxonomy): domain Eukaryota; kingdom Metazoa; phylum Chordata; class Amphibia; order Caudata; family Salamandridae; genus Pleurodeles; species Pleurodeles waltl. Next base: position 896,325,034 of record NC_090437.1, on the reverse strand, counting down.
CTGCGCACATGGATGCCACAGGGGCAACTATACCTCAACTTGATAATTTACTGAGGTGGGGTAGAGTGCCACATGGCCTACATTACGGAGGGGCCTTGCCAACCTAACTCGCCCTGGCCTAGGGACACCCAGAGCCCACCTCCCCCACCCAGACACCTCCACTGCACGCAAAGTCCGCAGAATGAGAGTGTACTCACCCCCTTGTGTCTGCTGTGATGTCCTTAAGCGCCCATTCAACTCCGGGTAGGCCACCACCAGGATCCGGAACATCAGGGGGGTCATGGTACGATGGGCACCCCTCCCACGTTGGGAGGCCATCCCCAGCTGAGCCTCCGCCGTCTTCTTGCTGCAGCGGCAAATGTCCTCCCATCTCTTACAGCAGTGGGTGCCCCGTCTCTGGTGGGCCCCCAGGGTCCGGACCTCCTTGGCGATGGCACGCCAAATGTCCCTCTTCTGGTGGGCTCTGACCTACATGACATGCACAAGGAAAGAGGAACATTCATTACCAACTGCACCATCAATGTGAGTGTCCCCCTCCCTACTCTGACCATGTGGCCCATTTATTCCCATGCTTTACTGTAGTATGACTTCTGCCCCCTTCCCTCTTCCACCCAGCCCTGTCCACCCAGGCCTAGCCCCTACAACGTGTTCCCTGTGTACTAACCTGTTGGTCTGGAGGACCGTAGAGTAGCATGTACTGGGGGAGGACCCCATCCACAAGTTTCTCCAACTCTTGTACAGTGAAGGCAGGGGCCCTTTCCCCAGACGCAGCAGCCATCGTCGCTTCCAGACCGAGGTCACAGCAGCACTAGCAGTGTAGGTCCTCTCCTGTCGAAGGTCAGGTATCTAGTGATTGAACAGATAGAAAATGGTGGTGACGTCCGCGGCGGTGACGTCCGCGGCGGGGCGCATCATCACTGCCGGCGCACCTGTTCATTGGCTCCTGGGACCCATAGGGTCCAATGTTAACCAATGCAGCATTGCGCCGCCTACCGCGATGGTGTGCAACGCCAGCGCTGTTACCCCACAATCCCATTGTCCCAGTTTAGAGGTCAGGCAGCCGCCATTTCAAGGGCCCACATGGATTCATTTTCAACTGCGTCACACATACTGAGGCCTACACTCAACACACATACAGGAAGGGTTTTGTGTCTCCTGTAGTCTTGTGTGTAACTGTGGGTACATACCTGGAGGAATAGTGACTGGTTCTTCGCTGGTGTACCGACCGCTGGTGGACCTGTTGACAATGGAAGAGAGACATTTAATCGTGACCTACCGGTTTGACCGTGCTACAATCCAGGAACTATGTACCCAGTTGGAGCCAGACCTGATGTCACCAATCCGCCATCCGACTGGAATCCCCCCTGACGTGCAGGTGCTGTCAGTGTTCCATTTCTTTGCAAGTGGGTCATTTCAAGCAACAGTGGCCATGGCATCAGGGATGTCCCAGCCTATGTTTTCCAACATGTTGTCCAGAGTGTTGTCTGCCCTGCTGAAACACATAAGGAGATACATCATATTCCCTCGGGTGGAGGATTTGCCTACAGTGAAAGGTGACTTCTATGCCCTTGGACATATCCCCAACGTCATAGGTGCCATTGATGGGACCCATGTAGCTCTGGCCCCCCCCGCAGGAGTGAACAGGTGTACAGGAACAGGAAGAGTTATCATTCAATGAATGTTCAGATGGTCTGTTTGGCAGACCAGTACATCTCGCAGGTAAATGCTATGTTCCCTGGCTCAGTGCATGACGCCTACATCCTGCGGAATAGCAGCATCCCTGATATGATGGGTGAACTCCAGAGGCACCGTGTATGGCTATTGGGGGACTCTAGTTACCCCAACCTTTCCTGGCTATTGACCCCAGTGAGGAATCCCAGGACCAGGGCAGAGGAACGGTACAATGATGCCCATGGGCGGACTAGGAGGGTTATCGAACGCACCTTCGGCCTCCTTAAGGCCAGGTTCAGGTGCCTCCATATGACAGGTGGATCCCTATTCTACTCACCGAAGAAGGTGTGCGACATCATCATCGCCTGCTTCATGCTCCATAACTTGGCATTGCGAGGCCAGGTGCCTTTTCTGCAGGAGGATGATCCAGATGACGGGGTTGTGGCAGCTGTGGAGCCTGTGGAGCCTGTGGACAGTGATGAGGATGAAGCTGAGGAAGACGAAAACGACAACAGGGAGTCAGTCATACAGCAATATTTCCAGTGAGACACAGGTGAGAACATTTTAATTTTTACCATTACATTAACTTTCACACATCTACCTCTATCCTGTAGCTCCATTTCACTCACTATTTGTTAACTGAGTTGTCCCCTTCCATTTCAGTTTCACAAATGTGGTAACCTACCTGTCAACTGTTTGCATCCTTGAAGGGCTTGTGATGTGTGACATAGGTATGTTAGCCTTCCAATGGGTAACCCATTATGAAACTGTAATTGATAATACAGATTTACAAGTCATAGACTGACTCCATTTGTTTTTAGTGTTTCAAGGGTGTTTATTTAAGTGCTCATAAAAGGATGGGGGGTTGTAAACTGGTGATGGGTGATGGTGGAGGAATGTCCATGGCAGAGTCCAGTCTATTAGTCTCACAGGTACATTGCACATCTGGGCATTGGAAGTGGAGCTAGGTCAGTTCCGATTTTAACAGGGTAACAAAGTGGGACAGTGGTGGACAATCAGGGTGGTCTTATTTCCTGGCGGGGGTCTTGCCATCTTGCTCTGTCCTGTTCCTGGATCTCAGGGCCCACTTGTGTGGTGGTTGTCCGTCTGCAGGGGATGGGGTGCTGGTGTGTTGGTCCTGTGGCGGGGTGTCCTGTCCACTAGCGCCGGCGGAGGTGGTGGGCATTTCATCATCGTGGCTAGTGTCAGGGGCCCCTTGGAGTGCCACGGTGTCCCTCAAAGTCTTTTGAATGTCTGTCAGCACCCCTACGATGGTGCCCAGGGCAGAGCCGATGGTCCTGAGCTCCTCCCTGAACCCCAAATATTGTTCCTCCTGCAGACGCAGGGTCTCCTGCAACTTGTCCAGGACCGTGGCCATCGTCTCCTGGGAGTGGTGGTATGCTCCCATGATGGAGGAGAGGGCCTCGTGGAGAGTTGGTTCCCTTGGCCTGTCCTCCCTCTGTCGCACAGCAGCCCTCCCAGTTCCCCTGTGTTCCTGTGCTTCCGTCCCCTGGACCGTGTGCCCACTACCACTGCCCCCAGGTCCCTGTTGTTGTTGGGGTGGTGGGTTCGCCTGGGTGCCCTGTAGTGGTGGACACACCGCTGATTGACCTGTCCTGGGTAAGGAGGTTTGGGTCCGCTGGGTGGGTGCGGTGCTGGTGTTATCAGAGGGTGTAAGCTCGGTGTTGGGCTGTGGCTGGGCAAGGGGAACCGACTGTCCTGAGGCCCACGATGGTCCGGCCTGGTCATCAAGATCCAGTGGGGCAGAGCTGCTGTCGTCACTGTGGGCCTCTTCTGGGGGTGGAGTGGTGTTGTCTGGACCCTCTGGTGTGGTGACGTTCCTTCGGGTTCCTGCGGGGGTATAAGTACATGATTATTGCATGTGTGTGTTTCATGGAGTGGAATGGTTGGGTGTTCGTGAACCCCAGTGCAGGCATTCCTGTGTGGGGGCTTGTGTGCTGATGGTTGGGGGGTGTTGTGGGTCTGTGCAGTGGGCATGCTTTGGTGATGGGTGTCCATGCTTAGTTATGTCATGCAGGTCTTGGGGTTGGGATGGGTGGTTGGTGTCATGGGTAGATAGGTGAGGATTTGGGGTGATAGGGGAGGGTGTGATGGTGGGGGTGTGTGATATCATGCAGGTAGGGTGGGGGTATGATGGTTAAGATTTGACTTACCAGTGTCCGTTCCTCCAACAACTCCTCCAAGGCCCTCAGGATGCAAGATGGACAAGACTTGCTCCTCCCATGTTGTTAGTTGTGGGGGAGGAGGTGGGGGTCCGCTGCCAGTTCGCTGTACCGCGATGTGGTGCCTGCATACCGTGGAACGCACCTTCCCCCGTAGGTCATTCCACCTCTTCCTGATGTCCTCCCTATTTCTTGGGTGCTGTCCCACAGCGTTGACCCTGTCCACTATTCTTTGCCATAGCTCCATCTTCCTGGCTATGGATGTGTGCTGTACCTGTGAGCCAAATAGCTGTGGCTCTACCCGGATGATTTCCTCCTCCATGACCCTGAGCTCCTCCTCGGAGAAGCGGGGGTGTCTTTGGCGTGACATGGCGTGTTGTAGGTGATGTGTGGGGTGGTGTATGTGTTGATGAGTGTGGTGAGTGTAGTGGTATGTGGTGTTTTGTGCTTGGATGTTGCGTGGATGATGGTGTTGTGTGCCTCTGTGTGATGGGGTTGTCTGTTCTGTGCTGTCTCTCTGGCCTTCTCTCTGAATTTTTGGTAGTAGGTATTTGTGGGTGATGTGGGTGTTTGTTTTATATTGTGTTGGGTGTGTGGGAGTGGTGTGTGTATGTGTATCAGGTGTGTGTATTTGTAATTGTCCAATGTGGCGGTGTTTTGTAGATGTGTGTGTATTTTGAGCGCGGCAGTGTGTACCGCCAATGGAATACCGCAGTTGAAAGACCGCTGCGTGGATTCATGGGTCGTAATGGCATGGGCGTGTTTCTGTTGGCGTGGAGGTGGAGTATGTGTTTCCGCCAGTTTCTCGCTGACCTTTGGTGTGGCGGTATTGTGTGGGTGTCTGAATTTCGGCGGATTCCGTGATGTGTGTCATAATAGCTGTGGCGGTCTACCACGGCCGCGGCGGTGTATTGGCAGTCTTCTGCACGGTGGTAAGTGCCTTATACCGCCAATGTTGTAATGACCCCCATAGACTTCAAGAAAAAGCACATGTTTAATCACAAATTCATAGGTCACTTCACTGTCCTTCAGCAAATCAATCCTGTGACCTATAAACTGCAATTACCAAGGTCATTACATAGTCATCCAGTATTCCACACTTCCCTCCTGAAAAAAGCAGTCCAGAAGGTCCGTCCGCATCCAGTTCCAGTTTTAGTACAGGGGGAAGTGAAATACGAAGTCAAGAAGGTGTTGGATTCCAAACTGAGAGGGCGCAACCTATGGTACTTAATCTTGTGGAAAGGTTATGGCCCTGAAAGTAACTAATGGGTTTGCGCATCTGATGTTCATGCTCCACTACTTGTGAGGCGTTTTCATCGTCTCAATCCAGGCAAGCCAGGCCCTAGAGCGCATCTGGGAGAAGGGAGAACTGTCAACATCAGGGCAATGCGCGCTCTACGGTCGACTGGAATGCAAAAACCCAGCACTTACAAGATAACGTAATTCATGCATTATGCTGATGTGCTGTTGTTTAACCTTTTGCATTGCAGAGTTCAATCCTGAAGACTTATATTCAAGGTGCTTATAAATACTGTTCATTTGCAATGTATTGCTACAGGCTTTCAGAGTGTGTCAGGGTGTGGTCCCTATCCAGGGCCTTCTAGAAGCTTTCTCTGTAGCATGACTGGGTGTGGTTTGTGGGCTGGGCCAAGACTCTATATAAGGGAGCCAGCCCAGCTCCACGTGCTTACTATTCAGAGGTCCCGGTAAAGAGCAGCAGCAACTTCCTGAGCTCCTGTTCAGGAGGCCTACTTTGATGTTCCAGGCCTTGCTCTTCACTGTGTTGGTGAGCCTTGATCAGGGCGATAAGACGGAGGTCTGGCTGGGCCCCCGATCCCGTTCTCGAAGGCTTTCGAGTTCTTGGGCCTAATTTGCATGTTAAAAGATTTTACCTTGTGCGTGTGAAGGTGCGCTTGTTTTTTTCTGGCATTTGCATGCTGATATTCGAATCGGAAAGACGCGCAATTAATTTCTTGTGTGTAACTTTTGATATTCATTGTGCGCTACCATTTCTTGGCATTTACATGGTGGCATTCGAATCGGCAAGATGTGCAATTCATTTCCTGTGTTTAACTCGTGGTATTCAGAGTGCGCTACCATTTCATGGCATTCACATGGTGGCATTCGAATCAGGAAGACGCGCAATTCATTTCTTGTGCTTAACTCATGATATTCATTGTGCGCTACCATTTCATGGCATTCACATGGTGGCATTCGAATCGGCAAGACGCGCAATCCATTTCCTCTGTTTAACTTGTGGTATTCGGTGTGCGCTACCATTTCATGGCATTCACATGGTGGCATTTGAATCGGCAAGACGTGCAATTCATTTCTTGTGTTGAACTCGTGATATTCAGTGTGCGCTACCATTTGATGGCATTTACATGGTGGCTTTCTAATCGGCAAGACGTGCGATTCATTTCTTGTGCTTAAATCATGATATACATTGTGCGCTACCGCTTCATGGCATTTACATGGTGGCATTCGAATCGCCAAGATGCGCAATTCATTTCTTGTGCTTAACTCATGATATTCATTGTGCGCTACCATTTCATGGCATTTACATTGTGGCATTTGAATCGGCAAGACGCGCGATTCATTCCTTGTGTGTAAGTCTTGATGCTCATTGTGCGCAACCATTTCTTTGCACTTACAAGGTGACATTCGAATCGGCAAGACGCGCAATTCATTTCCCGCAGTTAAACTTGATGTTTCAGATCGTTTGCAGTGTGCACGATCATTTCATGGCATTTGTTGAAATCAGCTATGTGCGCAATTCATGTTTCTGCATTTAAAAACTAAGGGCCTGATTACAACTTTGGAGAAGGGTGTTAATCCGTCCCAAATGTGACGGATATACCACCCTCCGTATTACGAGTCCATTATATCCTATGGAACTCGTAATACGGCGGGTGGTATATCCGTCACATTTGGGACAGATTAACACCCTCCTCCAAAGTTGTAATCAGGCCCTAAGTGTTAGAATTCTAGATGTTACATTATATGTGCCTAATAAGTCCCTTAATACAACTCCTATGGTGTTCCAGAAAATGTTCAGATTATTTCTTTGTCCTCATGCAAAAAGACTATGTTTGATTTTGAAAACATAATTCCAGAGGGTTCTTATGTTTCCAGTCAATGTGAAACATTTCATTAAGAGATTCATTGAGAAGTTGTATTAATCATTCTTAATTTCTTCCCAGGTAACCATACGACTTGAGGCCTAGTTATTTAGTCCATGCTTAAGTTATCCATGGTTACAGTATGTCAATGCTTAGAATCATAGTCTAGTAAAAGTTTAATGTGCTATAATCTTGATATTGTGTGTATTTAACCTTTTGCTTCCTACAGGTCTCCTTCCCAGCTGTTCCCATCCTAATTCCCTTTTTCCCCTCTTGGACTGTCCCAGTCTCTGTGATTCATCTATCAGAGTCTTGGAGCTGTCTAGTGGTGGACATGTTGGGACCCCGAGGATCTGGTCTCCCTGAAACCCACGCTCCACCATGGTCAATCTAAACTTTTCCCAGTCTAGCACAACCAGATATCCACAGTTTGTGCTTTGTGTCTTTTTGACACTATTTTCACTGAAATCTTTAAAATTCAATGTCTCTGGTTCTACTGATTCGATGTTTGTCATTTTGGTCTTGCCTTATTTATTATAATTTACTCCATTATTCTGAATATGTTTGGGGTTTTTGTTGTATTGTGATTTCACTTTATTTCTGTTTAAAATGCTGTAGAAATTCTTTGCACATTCCTTCTAAGTTAAGCCTGACAGCTCTGTGCCACGCTACCAGACGGTTGGGCAAAGGTTAATTTGTGGTTTGCTGGTGACTTCACCCTGACAAGAATTGTGGTTACTTCTAGAGTAGAGTTCCAACCAGTGACCCAGTTTCTTACAAATATGTTCTGTAACTTAGGCCCATATGTATACTTTTTTTGCGCCTCATTTGTGTCATAAAATGACGCAAATGCAGGGTAAAAAAAAGTCGAAATATGGGCGTTAGTGTCGTCCACTTACATTCAACCCCTTTTAAAAACACATTGATATGTCATACAATTCCCGATGTTTGAACCTTTCAGATTTGAAATGATGAAACACATTCATCCAGCTCACCCTGCTTTAACAGAGGAAAATAATCCATTGTAACAATTATATCAACACAGATTCTTCACTGGTTGAGGAACAGAGGTCGAGGGCCTGTGTTTGAGGTTGGAGACAACAAATACATCTGCACATTTTCCTTTCTCTTTTTTAATTTCAGATTGCTATTTAAATTCAAAACACAGATGTGTTTTGAGGGTAGCATTGGCGTCAGATGTGATTTATGTGTCACCTTAAAGAGAAATAAAGTTTGTACTACATGTGATCAAACAAAAGCAGTCCCTGAGGTCCTGTTGTAATCCCCTGGAAAAAGAGTGAAGCAGATTTGACCCTGTATTTGTTTCGTTTTTTAGAAAAGATCATGAGGTCAGCAGATCTTGATAAATGTCATGCTAAGAGTAATTTCGAGTTTTCCCGTCCTCCTGCTGAAGCATTCAGATTTTCTAAACTGTGGAAATGTAAAAATAAGTCCTCAAGTCTCATTGGATTGAAAGAGATAACCCATGAACCTGGAAAACAGGTTTGTATAATATGTTGTGCATATTATGGTACACTGCTGGAGCCAGCAAGGATCACCGTAAATGAATGACTTATTATTTCTTAACAACAAGGGATTTTTTGCCACAATATACATAAATACTAAGGGGCATATTTATACTCTGTTTGCACCAAATTAGCATCATTTGTTTTACTCTAATTCGGTGCTAAACAAACTCCATATTTATACTTTAGTGCTAGTCCCGTCTAGCGCCAAATTTATGGACTTAAAGTCATTTTTTGGAAGTGGAGACCTACCTTGCCTTAATGAGATGCAAGGTAGGCGTTCCCATGCAAAAAATGACTCTATGGCCTTAACGCCATATTTAGGGGCATATTTATACACTGCGGCATATTTATACTCTGCACTGAATTAGTGTCATTTTTTTTACTCTAATTCGGTGCAAAACTAACTCCATATTTATACTTTGGTGTTAGACCCGTCTAGCACCAAGGCCCTGATTTAAACTTTTTTTAGTGCCGCATTAATGTCATTTTTTGATAAAAAAGTGGCACAAACTTACAAAATATTGGCCCTTATTTATACTTTTTGCTGCAAAACTGCACTAACTCAGTTTTGCACCAAAAAGTTTAGCACCGGCTTGCACGATTTCTGTGCACCAGCCAGGCACCATATTTATGGAATGTTGCAAGCTGGTGCAAAGGGTAGGCTAGAGTAAAATAAAATGACTTTAGTCGGGTGGGGCTGGCAGTATAGAAGAAGAAGGTTTAGCACCAAAAAATGACTTTAGGCAGGTTAGAGTAAAAAACAAAAATGACTCTAACCAGATTAGCGTCATTTTATGGTGCTAAACCTACCATGCCACATGATTCCTGCCTTAGAAAAGGAGTCATGCCCACCACCCCAATGGCCACATAGAGGACAAGGGTCCCCTAGGCATGGCCATTGCACCCTGTGCCATGTAAAGGGTCCCAATTCAGGGCCCATTATGGCACTTTAAAAAATAAAATAAAATACTTACCTGTACTTACCTATAATGGGGTCCCCCATCCTCTGCAGTCCCTCTGGTGTGGGTGGGGGTGCCCCTGGGACCTGGGGAGGGCACCTGTGGGCTTATTCCGTGGTGTTCCACCATGGAAAAAGGCCCACAGGTCTCCTAACACCTGCCCTGACCCAGGCTTTAAAAAATGGGGCAAAGCAAGCTTTGCCCCATTTTTTGACCTCTCCTCTCTCCCTTGCACCATTTTTGCATGGGAGTATAAATATGGCGTGAAGGCCATAGAGTCATTTTTTGCACGGGAACGCCTACCTTGATTCTCATTAAGGCAAGGTAGGTTTCCACTTCCAAAAAATGACTTTAACTCCATAAAGTTGGCAATAGACGTGTCTAGCACCAAAGTATAAATAGGGAGTTAGTTTTGCACTGAATTAGAGTACAAACAAAATGACGCTAATTCAGTGCAAACAGAGTATAAATATGCCACTTAGCGTAAAAAAATGACACTAATCTGGTTAGAGTAATTTATTTTGACTCTAACCTGCCTAACGTCATTTTTTTTAAAGGTAGCCTACCCTTTGCACCGGCTTGCACCATTCCATTAACATGGTGCCCAGCTGGTGCTACAAATTGGTGCAAGACGGTACAAAACATTTTGGTGCAAAACTGCATTAGAGCAGTTTTGCACCAAAAATTATAAATAAGGCCCTAATAGTGGGTTTGGGGTCAGGCCGTTGTTCAAGGACGGGTGGCTTTGATGTCTATCACAGGTGTCTGCTTTTGATTTGATGGCTGTCTCCCTTATTCTTTGCTTGCTCTGCCCAGAAACATTTTAATCTCACAGTGCTTCATTTGGAAGAGGTGTATTTTTCCGGTAATGACTTGATGGGACTCTTTCTATTTAGCATGAACACCTCAAAAGTGTTCATGAGTTTACTTGCTCTCTCCCTTGCTTGTTTTTGTGTTTTCCCTGTGTACAGTCTTTTTAATCACCTCCCCCTGCTAACTGATGCTCTCCATCCCACCACTATTATATCTATATATTTAAATGTTTCAAGGGACCCAGCAGGTGTGAGATGCTATTGTAGAAAATGGGTGTATAAGTTGAAGTGTCAGGGTACATGAAAATGTCACTAAATAAAACTGCTTAACATTCTGGTGGTTGAGAAAATGTGTAAAGCATTTCTGCAGAACTTAAACAGCAATAAATTAAAGGTACAACACAAGAAAAGTCCCACATCAAATTTAGAGAGTATTTTAATGAATAAAATGACACCACAAAAACAAAATCCAATAAGTAGAACCGGAGATATGAATTTTTAAAATTGTAATTTAAAATAGCTCTCGAAAGCCCAGAGCACCAACCATGGCTATCTGGTTGCCCTACACCAGATCAAACTCAAAATGTAAGGCCTATTGGGATGAAGTGTGGCACAGATACAGGGACCAGGTTGGTCCTGGTGGAAAGTTTAGCTTCTGTTTAAGAAATACTTAAAGAGAAAAATTGGTCATCGATGAGGCAATTTTTTAGCGGCTATGAACCATGGCTTGAACGTGGTCCATTCTTCCTTCAGGTTCTTCAGATGGCATTGCAGTCCTTCTTCTGATTCTTCACAGGTGCAGGAGTGGTCCGAAGAGAGGAATGCAGGTCCACTTTTATGACCAGTGCCAGCTGTGGGCGGAGGGTCTTTGGCTACACCTGAACCAGTTCTGGTTAGTTCCTTTTCTCACACTGTGCCTCATTAACAAGGTCCTAGCGGCACACTGCACCACTGACAGTCATGTTTTTTTTATGCTCTGGTGTTGCAGTGTGATGGCCCATATTTACAAGGCCACACAAAGCCATCTTGCATGGCTTTTTATGGCCTTGCAAACATGGCCCTGTTTCAAGCATAGCACTTGCTGTGGGTGTTTCCATGCAACAGCCATGGAATCTGACAGAATCTGATGCATTCTCATATTTACCAGGCTGGTAATTTATCAGAATCCTACACCACCTCAGAAGTGGGGTTAAAGTGGCACAACAGGGAGGAATAATAATTTTATTTCTCCCTGTTATTTCCGCTTTCTATGTGTGCTGCATTCTGCAGCAGACAGGGAAAGAGGAACAGACCAATATTGATTGTTTATGTGCAGGAAGGTGCCGCTTCCTGCACTTAAACAATCATCCCTGCAACATAAGCACACTTGCACCATGGTGCAAGGGTGTCTGCGTTGGTGCTAGGCAGCAGTTTGTGTGCCAGTGCAGAGGAAAGAAAAGGAATTCATTGTATTTCTGTAAGTACGATGCATCCCTGCACTTTCAAAATGATGCAGCACAGCAAGCTGGCTTGCAGCACCACTCTGCATCATCTCCTTGTAAATGAGCCCCTGGGGTTGAAGCCAGCCTGACTAAAGTGCCAAAAGTGGGTCATGCCTAGGTGTAAACTTCATCTTCCATTGACAAAGTAAGCTCAGGAAAGGGCTGACCGGAGCCCCTGGCCATTCTGTCAAGGGAGAAGACTCCATTAGCCATGCCCAGAGTCCTTTGTCTGCCATCTTGCCGTATTATACATCTCACCAAACAGAGCCACCAGGGTTCAGGTGACAGCTGGACATTGGCAGGAAAGCCTTCATGTTTTAAGCAGGAAAATGACAACTTACTAAAGGTGTAATTTCCAAAATAATAATGTGAAATCAGACTTGACCATTACGTTGGATTCAAATTTTTTATTAAAATGGGCCCTAGAATCATTTTTCTAGCTACACCCAAACTAATGTTTAACACTTATTGTAGGGAATATGGTTAGTGGTTGATGGGGGTGAAACCCTACTTAAGCAGCAACCATAGTTCCTGTCAGGGTGAAACAAAAGCAAACCCCAACTTAACCTGAGCTTAATCATCTGGTTTCTTGGCTCAGAGTCATAAGCTCAGGGTGACCACAATGGAACACTGGCTGGACATAGGGACCGAGTTAGGCCTGCTGAACAAAGTACCTTGAGTCCTGGTTGCAGGGTGCTGCAAGGTTTCGCAACAGCAGTTCCAATGAGCTGGTGGCTGTGATGCAAGGTCCTACATTGATGATCCATTGCATATTGGTGATTCTGAGAAGTTGTGGGCCTCGATGCGTGATCCTACATTAAGGAGGCATTGTGCAGAGGTGGATCATAAGAGATCCTTGGTCGAGCATCTGGGATGCATCGCACAGCTGCGGATCCGATATGCAGCCCCAAGGAGATGTGTCATGCTACATCATTTCAGCCCGAAAGACCACAGCTGGACCGGCATAGCACGTTTCAGGCCACCTTCCAAGGGTCAAGGACTGAGGTGGCACCTCTTGGGGCACAAGACTCACAGCTGGCAGAGTCTGGGTTCAAAGCTCAAGGTGGTTGGAGCCTTCTCTATCCCTTAAGCTCTGATCAGAAAGCCAGCCAACTAACCGACTCTGGTGGTCCTGGGATCAAGATGCAGTTCCAGTCCTTCTCATTCAACCAACAGGACAATAGAGAAGCACAATGGTTCTTCCATGTCTCCAGATGGGTACTGAACTGTTGGGTCTGAAGTTCTACTATTTATCTTTGTGCCAGCTTTGAAGTAGGAGAAGTTTCTAAAGGGCTTCATCCTCAAAGGTGTTTGGAATTTCCTACCTCCATGCACTGGTCCCAGTTTGTCTGGGGGCACAAAAGACTAGTGTGAAACCCTTTGTGAGTCAGCTGAAACAGAGTCTTTGTGATGTGCAACTGCCGTAGGTGACAGTTTCTCCCCCTATCAAGTCAGAGAGTGCCTGTCATGCTAACATCTATTCCACCTTTGTCTTACTGTTTAGGAGCAAAGACCTGTCAGTTCAATCTTCACTGTTGCCATTGGAGCAGGGTCAAGACTGATTTGCATATGGGTGGGTCCAAACAGATGTGGCCGAAAACCTAATGATTTTAATGCTGCCCCGAGCAATTGCTAGCAGCTGAGATTAATTCAAGAATTCTATCCATCATGTTGTTGCAGCTGATGTCATATGTGTGATGAGTATGCCCAGACGTGGGTCCTGTGCTCACTGTGCCACTGGAATCAAACTATACCTGTCTGATGAGCCCCTATCAGGGCAAAACCAGTCCTAAATTACTTGTATTCTGGTTCAGGAAGCCCCTGGCTTGTTTGTTTGGGCTGAATTGTTTACATTGGAGCAGGGTTAAGACTAATTTGCATATGTCTGGGTTCAAACTGAGGTAGCAAGGGGGGAAAAAACAATGAATTGGGCTGCAACCCCAGTGATTGCCAATGGCTGGGATTAATTCAGGCATTCCATCCTTCGCCTCGTTGTTGTAGCTGATGCCCTAAGTATGGGGGATTATCCTCAGATGTGGATCCCATGCTCACTGTACCATATGAATTAGGCTATACCTGGATTATGAGCCCTTATCAGGGTGAAACCAGTCCTAGATTTCTTGTTTTCCAGTCCAGGGAGGACCTGGTTTGGTAGTTCGGGCTAGACTGTTCCCAATCGAGCAGGGTCAAGGCTGATTCACATATTCCAGGGTCCAAATTGAAGTGGCATGGTGGATGAAAAACAATGGTTTGGGATGCAGTCCAAGTGACTGTCAGTGGCTAACTTTAATTCAAGCATGCCATCCCTCAATTTGTTGTTGGTGCAACTTTCTAAATGTGACATTTTCAAAATGGTGAGTGAAAGCCCAAGTTTTCCAGTTTAGATAGTTTTAAATTACAATTCATTAGAGACCAAACTCAAAATTCCTACCTGCTCCCAATTGAAACTTATCACTTAATAAATGTAATAAGATAATCCAATGCTATCCTATGGGAGAGGCACGCCTTGCAGTAGTGAAAAAATAGAGTCTAACAATACTAGGACATTCAAAGTTAAATGTTTATGTCCTATTAATAAAACTCACTGTAACCTGTCCGATGGATTGTGTAGTGTTACCATGGGTGTGACATATCTATTAAAAAACAAGAGTTAAGCCTGACAAAATCTTATTTTTGCCAGATTGAAACAACAGTTAAAAACTGTACACAAAGGCTGCAATTCAAGGTTGGGGACATGCTTAAAGAGTCTACTTAAGTGGGTGATACGATGAGTGCTGCAGCCCTGCTAGCAGCATTTAATTTAGAGATTCTAGTTACATGTAGTAACACTATTACTAGGAACTTAGAAGTAAATTAAATGTGGCAATTGGTTGTAAGCCAATTCTACCATGTCTGGGGTAGGGGGCACAATCAATCAATCAGTGTATTTGTAGAGCGCACTACCACCCATAAGGGTCTCAAGGAGCTGGGGGGGTGCTGCTACTGCTCAAATAGCCAGGTTTTGAGCCGCTTCCTGAAAGTCAACAGGTCTTCAGTCTGTGATGGGGGCAAGGGAAGGGTGTTCCAGGTCTTGGCAGCGAGGTGGGAAAAGGATCTGGTAGTCGCTCTTCGGATGCGGAGGACGGTGGCGAGGTCGGCTGAGCAGAGTTGGCGGGACAGGGTGTAGAAGGTGAGTGGTCTGTTGAGGTCGGCTGGACTGTTGTTGTGGAGCGCCTTGTGTGCATGGGTAAGGAGCTTTAAGGTTATCCTTTTGTTGACAGGGAGCCAGTGTAGGTCTCTCAGAAGGGGAGTGATGTGGCTGTGGTGGTGGGCATCAAGGATCAGGTGTGCAGAGGCGTTTTATATGCGTTGCAGTCGTTTGAGGAGTTTGGCCGGGGCTCCTGCGTAGAGGGCATGTCCGTAGTAAAGTTTGTTGCTGACGAGGGCTTGGGTGACTGTTCTTCTTGTATCTGAGGGGATCCATCTGTAGATCTTGTGGAGCATGCAGAGGGTGTTGAAGCAGGATGAGGAGACGGCGCTGACTTGCTTGGTCATGGAGAATGTTGAGTCGAGGATGATGCCCAGGTTGCGTGCGTGGTTGGTGGGTGTTGGGGCTGCTCCCAGAGTGGTCGGCCACCAGGAGTCATCACCGGCTGAGGGGTTGGCGCCGAGGATGAGTACCTCCAACTTGTCTGAGTTCAACTTCAGTTTGCTGTTCCTCATCCATTCGGTGACGGCCTTCATACCTCCATGGAGGTTGGATTTGGCAGTGAGGGAGTCCTTGGTGAGGGAGAGGATCAGTTGGGTGTCGTCAGCGTAGGAGATGATGTTGAGGTTGTGTAGCCGGGCGATGTGGGCGAGCGGGGCCATGTAGGTGTTGAAAAGTGTAGAGCTGAGGGACGAACCTTGGGGAATGCTGCAGATGATCTTGTAGGCTTTGGAGCAGAAAGTGGGGAGGCGGATGCTCTGGGTTCTGCCGTAGAGGAAGGAGGTGGTCTACTCCAGAGCTTTGTCCCGGATCCCTGCGTTGTGGAGGCTTGTGCGTAGGATGCAGTGGCAGACGGTGTTGAAGGCAGCCGAGAGGTCCAGGAGGATGAGGGCCACGGTTTCGCCGTTGTCAAGCAGGGCCCTGATGTCCTTGGTGGCCTGACTGGGATGGGCCCAGGATGTTGGTTTTTTGAGGTAGTGGGTCAGTTGTCTGTTGACGATCTTCTCGATGACCTTTGCCGGGAATGAGAGCATTCCCGGCCGGGAATGGGAGCAGGGAGATGGGACGGAAGTTCTTGAGGTCTCTCGGGTCCGGCATGGGTTTCTTGAGTAGGGGTTGGATCTCAGCATCCAGCTCTCGGGGTAGGTCGCGGTCTCGAAGGAGATGTTGATGACTTTGCGGAGGTAGGGGGCAATGGTGGTGCTTGCTTTGTTAAAGATGTGGTGCGGGCATGGGTCTGACCGAGATCCAGAGTGGATGGTGCCCATAAATTTGATTGTGTCGTCTTCATTCACGTTGGCCCAGACTAGCAGGGGTTCGTAGTTGAAGGTGGGTGGAGAGCCTGAGGAGTCGGTGATTGGCAGGTGGTCTGGCTGTTGAAGCTGTCATGGATGTCTGTGATCTTGTGGTGGAAGAAGGCGGCGAGGGAGTTGCACAGGTCTTGTGAAGGTGGGATGATTTTTGTGCTAGAGCTGGGGTTGGAGAGTTCATTCACGATGTTGAACAGCTCCTTGCTGTTGTGTGCATTGTTGTCCAGGCGGTCTTTGAAGGAGGTTTTCTTGGCAGATCTGATGAGGCGATGGTGATTGCGATGGCATTCTTGAAGGCGGCATGGTTGCCCGGTGTCTGTTCGAGGAGCCACTTTCTCTCCAGTTTCTGGCAGGTTTGCTTGGAGGCTCGAAGGTCTGAGGTGAACCAGCTGGCTCTCTTGTTGGCAGCTCTGTTGGAAGGTTTATTGAGCGGGGCAAGAGTGTTGGCGCAGTCGTCGATCCAGCGCCAGAGGTTGCAGGCTAGGAAGGTCGGGATAGGTGGGTTCGGTGGTTGGTTTTCGGGCAAGACTGGTGTTCAGCTGCTCTTGGCTGATTTTGCTCTAGTTGCAGCAGGGGATCTGTTGGGTGCGGTGGTGCGTGGTGGGTTTCTGGAAGGTGAAGTGGATGCAGCGGTGGTCGGTCCATTGGACATCAGTGGTGTGGCTGAAGGTGACGTGGGGGCTAGCGGGGAAGACAGGGTCCAGCATGTAGCCAGCGGAGTGTGTTGGGGTAGTGACGAGTTGTCTGAGTCTGAGGGTGGCGAGGTTGTCGATTACGTTGGTGGAGTCGGGGTCGTTGTTATTCTCTAGGTGAAAGTTCAGGTCACTGAGGAGGATGTAGTCGGCAGAGGCTAGGGCGTGCCTGCTGATGAGGTCGGCGATGGAGTCGGCGAACTGAAGCCGTGGTCCGGGGGGTCTGTAGATGAGAGTTCCTCTGAGGGTGGTGTTGGGGTTGGTGTGGATCTGGAAGTGCAGGTGTTCAGTGGTGCTAAGGGTGTCGTCGGTACAGGTCGTGACCCCGATTGTGTTCTTGTGGACGATGGTGATTCCGCCTCTGACTCTGTTGGTGCGATCCCTGCGGGTGATCTTGTAGCCATCCGGAATGGCTATGGCGATGTCTGACGCTGAGGAGGCGTTCATCCAGGTCTCTGTCAGGAAGGCGACGTCTGGGGTGGAGGTGTCGAGCAGGTCCCAGAGTTCGACGCCGTGTTTGCGTGTGAAGCGGGTGTTAAGTAGAATGCATCTGAGGTAGTTGCGGTCAGGCTCGGCAGGAGGTTTGGCAATTTGGAGGCTGCATTCCGGCAAGTGAAGGGTCCCTGGGTGTGCTTAGGGGAGTCCAGGAAGCAGGCGTGTGCTCGTCCTGTGTTGAGTGCGTGGAGGGTGCTGGCAGTGTAATGGCGTTGCAGGCCGTGGTGGTCTTGGAGACCAGGGGTCCTGGCGCTGGGCGCAGTCTGGACGCCGACGGGCGCAGACGGGCTTGCCTTAGGCACAGCGGCTGCCATATAGGGGGAGGTGGCATGGAGGGGCAGAAGGGAGGAGGGAGGGGGCAGCGAATGGGTGAGCGGGGGCGGGCCGCAGGGACGCAGCAGTGGGGAAAAAAGGAATTTCGAGTGGAGGGGGGGCCACAGGGATGCAGCGATGGGGAAAAAAGGAATTTCGAGTGGAGGGGGGGCCACAGGGATGCAGCGATGGGGAAAAAAGGAAAAAGGAATTTGAAGTGGAGGGAGGGAGGCAGGGCTGCAGGGACGCATCGGCGGGGAAAAAAGGAATTTGAAGTGGAGGGAGGGGGGCGGGGCAGCAGGGACGCAGTGGCAGGGAGACCAGGGCAGAGAAGATAGGGAGCCTGGAGCAGAGGCAACACCAGCACCCCTCACCGCACAGCGGCTGCCATCTAAGGGGAGGTGGGACGGAGGGGCAGCAGGGAGGAGGGAGGGGGCAGCGAATGGGCGAGCGGGGGCGGGGCCGCAGAGACGCAGCAGCAGGAAAAGAGGAATTTGAAGTGGAGGGAGAGGGGTGGGGCCACAGGGACGCAGCGGCAGGGAAAAAATGAATTTGAAGTGGAGTAAGGGAGGGGGGCAGGGACGCAGGGATGCAGTGGCGGGGAAAAAAGCAATTTGAAGAGGAGGGAGGGGGGCGGGGCTGCAGGGACGCAGCAGCGGGGAGACCGGGGCAGAGAAAATAGGGAGCCTGGAGCAGCGGCAACACCGGCATGCGGTGCAGGAGAGCGACCTGCCTGAAGCAGGGAAAATGGTCGCTCCCCTCACTGCACAGCGGCTGCCATATAAGGGGAGGTGGGAGGGAGGGGCAGCAGTGTGGAGGGAGAGGGCAGCGAATGGGCGAGCGGGGGCGGGCCGCAAGGACGCAGATGCGGTAAAAGAGGAATTTGAAGTGGAGGGAGTGGGCGGGACGCAGGGACGCAGCGGCTGGGAAAAAAGGAATATGAAGTGGAGGGAGGGGGCAGGGCCACAGGGACGCAGCAGCGGGGAAAAAAGGAATCTGAAGTGGAGGGAGGGGTGCGGGTCCGCAGGTTGTTCAGCTGCTCTTGGCTGATTTTGCTCTAGTTGCAGCAGGGGATCTGTTGGGTGCCTCTGCTGCCCATCTGTGCAGTGTCTCTCCTTAAATGCATGTGGCCCAAAGAAAAGCTAGAGAGTGCACTGCCAAAAATGGTGCCTCTCATTGCCCTGACATGGGAACATGACCTTTTTCAAAAGTTAAGTTTTTAGCTGGTCCCAACCTCCCTGTTAATGTGCAAAACAGCAAATCTTATAAAAACTGGCTTAAAATCAAGTAAAATCAATCTTGTACAAATCCTTCTGCAAATACTATCTTGTGCACTGCCTTCCAGGCATTGCAGGGCTTACAGCTACTTGCAAAAGACCTCACCCCTCCCACTGAAACGGACCAAGGGCCACTTGGTAATGACCCTCATGTTGTCTTCTACCACAGTCAGGTGGACTACATTGGGTAAAATCTGCTCTGGGACCTGTGTCCCTCAGAGCCTCTACACCTTGCCCAATGATGGTAGTCTACTGCCTAGACTTGGTAGTGGTGGTTGGCACATGGCCTTTTGGGTCCATCCCGAGCCACCCAGGATCACTAGGGCAACCCTTCTAAGCCCCCTCACTAGCTAGGACAAACTCCTCCCCAAGCACTATACTTGCCACCCCTGGGGGCTTTCCTCCAGTGGGAAGTGGTGCTCTTTTTGGGCACTTGGGATCCCCCTTGACATGCCCATGCGCAAAGTACTCATAGCACTTTGGAGGCTTATACTGACTCTTGTCAGGTAAGCTCTTTTTCTGGTGGCTGGATTGGGTATGGGATCTGATGGAATTTGCCCTTTTGCAGGGTTATCCCCAATCTTTTTACCTCCTGCCTCCTATTTTTTCTGACCTGTTTCTTTTGGCTTTTGAACTCTGAGCACTTTACCACTGCTAACCAATGCTAAAGTGCATATGCTCTCTGTGTAAATTGTATAGTTAATTGGTTGATCCATGATTGGCATATTTGATTTACTAGTAAGTCCCTAGTAAAGTGCAATAGAGGTGCCCATGGCCTGTAAATCAAAGTCTACTAGTTGGCCTGCAGCACTTGTTGTGCCACCCACATAGGTAGCTCTGTAATCATGTCTCAGACCTGCCATTGCAGTGTCTGTGTGCAGTTTTAACTGTAAATTCGACTTGGCAAGTGTAAACACTTGCCAGGCCTAAACCTTCCATTTTCTGACATGTAAAACACCCTTAAGAAAGGCCCTAGGTAGCCCAAAGGGCAGGGTGCAGTGTATGGTTAATCTAGGACATAAAGGGCCTCATTCCGAGGCCGGCGGGCGGCGGTCTCCGCCCGCCTGGCGGGGACCGCCATATGGCCGCTCCGCGGTCGAAAGACCGCGGAGGCCATTCTGGCTTTCCCGCTGGGCTGGCGGGCGACCGCCAGAAGGCCGCCCACCAGCCCAGCGGGAAACCCCTTCCCACGAGGAAGCCGGCTCCGAATGGAGCCGGCGGAGTGGGTAAGGTGCGACGGGTGCATTTGCACCCGTCGCGAATTTCAGTGTCTGCTAAGCGGACACTGAAATTCTTTGTGGGGCCCTCTTACGGAGGCCCCTGCAGTGCCCATGCCATTGGCATGGGCACTGCAGGGGCCCCCAGGGGCCCCACGACACCCCATACCGCCATGGCGGTATGGGGTGTCGGAATCCCCAAGCTGCGCCGCCATGGAGGATTCTGCAGGGCAGCGGAAAACCGGCGGGATACCGCCGGTTTTCCTGTTCTGACCGCGGCCATACCGCCGCGGTCAGAATGCCCTGCGGAGCACCGCCAGCCTGTTGGCGGTGCTCCCGCCGACCCAAGGACCGCCGGGGTCAGAATGACCCCCATAGACCCTCACCACAACTTCAGCGGTCTCTCAAAAAATACCACCGAAGCCGCGGGCGCCACTATACCACCATTGGTGTCTCCCTAATATGACATTTCTGCTGGGCCAGCGGACGAAAATATAATTTCCGTTCTCTAGCCCAGCGGAAAAGTCACATCAACATTGCAGCTTCTCATAATAGAGCCAGATGTTGATGTGCAGCGGGTGCAGCAGCACCCATCTCGCATTTCACTGCCCAAAATTCGGGCAGTGAAATGCACGATGGGGCTGAGCCTGGGGGCCCCTGCACTGCCCATGCCAAATGCATGGGCAGTGCAGGGGCCCCCAGCGGCACCCCGAGTCCCCCTTACCGCCAGCCTTTCCAGGGCAGTGTTTACCACCATGGATAGGCTGGCGGTTGGGGATTATGATCACCTGGCGGAAGCCTGGCGGTCAAGTGGAGGGGCCAGCGGTATGGCCTTGTCTAATGCGTCATGGTCATAATACACTGGCGGAACAACGTAAGCGTGTTGGCGGTGTTACCGCCAATGTACCGCCGGCCTCCAGAGTCATAAAGAGGCCCATAGCAATGTGTTTTATATGTCCTGCCATTGAAATATTGCTAAATTCGTTTTTCACTGTTGCAAGGCCTGTCCCTCTCATAGGTTAACATGGGGGCTACCTTTAAATATGGTTAAAGTGTAGATTTAAGTGTAATTTTCAGCCGCGAAGCCGGTGGCGCATCGATTTTTCAGCCGCAGATCAGAGTTGCGTCGATCTTTTCCCCGCACGGCGTTCTATGCGTGGATTTCTTTCTCTTTGGCTGCCAGCTTCTCCTTTCAGGGTCCCAGGAACTGGATGGTCACCATGTGGCAGGGTAGGAGTCTCTCCAGAGACTCCAGGTGCTGGCACAGAGAAGTCTTTGCTGTCCCTGAGACTTCAAACAACATTAGGCAAGATCTAAGTTAAGCCCTTGGAGATCTTCACAAGAAGGAAGGTAACACAAAGTCCAGTCTTTGTCCTCTAGCACAGGCAGAAGCAGCAACTGCAGGCTAGCTCCACAAAGAACAGTCACAGGCAGGGCAGCTCTTCTTCCTCAGCTCTTTAGCTCTTCTCCAGGCACAGGTTCCTCTTGGTTTCCAGAAGTGTTCTAAAGTCTGTGGTTTTGGGTGCCCTTCTTATACCCAATTTCTCCTTTGAAGTAGGCCTACTTCAAAGTAAAGTCTCTCTTGAATGTGAAATCCTGCCTTGCCCAAGCCAGGCCCCAGGCACTCACCAGAGGGTTGGAGACTTCATTGTGTGAGGGCAGGCACAGGCCTTTCAGGTGTGAGTTACCACTCCCCCCTCCCTCCTAGCACAGATGGCTCATCAAGAAATGCAGACTACACCTTAGCTCCCTGTGTGCCAATGTTTTGTGTGAGGTGCAACCAGCCAAACTGTCAAACTGACCCAGACAAGGAATCCACAAAACAGGCTGTGTCACAGAAATGGTATAAGCAAGAAAATGCTCACTTTCTAAAAGGGGCATTTTCAAACACACAATCGTAAAATCAACTTTTCTAAAAGATGTATTTTTAAATTGTGAGCTCAGCTGAAATGAGAGGAAGCAGTTCTTCAGGGATACCCAGCATGGATGCATGGGTATTAAACTCTACCTCAGCCCAACCTGAGGTCTCTAGGTCATTACCTAAGAGACAGTCTACAGGTAAGCCAGGTGATACTACCACCTGCTTAGGGCCAGTAACTCCACCCCAACTAAAATGAAATATAGCTAAGGGGAGGAACTGAGTGGAGTTATGGACATCAATAATCGTGTGCTGGTGTCCAATGAGGTGTTGTTCAGGAGACACCAGGTTTTCATTTACCAAAGTGTTACTGGCACCTGTGTCCCTGTAGGCCTGGGCCTCAACACTATTTATTGAAAGTGACTGCCTGTACGTATCCATTGTAAGGGGACAAGCAGCCAGTGTGGCAAGGCCAGTGCCACCAGGTGTGACAGAAACTGTCTTGGGATTGACTACCCCAGTTTCTATGATAGACCCAAAAGTTAACCCAACTATACCCTTATTTTGTCTGTTGCCAGCAGTCCCACCACTATTACCCCTACTGCTACGGGCACTAGAGTTTGATGTATTAGTGGTGGTTGGCTCAGGGGCTTTACCTGGGCAGGACTTATCCCCTGGACAATGACCTTTATTTTTACACACATAGCACCAAGGCTTTTTAGTGTGTGTGGGTAGTGAAGAAGAGGAAGAAGATGATTTATCCCCACCCCCTGAAGAGTGTTTAGGATATGAAGAAGGATCGTTATTTTTACCTTTATCCCCATGCTTATCCTGAGAATTCTCACCATCTTTCTTCTTGTCATCCTTGTCACCCCCGTATGAGCTTTTCTGCTCACTCTTGTTCTGACCCATTTGTCTGCCTTCTTTCCCAATTCTTGGGGAGAGGTCACATCTGTGTCTACCAAGTACTGATGCAACAAGTCAGAAACACATTTATTCAAAATATGCTCTCTCAGGATTAGATTATATAGGCTTTCATAGTTAGTCACCTTACTGCCATGTAACCATCCCTCCAAGGCCTTCACTGAACAGTCTACAAAGTCTGTCCAGTCTTGAGAGGACTCTTTTCTGGTATATCTGAACTTTATCCTGTATTGTTCAGTGGTTAAGCCAAATCCATCTAAGAGTTCATCCTTCAAAACGTTGTAAGTATTAGCATAAATTTCTCTGACAGTAAGCAGGCTATCCCTACTCTTTCCGGTGAAAGATAGCCACAAGATAACAGCCCACTGCCTTTGAGGGACCAACTGTACCATGCAGGCCCTCTCAAGTGCAGCCAACCACTTGTTAATGTCACAATCCTCCTTGTAAGGGGGACTATTTTATGCAGGTTCCTAGAATCTTACTCTGTTACAGGATTACTATCAAGGACACTGCTGCTGCCACCATGGGGAACTAACCCCAACCTCTGCCTTTCCCTCTCAACATCCAGAGATTCCCTGTCTAAGGCCAGCTGCTGCTATCTCAGTTTCAGTCTGGCCTCTTCCAACCTCAGCTTTCTGAGTTCCCTCTCTAGGGTATTTCACTCAGGGTGGGAGGCTTGGAACTCTGAGACACAGCGGAAATGTGGGAATTCTCAGAAGTGGACCTGTCTCTAACTAGCTGGACTCTAGTTACCTGCCCTTTTCGAGTGAAAGGTGCCCTACTAGTGGGTGACCCCCACTCACTACCAGTGTCACAAGGTGGCCTGTTAGCTGGCAGGTCTTTGGATGAACCCTCCCCAGAGTCCTCAGGGCCCTCCCCTGATTCTTGCTGGGTACCCTCCTCCTCTACCTCCTGATCCTGGCATGGGCCTGACTGGTTCTGGTCACTTTCTAGGAGAAGGCTAAGGAGAAGATCTTTGGTAGGGTTCTTACAATGCTTAAACCTCTTTCTATGCAGAGACCCCTCAAATTATTTATGTTTCATATACCATAGGTTGGCTGGACAACTGTGGGAGTACGCTCTACTGCAGGCATAGTTGTTAGAAAGGGTTTAGGACAGAGAGAAACATGTTTTAGAAACATTTAAAGAAAAGAGAAAAACTTTTCAAACTTTTCAAAACTTTTCAAAACTTTTTAGAAACTTTTTAGAAAGTTTGTAGAAAGAAAGCTAAACTGTTTAGGTTAAGTGTGTATATTTTTAAGTATTTGGTTACTTAAGGCTACTCCTCCCCATTCCTTAACACCTATTTCCAAAGGGAGAGGGTGTAACACCCTCTCTCAGAGGAAATTCTTTGTTCTGCCTTCCTGGGACTGGGCTGCCCAGACCCCAGGAGGACAGAACCCTGTCTGTGGGTTGGCAGCAGCGGTAGCTGCAGTGAAAATCACTGAGAGCTGGTTTAGCAGAAACAGGGGTCCATGCTGGAGCCCTGGGGATGGATGGGATTGGCACCCCAATACCAGATTTGGCATGGGGGACAATTCCATGATCTTAGTCATGTTACATGGCCATATTCAGAGTTACCATTGTGAAGCTACATATAGGTATTGACCTATGTGTAGTGCACGCGTGTAATGGTGTCCCCGCACTCACAAAGTCAGGGGAAATTGTCCTGAACTATGTGGGGACACCTTGACTAGTGCCAGGGTGCACTCACACTTTATAACTTTGCACCTAACCTTCACCAAGTGAGGGTTAGACATGTAGGTGACTTATAGGTTACTTAAGTGCAGTGAAATGGCTGTGAAATAATGTGGATGTTATTTCACTGAGGCTGCAGTGTCAGTCCTGTGTAAGAATTGTATGAGATCCCTATGTGTGGCAAAAGAAATGCTGCAGCCCATAGGGATCTCCTGGAACCCCAATACCCTGGGTACCTAGGTAGCATATACTTGGGAATTATAAGGGTGTTCCAGTGTGCCAATTAGAATTGGTAAAAATGGCCACTAACCTGCAGTGACAATTTTAAATGCAGAGAAAGCATAAGCACTGAGGCTCTGATTAGCAGAGCCTCAGTGACACAGTTAGGCACCACACAGGGAACACATTCTGGCCACAACTGAGAACACTGGGGTCCTGGCTAGCAGGATCCCAGTGAGCCATATAAAACACACTGGCAAGTAGGGTTTTCACTACGAGCACTGTGGTCCTGGCTAGCAGGATCCCAGGGAGACAGTAAAAACACACTGACATATATTCACAAACAGGCCAAAAGTGGGGGTAACAATGCTAGATGGAGGCTACCTTCCTACACCCATCCTCTGGACCCTTGTCCAAATCATCCTCCACATCCTGCTCCTCCTCAGGGTCAACAATCAATGTAGTATGGGATCCCAATCAGGCTCTCAGCTTCTTTTGCAGCTCCACCTTCATGGTGGAGCTCTTTACAGGAAACCCATTGTCATTGCAGAAGTCTCTGAGCTGGGCCAGAGTGTATCCTTCAAGTTTGTACAGCTAGAAATCCATTTGTTCAGGTGCAGATGTAGAACTTCCATTCAGAGACATGATTTTAGAAAAAAACTAAAATTCCAATCAGGGAGAATAGAAAAATTAAAAATGCTAATGAGAGAGACTACGGATTGAAAGGTGGCCAATGGGGATCAGAGACAATTGATTTAAATTGGTTTAAATGTGGGTGGTAGTATAAAACTGTAAGAAAGTACCATCTTGCCTGACATTTTACCCCCATTTTTACTTGCATGTATGTTTGTTTTTGCCTGTTTCACTAGGATCATTCCAGCCAGGACCTCAGTGCTTATAAAGTGTGCCCTGTATGTGTTCCCTGTGTGGTGCCTAACTGTATCACTGAGGCTCTGCTACCCAAAACCTCAGGATTTATGCTCTCTCAGCTTTTAAAATTGTCACTGCAGGTTAGTGACTAATTTTAACAATTCACATAGGCACACTGGAACACCCTTATAATTCCCTAGTATATGGTGCATAGGTACATTCTGGTACTGGGGGGACAATTCTATGCATCCCCGGGCCTCCAGCATAGAGCCCGGGTACTGCCAAACTAACTCGCTGGGGTTTTCTCTGCAGCTCCCGCTGCTGCCAAACCTCAGACAGGTTTCTTCCCCCCTGGGGCCTGGGCAGCCCAGGAAGGCAGAACAAAGGATTTCCTCTGAGAGAGGGTGTTACACTCTCTCCCTTTGGAAATAGGTTTTCAGGGCCTGAGAGGAGTAGCCTCTCCTGGCCTCTGGAAATACTTTGAAGGGCACATATGGTGCCCTCCTTGCATAAGCCAGTCTACACCGGTTCAGGGAGCCCCCAGCCCTGCTCTGGCGCGAAGCTGGACAGAGGAGAGGGGAGTGACCACACCCCTGTCCAGCACCTCCATAGGTGCCCAGAGCTCCTCCAGTGTGTCCCAGACCTCAGCCATCTTGAATGCAGAGGTGTGAGGGCACAATGGAGACCTCTGAGTGGCCTGTGCCAGCAGGTGATGTCAGAGACCCCTCCTGATAGGTGCTTACCTCTCTCTGTTGCCAATCCTCCTCTGAGGGCTATTTAGGGTCTCTACTGTGGGTTTTTTATCAGATAACAAATGCAAGAGCTCACTAGAGTTCCTCTGCACTTCTCTCTTCGACTTCTGCCAAGGATCGACTGCTGACTGCTCCAGGATGCCTGCAAAACCACAACAAAGTAGCAAGAAGACTACCAGCAACATTGTAGCGCCTAATCCTGCCGGCTTTCTCGACTGCTTCCTGGTGGTGCATGCTCTGAGGGCTGTCTGCCTTCACACTGCACTGGAAATCCCAAAGAAATCTCCAGTGCGTTGACGGAATCTACCCCCTGCTACCACAGGCACCAAACTTCTGCTTCAACCTTCCTCTGGGTCCCCTCTCATCTCGACAAGCGTGGTCCCTGGAACACAGGAGCTGGATTCAAGTGACCACACAGTCCAGTGGTCCTTGTGTCCAAAGTTGGTGGAGGTAAGTCCTTGCCTCCCCACGCCAGACAGGAATTCTGGGTACTGCGTGAACTGCAGCTGCTAGGGCTTCTGAGCACTCTTGCAAGGATTCCTTCATGCACAGCCTAGCCCATGTCCCCAGCACTCCATCCTGCAATCCCCAACTCACTGAGTTAAACTCCGACTTCGTGGGACCTTCTTTTGTTGTGCTGAGACGACCGTCATGCTCAGATCTTCTGAATGCCTGTTCAGGTACTTCTGCAGGTGCTGTCTTCTTCTGCATGGGCTCTCGGTGTTGCTGAGTGCCCTCTCTGTCTCCTCCTCCAAGGGGCGACCTCCTGATCCTTCCTGTGCCCTGGCAGCACCCAAAACCCTCAACCACAACTCTTGCAGCTAGCAAGGCTTGTTTGCAGTCTTTCTGCATGGAAACAACTCTGCATCCTCCAGCACACCGTGGGACATCTTCTGACCAAAGAAGAAGTTCCTGGCAACTTCCATTGCTGCAGAATCTTTGGCTTCTTCCACCCAGAGGCAGCCCTTTTGCACCTTCATCCGGGGTTTAGTGGGCTCCTGCCCCCCATGGACACTTGCGTGACTCTTGGACTTGGTCCCCTTCCTTTACAGGTCCTCAGGTCCAGGAATCCGTCTTCAGTGCTTTGCAGTCAGTTGTTGTCTTTGCAGAATCCCCTATCTCGACTTTACTGTCTTTCTGGGGTAGTAGGGTAACTTTACTCCTACTTTTCAGGGTCTTGGGGTGGGGCATCTTGGACACCCTTAGTGTTTTCTTACACTCCCAGCGACCCTCTACACCCTACATTAGGCCTGGGGTCCATTTGTGGTTCGCATTCCACTTTTGGAGTATATGGTTTGTGTTGCCCCTAGGCCTATTGTCTCCTATTGCATTCTATTGTGTTCTACAGTGTTTGCACTACTTTTCTAACTGTTTACTTACCTGAATTTGGTTTGTGTGTATATTTTCTGTATTTTACTTACCTCCTAAGGGAGTATATCCTCTGAGATACTTTTGGCATATTGTCACTAAAATAAAGTACCTTTATTTTTAGTAACTCTGAGTATTGTGTTTTCTTATGATATAGTGCTAAGTGATATAAGTGGTAGGAGCTTTTCATGTCTCCTAGTTCAGCCTAAGATGCTCTGCTATAGCTACCTCTATCAGCCTAAGCTGCTAGAACACTACTAATCTACTAATAAGGGATAACTGGACCTGGCACAAGGTGTAAGTACCACATGGTACCCACTATAAGCCAGGCCAGCCTCCTAAAACAACAAATTACTGTAAGGCACTGTATAAACACAAGTCCTATCCTCACCACTAATCCCCAATGTTAGAAATTGGGTCTCCAGTTGGCAGAGTTATACACCCTGTACAAGTAGGGACCACAACCCTAGTCAAGGTAAGTCAGATACACACCTTAAATTAACCCGTGCTCCCCCTCTGGTAGTTTGGCCCAGAGCAGGCAGGCTTAACTTAGGAGGGCCGCCCCCCCTTCTCGTCTGGAGAACTCCCCCATCTTCTGCCAAAGACTTGCTGATTTTTTTATGAACAAAATTGTCCAGCTGCATGCTAATTTTGTACAACTCTCCCCGGAAAGGGATGGAGGCGGGTTGGAGGGAACCCCGCTCTCAGACTCCAAGCCTAAGCTGACTAGCTTTTCTCCCTTATCGACCAAAAGGATTACTGAACTATTGACGAGAGTCAAGTCCGGCTCACCGAACGACCCTTGTCCCCCGCAGATATTAAAGCTAGTACCGAACTTGATTTTGATGGCCTTGGAACCAGTGTATGCCGACATCCTGGGGGAAGGGAGTATTCCTGCTGCCTGGAAGGAATCCATTGTGATCCCCCTTACTGAGAAACCTTGCAAGGAATCTAACAATTTAAAAAATCTACGACCAATCTCCCTCTTACCCACCACGGCCAAGATCCTGGAAAGACATCTCAATATTGAATTGGCTGATTTTCTAAAGGCCAATGGAGGATTTGATCCTTCTCAACACGGATTCCGACAAGCTCATAGCACGGAATACACTCTGATATCTTCAGCTGATATCATTCGCAGAAGAGTGGATCAGGGGGACAGTGACATCCTTGTCCTTCTGGATTTTTCTGTGGCATTCAACACCATGGGGGTCATTCCTACATTGGCGGGCGGCGGTCACCGCCCGCCAAGCGGGAACCGCCGAATGACCGCACCGCGGTCAAAAGACCGCGGCTGCCATTCTGGCTTTCCCACTGGGCCGGCGGGCGACCGCCAGTAGGCCTCCCACCGGCCCAGCGGGAAACCCCCTTCTATGAGGATGCGAATGGAGCCGGCGGAGTCGAAGGGGTGCCACGTGTGCAGTGGCACCCGTCGCGATTTTCAGTGTCTGCTTAGCAGACACTGAAAATCTTTATGGGGCCCTGTTAGGGGGCCCCTGCACTGCCCATGCCAGTGGCATGGGCAGTGCAGGGGCCCCCAGGGGCCCCACGACACCCGTTACCGCCATCCTGTTCCTGGCGGTGAAAACCGCCAGGACCGGGATGGCGGTAAGGGGGTCGGAATCCCCATGGCGGCGCTGCAAGCAGCGCCGCCGTGGAGGATTCCCTGGGGCAGCGGAAACCGGCGGGAAACCGGCGGGAAACCGCTGGTTTCCCGTTTCTGACCGCGGCTTTACCGCCGCGGTCAGAATGCCCCCGGAAGCACCGCCAGCCTGTTGGCGGTGCTTCCTCCGTCCCCTGCCCTGGCGGTCTATGACCGCCAGGGTAGGAATGACCCCCCATATTCCCTCAACGGCTGATTCAGCGTTTGCGTCAGGCAGGAGTTAGAGATAGGGCACTTGACATTCTCAAGTCTTTTCTCACAAATAGATCAATCACAGTGTGCTGTGGGGATTACAGGGCTATTCCATTTCAACCTCCTTGTGGGGTACCTAAGGGGTCCTCGCTTAGCCCTACTCTGTTTAATCTTTACATGGCGCAACTAGCAAGACTAGTGCGTTCATTCAGTTTTCAGATAGTGTCGTATGCGGACAATACTCAGCTGATTATTCCGGTCTCCCACAATTGGGAGGAGGTGGCTGATAGATTCTATCAATGCATGAGAGAGATCAGCAGCTGGATGAGCAGCAATTGGCTCAAACTTAACTGGGAAAAGACTGAAATCATCTTCTTTGGACTAGATACTAAGTTATGGAGCCCCCGATGGTGGCCAGAGCCCTGTAGTGACTGCCCAGCCCTGCGCTCCTCGGCCAGAAACTTGGGCATTGTATTTGACAGAGCCCTCTCATTTGAGCCACAAGTCAACCAGATGGTTGAATGTTGCTACTGGGCATTAAGAATGCTTAAGAAAAATGTTCCCTTTCTTCAGGGAGACCTGAAAATTGTGGTGGTCCTGGCGCTGGTTATGTCTAAATTGGATTACTGCAATGCCTTAATGTTAAACGTTAGCAACTCCACACTCCATAGACTACAATTTATTCAGAATGCGGCAGCTCGTTTGGTCTTAGACTTTCAACGCTCCGCAGCAGCTAGTAAGAGCCTTAGACAAGTCCACTGGCTTCCGGTGGAAAAAGGGATTAAGTTTGAGACTGTCTGTTCAACCTATAAGGCCCACCATCAAGATGGCTGCGATTATCTTAGATCGGCTTTGCAGCCCTACTAGCCGGCTTGGCTGCTTAGATCTTCATCTCGGCAGCTTATCTTGGTGCTTCGCTGTCATAGGGTGAGATGAGGGGGTAAAGCCTTTTCGGTGGGGGCAGCCAGACTTTGGAATGCCCTCCTTCAGGCTATTAGGCAGATAGAGTCATACTTTTGTTTCAGAAAGAAATTGAAAACCTGGCTGTTCTCCCATTAGGTAGGCGGTGACCATGGAATGGCCACGGAGAAGGATCCTTTTCTTTCTTTGTACTCTTATGACTCACTGGTGGTCCTCAGCACTTCGATGCTACGGTCGGAATGCGCTTTACAAATGGCATACAATACAATACAAAGTGTAAAGTATTTGTGCAACTCTTAAAACAGTAAAACTGTGAAAACACCATGCAAAAATAACACACATCAATTAAAGAAATAGATCCTAATTTAATGAACAAAATAAGACTAAAATTACAAAAATACAATGAGTAGAAGTCAAGATATTCATTTTTATAGAATATCTGCAGTTGTGTTGCTTAAAATAAAGCGCCAACCAGTGCTAACTGGTCGTACTAGAGACCTACGCACTTCAAGTGGCATGGTCGTCAGCAGAGATACAGTCCCTTTTAAGAACCAACTTTCCAAGACACTTTGGTGAACCTGTGGGAAGAATATTTAATACATCCAGTACTACTGGAATCGCAAATTTCTTTAAGGCTGTTGGTTATGTATTTTGTTCACACCTTCTCCTCCATGTTCGGTTTAATACTATCAGCCATCTACTCAATATTCTCCAGTATTTTCGGGGGGTTTCCAATAACTTTGGCTGTAACAGTTGGCTCTTTGCTGTTGCTATTTTTCATGTGTAATGGCTGTTCCGCTGCCACAAGGAGAAATGAAAGCACTCCCACCAGTGCAGCTGTGTTGTGAACACATGATGCTGTACTTTGGAGCAACACTCCTGCAGGAATTGGAGTGTGACTGGTCTCTGTCATTTAGACCAGTTTTGCATTGTGTGCAGCCCGTGTTTCGGTGCCTTTGGTGCTCTTTCGAACATGCACTGGAAGTTTTTCTTTCTACGCAGCGCTTGCTTTCATTGGACGTTGATCTGTTGATGTTCTCGCTGAGGGTTCATTACCAGACATGCTTGTTGAGGGCGCGTTTGCTACGGGAAGCTGCTTATGAGTTGCCCTTCCTGGGGGATGCGGCTCTTAACTCATTATTGGGCTCACCACGGAACACTGCTGCCTTGGCTGAGGATCAGGCTATGGAACATGACTGCTTCTTGGTCCTTCACGGCGATGCCTTTCCAACTTTAACACCTGCCGAAGTGGAAGATTTCCTGTCGTCTATTGCCCCAGATCCAAAAGGCAAGTTTCAAAATTACTTTGACTCTTGATTGTGCCCCTTTTTTATGCCACATGTTAACATTTTAAAATTGTCCTTTTATATATGCTCATTTGTCCTTTTAACTTGTCATTATTGACATCTTTTATATATATAAGGTTGAGTTTTAGCAACTTTTATGTATATTTTGGCTTTGAACCACCTTCAACCGACAAGGGGAGGGTGTTGTATAGCCATTTTAATTATGGCTCAATGCACTATATTTTAGCATGCTAGGCCTGCCACTGTGCACTTTAACCTAGATATATTTTATTCAGCTTCATTGTATTATTCTTACAATAGCCACTTTTGTGGTCTTGTTTTATTTTTCTCTATCTAGCTGTTTTTGCCTAGGCCAGCACCACGTTCTCAAACAAGACATTCTTGCCCACTCTGTGCTTCTTTCAAGGCTGCAGTAAGAAAAGTTGCAGGTGAACTTGGTAGAAGTTTTGTCTCTGACATTCACAGAAAAACACATACTTACATAGGGACATTTTCTCAGAACATCAGCTGTTTTATTATAAAACCACTTCCCTGTCTGTTACAGGTTAGAGGGAGATTCCAGCCAGAGAACCACGACTATATGCTGATTGCTAAAAGCTTCACTACAGCTGCTTATGCAGACTTCAGGCCTTTGCTCAGGTATGGGGGATGATGTCTTCCCAGGGGAACTTGAAGGGCAGAATTAGAGCTTAACACACTGTGCTCTATTAAAGCCTATGTAGGAATTAGTCTATTGACTCTAGTGACAATATGGTAGTGTTATTTCTATGCTTTACTCTCCTGGTCACAATTCTAATTTTGTCATGCTGTATCATCCTGGTTATTGCAACCCAAGCTTTGCTATCTAAGATGCAGTTGCTTCATTAAAATATTATTGAAACATATACTGCCTCAGTTTGTCATTGTGTATGTGAGACTAATGTAACTGAGAGAAACGGATGAGACCTGAGTGACCACGGTTTCCCTGAGAAATCAATTGTCATGCGCTCAGCTGCCCAATCATCCCTGCCCTTGGGTAGAGATGAGGCACTGCTAGCTAGTCGGAGCAAAACCCGGATTGGGGCGACAGGTGTCACCTGTAGTGGGTCAGACTCAGTCTCCCACACCGCAGGCGATCCTGCCGCTCAAAATCCAGTAGTCTTATTAGAATAATGAAAGCCTACGTGTCAGGAGTAAATCCAAAAGTTCGGGTCAACCGTGATGGAGCACAGACTGGCTACCGGGACTAACGGTGTCCCTTTGAAGCATGGAGGGTTGTGTCAACTTTGGAGATCTGATGCGAGGTGCAGAGGAGTCGATGCCAAAGCAATGTGTTGGTTCCAAGCCACACAGTACAGGGATACATTATTGTGGAGCCGTGCAGTGAATGATCTCTGAGCAAGGATGCGGCGCTGGACACTCTGCAATGAAGGTGATGTACCTTCATTGAGCTGAGCAGCTGGCATTGCAAAGGTGATGTGCCTGGGCTAATGGTGATATGCCAATCCAGAGTCTGTTTTCTTTTAAGTGCACGAGACAACACCCACAGTAAACCACGCCACATCAACTTAGTCCTACTTTGCCTGCTTCCACTTGTGCGGCTAAGTGCCAACTGACAGAGATGGAACATGACCACACAGAATGGTGTGCCTGCCAACAAAGTGGTCAGTGAGGAGGAGAGGAAGAAGGAGATTGCCACCACTGGAATGCCACCCTCCACCTTTTTCAGGAAACATGGTATTCCTGCCACACCATCCTCCGGGCAGCAAGCTGGGAACAGCATTCCTGCATCAAGGACACCACCGCAACTTAAGCCCCAAGCCATGTCTCTCAGCGAGGTAGCCATTGCAGTCATGGCAACAAGCAGTATGTCTGAATTGGATTTGTCTAAGCTGCAAAGTACCCCATCGTCACCAGAAATTGAGCAAAGTGGACAACAGGAGCCGCACCCAGAAACAGTTGTTCCTGAAGTAGGGGCAGAACAAGGGTGTGGGTCCAGGATGGGATGGTTGCATAAAAGTGAGCTCTGGCCCATCACCACATTTATCCATCTAAATCTCCTCCACCTTTAATGCCCCAAGTCGTATTCTGCAATAAGGTTTTCCAAGCCAGAAATGCCCACACTGCTGCTGCACCACTTCACTGATAAGGCCTGGATGATGCGATAGAACACATCGGCTGGTTGAGTGTGAGAATCCGAGGCCCTGAGCGCTACCCATGCCTTAGATATGAAATATGCACTATTTCCCTCAAAATTGTGGGTTGTATTTGGCTCACAGACATTTTTCTTCCAAACGCCATAGGAAGTGCAGACCTTGCTAGAGTCCCAGGGCGACTACCAGCATTCCTCCCAGATGACTCTGGACAGACCCTGGTAAACCTAATGACAGAGAAGATATTCTATCAGAAATACTCGAGGCATGCCCTTGAAAGTGCAGATGGAACTAGGCAGAACAGAGATGCTAGCTGCAGCAGAACAAACATCCTTGTCACGTCCTGACGGAGGCCATCCAGATGCAGACAGAAGAAATGCACAGGATGCGCTATCCAACATCAACTTACCAGAGGATCTGTGCAGTGGCCCCACTGCCACACCAATGACTGCCAATTTACTGCAGAATACCTGACAACCGGCCATGTATCCTTTTGATGCTATTCCTCTGCTACAGGGGGCCTCTTGAGAGGGTAGGAAGGGAATGAGCAGCTGGCGATTTCTATCGCTATGAGGGGAGGAAAATAAATTATTTCTCCTGTACTGGTTCAAGGGCATCATATTGAGACACTGCACAATTACTGTCTTGGACCCCCCTCGATTTTTAATAGACTTGACGTTAGTTGCCCAATCATCGCTGGCAGGACTAAGCCAGGGCCGATTTAGGGCATGGGCTGGGGATTTTAATTTTTGGGGGACTCTTATGGCTGTTTATCTTTCTTTGATGTTAATTGATATTTCTTCTTTTTTTGCTCAATCACCTTGCCACTTTCCCTTCTCCTCACTACATGGATCACAGCTGGGACTTATTGATACACATGCCACCTCTGACTACGCATGAATACAATATAATCACATGGAATGTGAGGGGCATGGGTAACTATAGCAAAGAGTATAAATTCCACCCATATTTGAAATGCCACAATATTCAATTCCCCCACTGTATCCAAGAGAGACAATTAATGGCAGAAGGTCTCCTTAGGCTGGGTAAACACTGGTGGTACCTCGTATTAGGCACAACGTACTCAACCTATACTAGAGGGGTCCTACTTTGGATGGCTTTGGGGGTTCAGTTTACTCCAGAACACAGAGAGTAGATTCATCACTGTAGATGGCAGGCTAGATGGGGAACCTGTGGGAGGCTGGCCTGGCTTGTAGTGGGTACCAAGGGGTACTTACACTCTGTACCAGGTCCAGTTATCCCTTATTAGTGTAGAAGAGGTGTTTCTAGCAGCTTAGGCTGATAGAAGGTAGCTATAGCAGAGCAGCTTAGGCTGAACTAGGAGACATGCAAAGCTCCTACTATACCACTGGTGTCATATGCACATTATCATAAGAAAACACAATACACAGATATACTAAAAATAAAGGTACTTTATTTTTATGACAATATGCCAAAAGTATCTCAGTGAGTACCCTCAGTATGAGGATGCCAAATATACACAAGATATATGTACACAATACCAAAAATATGCAGTAATAGCAAAAGGAAGTAATGCAAACAATGTAAAGTTACAGTAGATTGCAATAGGAGCACATAGGTATAGGGGCAACACAAACCATACACTCCAAAAGTGGAATGCGAACCACGAATGGACCCCAAACCTATGTGAGCTAGTATAGGGTCGCTGGGACTGTAAGAAAACAGTGAGGGTTAGAAAAATAGCCCACTCCAAGACCCTGAAAAGTAGGTGTAAAGTGCACCTATAACCCCCAGAGAGCACAGAAGTCGTGATAGGGGGTTTCTGCAAGGAAGACCAACACCAGCAAAGCAACAACAGTGGATTTCCGGACCTGAGTACCTGTGAAACAAGGGGACCAAGTCCAAGAGTCGCGACAATGTCGAGAGTGGGCAGATGCCCAGGAAATGCCAGCTGAGGGTGCAAAGAAGCTGCCACTGGATGGTAGAAGCTGTGGATTCTGCAAGAACGAAGAGGGCTAGAAACTTCCCCTTTGGAGGATGGATGTCCCACGTCGTGAAGAAGCTTGGAGAGGTGTTCCCACGCAGAAAGACAGCAAACAAGCCTTGCTAGCTGCAAGGGTTGTGGTTAGGGTTTTTGGATGCTGCTGTGGCCCAGGAAGGACCAGGATATCGCCACTTGTATGAGGAGACAGAGGAGGCACCCAGCAAGTCAGAGAGCCCTCACAGAAGCAGGCAGCTCCCGCAGAAGTACCAGAACAGGCACTTGGAAGAGGAGTGAACCGGAGTCCATCCGAAGTCAGAAAAGGGAGTCCCACGGCGCCGGAGGACAACTCAGAAGGTTGTGCACTGCAGGTTAGAGTGTCGGGGACCCAGGCTTGGCTGTGCATGAAGGAAATCCTGGAAGAGTGTACAGGAGCCGAAGCAGCTGCAAATCACGTGGTACCCAGCAATGCAGTCTAGCGTGGGGAGGCAAGGACTTACCTCCACCAAACTTGGACTGAAGAGTTACTGGACTGTGGGAGTCACTTAGACAGAGTTGCTGAGTTCCAGGGACCACGCTCATCGTGCTGAGAGGGGACCCAGAGGACCGGTGATGCAGTCTTTTGTTGCCTGCGGTTGCAGGGGGAAGATTCCGTCGACCCACGGGAGATTTCTTCAGAGCTCCTGGTGCACGAAGGAGGCAGACTACCCCCAGAGCATGCACCACCAGGAAACAGGCGAGAAAGCCAGCAGGATGAAGCAATACAAGGTTTCAGTAGTCGTCTTTGCTACTTAGTTGGGGTTTTGCAGGCATCCTGAGCAGTCAACGGTCGATCCTTTGGTAGAAGGTGAAGAGAGAGATGCAGAGGAACTCTGGTGAGCTCTTGCATTTGGTATCTGAAGAATTCCCCAAAGCAGAGACCCTAAATAGCCAGAAA
Organism: Pleurodeles waltl; assembly: GCF_031143425.1. NCBI lineage: Eukaryota > Metazoa > Chordata > Amphibia > Caudata > Salamandridae > Pleurodeles > Pleurodeles waltl. Next base: position 896,287,983 of record NC_090437.1, on the reverse strand, counting down.
AGGAGGTTTGGCTACCTAGGAAGGACGATAGTCTAGTAACACAGGTAAGAGCCTATCAGAAGGAGTCTCTGATGTCACCTGCTGGCCCTGGCCATTCAGAGTCGTCCAGTGTGCCAGCACACCTCTGAATCCAAGATGGCAGAGGTCTGGGGCACGCTGGGGGAGCTCTGGGCACCTCCCCTGGGAGGTGCAGGTCAGGGGAGTGATCACTCCCCTTTCCTTTGTCCAGTTTCGCACCAGAGCAGGGCTGTGGGATCCCTGAACCGGTGTAGACTGGCTTATGCAGAGATGGGCACCATCTGTGCCCATCAAAGCATTTCCAGAGGCGGGGGGAGGCTACTCCTCCCCAGCCCTGACACCTTTTTCCAAAGGGAGAGGGTGTAACACCCTCTCTCTGAGGAAGTCCTTTGTTCTGCCTTCCTGGGCCAGGCCTGGCTAGACCCCAGGAGGGCAGAAACCTGTCTCTGATGGGTTGGCAGCAGCAGCAGCTGCAGTGAAACCCCGGGAAAGGCAGTTTGGCAGTACCCGGGTCTGTGCTAGAGACTCAGGGGATCATGGAATTGTCTCCCCAATGCCAGAATGGCATTGGGGTGACAATTCCATGATCTTAGACATGTTACATGGCCATGTTTGGAGTTACCATTGTGAAGCTATACATAGGTAGTGACCTATGTATAGTGCACGCATGAAATGGTGTCCCCGCACTCACAAAGTCTGGGGAATTTGCCCTGAATGATGTGGGGGCACCTTGGCTAGTGCAAGGGTGCCCACACACTGGTAACTTTGCACCTAACCTTCACCAGGTGAAGGTTAGACATATAGGTGACTTATAAGTTACTTATGTGCAGTGTAAAATGGCTGTGAATGTAAAATGGCTGTGAAATAATGTGGGCATTATTTCACTCAGGCTGCAGTGGCAGGCCTGTGTAAGAATTGTCAGAGCTCCCTATGGGTGGCAAAAGAAATTCTGCAGCCCATAGGGATCTCCTGGAACCCCAATACCCTGGGTACCTCAGTACCATATATTAGGGAATTAAAAGGGTGTTCCAGTATGCCAATGTGAATTGGTGAAATTGGTCACTAGCCTGTTAGTGACAATTTAGAAAGCAGAGAGAGCATAACCACTGAGGTTCTGGTTAGCAGAGCCCCAGTGAGACAGTTAGTCATCACACAGGGAACATATACAGGGCACACTTATGAGCACTGGGGCCCTGGCTGGCAGGGTCCCAGTGACACATACACTAAAACAACATATATACAGTGAAATATTGGGGTAACATGCCAGGCAAGATGGTACTTTCCTACACAACCCCCCCAAACGAAGGACAATAAGACTAGCCATGACCTGATGAGTCTTCATTGTCTAAGTGGAAATATCTGGAGAGTCCATCTGCATTGGAGTGGGTACTCCCAAGTCTATGTTCCACTGTATAGTCCATTCCCTATAGAGATATGGACCACCTCAACTATTTAGGGTTTTCACCTTTCATTTGTTTTAGCCAAAGTAGAGGTTTGTGGTCTGTCTGAACAATGAAGTGAGTGCCAAACAGGTATGGCCTCAACTTCTTCAGTGCCCAGACCACAGCAAAGGCCTCCCTCTCTATGGCAGACCAACGCTTTTCTCTAGGGGTCAACCTCCTGCTGATAAAAGCAACAGGTTGATCCTGGCCCTCAGAATTGAGTTGTGATAAGACTGCCCCTACCCCTAATTCAGATGCATCAGTTTGAACAATGAATGTCTTGGAGTAACATGGGCATTTTAGGACAGGTGCAGTGCACATGGCCTGTTTCAGCTTCTCAAAAGCTTTCTGACAGCTAGCTGTCCACAATACCTTTTTAGGCGTTTTCTTGGAAGTGAGGTCATTAAGTGGGGTTACAATGGAGCCATAGTTCTTAATGAACCTCCTGTAATACCCAGTGAGGCCTAAGAAGGCTCTCACCTGGGTCTGAGTTGTAGGGGGAACCCAATCCATGATTGTCTGGATTTTCCCCCGAAGTGGTGCAATCTGTTCTCCATCTACCAGGTGTCCCAATTAAACCACTTTCCCCTGTCTATCTGGCACTTTGAAGCCTTGATAGTGAGGCCTGCCTTCTGCAGGGCCTCCAAACCTTTCCACAGGTGGACCAGGTGATCATCCCAGGTGGAGCTAAAGACAGCTATATCATCTAGATATGCTGCACTAAAAGCCTCCAACCCTTGCAGGACTGTATTCACCAACCTCTGAAAAGTGGCAGGTGCATTTTTCAAACCAAAGGGCATTACTGTGAATGGGTAGTGCCCTCCAATAGTCGAAAAATAAGTTTTTGCTTTAGCATCCTGTGATAACTTGATCTGCCAATACCCTGCAGTCAAATCAAAGGTGCTTAGATACTTGGCAGATGCCAGTGTATCTATGAGCTCATCTGCCCTGGGTATAGGGTGAGCATCAGTTTTAGTTACCTGGTTGAAACCTCTGCAATCTACACAAAACCTCATTTCCCTTTTTCCATCTTTGGAGTGAGGCTTTGGTACAAGCACCACAAGAGAGGCCCATGGGCTTTCAGAATGTTCAACCACTCCCAGTTCAAGCATTTTCTGAACTTCTGGTTTTATGCAGTCCCTGACATGGTCAGGCTGCCTATAGATCTTACTTTTGACAGGCATGCTGTCTCCAGTATCTATAGTGTGCTCACACCAAGAAGTGGTGCATGGCACAGTTGAAAAGAGTTCAGAAAACTGACCCAGGAGATTTATGCAGTTGTCTTTCTGTTCGGCAGTAAGACAGTCTGCCAAAACTACACCTTCCACTAGAGCATCCTGTTCTGTGGAAGAGAAGAGATCAGGGAGAGGGTCACTCTCTTCTTCCTGTCCTTCATCTGTTGCCATGAGCAGGGTGAGATCAGCCCTGTCATAGTAGGGTTTTAGGCGATTGACATGGAGCACCCTAAGGGGACTCCTGGCAGTGCCGAGGTCAACCAAATAGGTGACATCTCCCTTCTTTTCAACAATGAGATAGGGTACACTCCATTTGTCTTGGAGTGCTCTTGGGGCCACAGGCTCCAATACCCACACCTTCTGTCCTGGTTTGTACTGAATCAGAACAGCCTTCTGGTCATGCCATTGCTTTTGGAGCTCTTGGCTGGCCTGAAGGTTTTTACTGGCCTTTTTCATGTACTCAGCCATTCTGGATCTTAGGCCGAGTACATAGTCCACTATGTCTTGCTTTGGAGCTTTTAAAGGTTGTTCCCAAACCTCCTTCACAAGTGTTAGGGGACCTCTTACAGGGTGTCCAAATAGGAGTTCAAAGGGGCTGAAGCCCACTCCTTTCTGGGGTACCTCCCTGTAAGCAAAAAGGAGGCAAGGTAACAGGACATCCCATCTCCTCCTGAGTTTTCCAGGGAGTCCCATTATCATTCCTTTGAGAGTTTTATTAAACCTCTCTACCAGTCCATTTGTTTGTGGATGATAAGGTGTGGTGAATTTGTATGTTACACCACATTACTTCCACATGGCCTTCAAGTATGCAGACATAAAGTTGCTACCCCTGTCTGATACCACCTATTTTGGGAAACCCACCCTGGAAAAGATTCCCAGGAGGGCTTTTGCCACTGCAGGAGCTGTAGTGGTCCTTAGAGGAATAGCTTCAGGATATCTTGTGGCATGGTCCACTACCACCAAGATAAACCTATTGCCTGAAGCAGTAGGAGGGTCAAGGGGTCCAACTATGTCAACCCCTACCCTTTCAAAGGGAACCCCAACCACAGGCAGTGGAATAAGGGGAGCCTGTGGAGTGCCACCAGTCTTGCCACTGGCTTGGCAGGTCACACAGGACTTACAAAAGTATTTTGTGTCCTCTGACATCCTAGGCCAGTGAAACAGGGGGACAGGCATTTCCCATGTTTTTATCTGACCCAAATTTCCAGCCAAAGGAATGTCATGTGCCAGAGTTAGGAGGAACTCTCTGTACTGCAGGGGAATGACCAATCTCCTGGTTGCTCCAGGTTTTGGGTCCCTTGCCTCTGTGTACAAGAGGTTGTCCTCCCAGTAAACTCTATGTGAGTCACTGACATCCCCATTTTGCTGTTTGACAGCTTGCTGTCTTAGACCCTCTAATGTGGGACTGGATTGCTGTGCCACACTCAGCTCCTCCCTGGCAGGCCCCCCTCCACCCAAAAGCTCAGCAGTGTCTGTTGCCAGCTCCTCTGGTGTAGGTTCTGCATATGGTGGAAATCCTTCTTCCTCAGAAGTTGAATCATCTGTAGAGGGAGGGATAGTGGGTAGGGATTTACCCTTACTAACCCTAGCTTTAGGGAGCACTTGGTCCATTGTTCCAGGATCCAAGTCACCCTGTCCTTTTTGCTTTTTGGCCTGAGCCCTTGTTAAAGCAAAAATATGCCCAGGAATGCCCAGCATTGCTTCATGAGCCTCCAACTCCACTTCTGCCCAAGCTGATGTCTCTAAATTGTCCTCTAGTAGACAGTCTACAGGTAAATCTGAGGCAACCACAACTTTCTTTGGACCAGTAATCCCCCCCCAGTTGAGATTCACAACAACCATGGGGTGGCTAAGAGTGTTGTTATGAGCGTCTGTCACTTGGTACTGGTGACCAAGTAGGTGTTGTTCAGGGTGTACCAGTTTCTCTATTACCATGGTAACACTGGCACCTGTGTCCCTGTAGGACTGAACCTCAACACCATTGATTAGGGGAAGTTGCTTGTACTTATCCATATTAAGGGGACAGGCAACCAAGGTGGCCAAATCAATGGCACCTTCAGAGATTAGCACAGCCTCTGTGGTCTCCCTAACAAGACCAACTCCAACTAAATTACCAAAAGGGAGCCCAGCTACTCCCTTGGATTGGCTATTAGTAGGTTTGCTCCCACCACCACTGCTATTACTAGGGGCACTACAGGTTGCAGTAGGGGTTGTGGTAGTGGAGGCTTGGTGCTTTTCTTTGGACAACTGGCATCAGTTGTCCAATGGCCTTTTACTTTACATAAATAGCACCATGCTTTCTTTACTTGATTAGAAGATAATTTGGACCCACCACCCCCACCAGAGTGTTTTTGTGGGCCTGATGAAGACTCATTTTTAGATTTGTCCCCACCCTTGTCTGAAGACTTACCATCCTTCTTCTTGCTATCCTTGTCACCCCCTGTATGAACTTTTCTGTTCACTCTTGTTCTGGCCCATTTGTCTGCCTTCTTTCCCAATTCTTGGGGAGAGGTCAGATCTGAGTCCACTAGATATTGGTGTAACAAATTAGACACACAGTTATTCAGAATATGCCCTCTCAGGATTAGATTGTACAGGCTTTCATAGTCAGAAACTTTACTGCCATGTATCTGGGAGACAAACCCACTAGAAAACTGGCATGGCTGCTGAAACCAGAACATCCCTGTACTACAATCGGAACCATTTGGCCACAGGCGGGTTCTAAAGTAAACTACCAGTAGTTAGAAAGTAGCCTCTTTCTAGCATGGTTACCTCCACCTTTGGCCTGTTTGTGAGTGTGTGTCAGTGTGTTTTTACTGTCTCACTGGGATCCTGCTAGCCAGGACCCCAGTGCTCATAGTTTGTGGCCTAATGTGTATACCCATGTAGTGCCTAACTGTGTCACTGAGGCTCTGCTAATCAGAACCTCAGTGCTTATGCTCTCTCTGCTTTTAAATGTGTCACCGTAGGCCAGTGACTTCATTTATCAATTTCAATTGGCATACTGGACCCCCCCTTGCACTAGCAATACCTATTTGTAGCTTCACAATGGTAAATCCCAATATGGCCATGTAACATGTCTAAGGTCATGGAATTGTCTCCCCATTCCAAATCTGGTATTGGGGAGCCAATTCCATACACCCTGGGGGCTCCACCATGGACTCCCAGTACTGCCACACCAGCTCTCTGAGGCTTGCCCTGCAGCTACAGCCACCTCACAGACAGGGGCGGTCATTCCAACCCTGGCGGTAAATACCGCCAGGGCCGGGGTCCGCGGGAGCACCGCCAACAGGCTGGCGGTGCTCCTTTGGGCATTCTGAACGCGGCGGTACAGCCGCAGCCAGAAACGGAAAGTCGGCGGTGTACCGCCGACTTTCCGCTGCCCAGGGGAATCCTCCATGGCGGCGCAGCTTGCTGCGCCGCCATGGGGATTCCGACCCCCATACTGCCATTCTGTTCCTGGCGGTTTCGGCCGCCAGGAACAGGATGGCGGTATGGGGTGTCGTGGGGCCCCCGTAAGAGGGCCCCACTTAGAATTTCAGTGTCTGCTTAGCAGACACTGAAATTCGCGACGGGTGCTACTGCACCCGTCGCACCCCTTCCACTCCGCCGGCTCCATTCGGAGCCGGCTTCCTCGTGGAAGGGTGTTTCCCGCTGGGCTGGCAGGCGGCCTTTTGGCGGTCGCCCGCCAGCCCAGCGGGAAACCCAGAATGACCGCCGCGGTCTTTTGACCGCGGTGCGGTCTTCTGGCAGTTCCCGCTTGGCGGGTGGCTCCCGCCGGCCGCCAAGCTTGGAATGACCCCCAGGGTTCTGCCCTTCTGGGGACTGGACAGCCTAGTCCCAGGAAGGCAGAACAAAGCATTTCCTCTGTGAGCAGGTTGTTACACCCTCTCCCTTTGCATATAGGGGTTACAGGCTGGGGAGGGGTAGCCTCCCCCAGCCTCTGGAAATGCTTTGAAGGACACAGATGGTGCCCTCCTTGCATAAACCAGTCTACAACGGTTCAGGGACCCTTTCTCCCCTGCTCTGGCAGGAAACTGGACAAAGGAAAGGGGAGTGACCACTCCCCTGTCCATCACCACCCCAGGGGTGGTGCCCAGAGCTCCTCCAGTGTGTCCCAGACTTAAGCCATCTTGCTTTGCAAGGTGTGGGGGCACTCTAGAGGGCTCTGATTGGCTAGTGCCAGCAGGTGACGTCAGAGACCCCTCCTGATAGGCTCTTACCTGGTTAGGTAGCCAATCCTCCTCTGAGGGCTATTTAGGGTCTCTCCAGTGGGTTCCTCTTCAGATAGCAAATGCAAGAGCTCACCAGAGTTCCTCTGCATTTCCCTCTTCGACTTCTGCCAAGGATCGACCGCTGACTGCTCCAGGATGCCTGCAAAACTGCAACAAAGTAGCAAGTAGACTACTAGCAACATTGCAGTGCCTAATCCTGCCAGCCTTCTCAACTTTTTCCTGGTGGTGCATGCTCTGAGGGCTGTCTACCTTCACCCTGCACTGGAAGCCAAGAAGAAATCTCCCATGGGTCGACAGAATCTTTCCCCTGCTAACGCAGGCACCAAACTTCTGCATCACCAGTCCTCTGGGTCCCCTCTCTTCTTGATGAGCGTGGAGCTGGATCCAAGTGACCCCGACAGTCCAGTGGTCCTTCTGTCCAAATTTGGTGGAGGTAAGTCCTTGCCTCCCCACGCCAGACAGTAATCCTGTGTACTGTGTGATCTGCAACTGCTAGGGTTTCTGTGCACTTTTGTGAGGATTCCTTCATGCACAGCACAGCCCAGATCCCCAGCACTCCGTCCTGCATTGCTTAAATCGCTCAGTTGACTACCGGCTTCATGGGACCCTCTTTTGTTGTGCTGAGACGACTGCCATGCTCAGATTTCTTGAACGCCTGTTCAAGTACTTCTTCTGGTGCTGCCTGCTTCTGCATGGGCTCTCTCTGTTGCTGAGCACCCCCTCTGTCTCCTCCTCCAAGGGGTGACCTCCTGGTCCTTCCTGTGCCCTGGCAGCACCCATTATCTTCAACTCCGACTCTTGCAGCTAGCAAGGCTTGTTTGCAGTCTTTCTGCGTGGAAACAACTCTGCTTCCTCCAGCATGCCATGGGACATCTTCTGACTAAAGGAGAAGTTCCTGGCACCTTCTGTTGTTGCAGAATCTTCAGCTTCTTCCACCCTGAGGTAGCCCTTTTGCACCATCATCTGGGATTTAGTGGGCTTCTCCCCCCCAGACACTTGCATGACTCCTGGACTTGATCCCCTTCCTTTATAGGTCCTCAGGTCCACAAATCTGTCTTCAGTGCTTTGCAGTCAGTTGTTGTCTTTGCAGAATCCCCTATCTCGACTTTACTGTCTTTCCGTGGTAGTAGGGTAACTTTACTCCTACTTTTCAGGGCCTTGGGATGGGGTATCTTGGACACCCTTAGTGCTTTCTTACACTCCCAGAGACCCTCTACACACCACACTAGGCTTGGGGTCCATTCGTGGTTCGCATTCCCCTTTTGGAGTATATGGTTTGTGTTGCCCCTAGGCCTATTGCTTCCTATTGTGTTCTATAGTGTTTGCACTATTTTCCTAACTGTTTACTCCCCTGATTTTGGTTGGTGTGTATATTTTGTGTATTTTACTTACCTCCTAAGGGAGTATATCCTCTGAGATACTTTTGGCATATTGTCAGTAAAATAAAGTACCTTTATTTTTAGTAACTCTGGGTATTGTGTTTCTTATGAGAGAGTGCTATATGATATAAGTGGTATAGTAGGAGCTTTGCATGTCTCCTAGTTCAGCCTAAGCTGCTCTGCTATAGCTACCTCTATCAGCCTAAGCTGTTAGAACACTACTAATCTACTAATAAGGGATAACTGGACCTTGCACAAGGTGTAAGTACCATCAGGTACCCACTATAAGCCATGCCAGACTCCTACAACACTCTTGTAATGTCTGGGTGACCCCTTTAGGGGATCAATATTAGTTGCACAATGTCAGCTAGGGTATTGTCCATCTGCCAATGTATATTTGTAATTTATTGCATAGTATTAAGTAATTTGTGTGTAATAAATGTACTTCTATTTTTTTTAAAGTACTTACTGGACAATAATTTATTGAGTGTTGTTAGTGCATGCCAGTGACTTGTGATTCCTAGCCCACACCACCTACCTTGAGTAAGCCTTAGACTGCTCCGCCTTGCTACCCTGTGTGAGTCAAGAGCTACAATGGGTGTATGGTTCCCACTGAGGACAATGGAGGAACTATCATTTGTTCTGGCCACACAACTAATAACCCAATTTCCAACACTATTGTAGTGGAAGCCAAACATCCCATATGAAAACACATTACGCAATCTGATGGGAGGAGCATCTTGAAATGTAGCTGATGGTGGTGAAGACATGGGAGAGGACAGCTTTACACAAAGCAAGTCTGTCCCCTGCACTGTGCAAGCATCATCAGCAACGTCCAAATGTCACAAGACTCAGGTGCAGGCACCACTGCATACATTGATTCCAAGATGCACATTCAGTCTATCACATCCTGTTCTCTCTGGAAGACGCCTGTGTCAGTGGCACCACAAAAGAAAAACAGTTACACTACTATTACTGGCATGTTTAGGCAGGAGGGGCCCTATGAACACAACCACCCAATGTCATGTTTTTAGATGTTTCTTTTTGTGGCAACCACTTGCCTGAAATGAAAAGGTCCCAGCCAGACCTGTTTTGCCAGAGTTGCTGTTCCAGCACTCTATCATGATGTGCTGCAATTGGTTTGACACGTTTTGCAGCAGAATGCTGTTCATGCTATGAACCTGGCGGCAGACTGTGAGCCAGTTGTCAAGCAACTGATTACATGTTTATCCCTGCACACAGGATCTCTTTTGTGAGGGTTAGGCAACAGCTTTCTGCAGGTCTCAGAGCTGAAGAAAGTCTTAAGGGTGTTCAGCGGCATGCAACAGCAGCAATGCTTGCCATGGAAAAATCGCATACAGCTGCAAACATCCTGGAAGACTTTAACAGGAAGGTGTTTGAATGGCTGTGACCCAGAGGTCTCAGAATTGGATTTGTTGCCACAGGTAATCTAGTCAAGGCCATGGCAGATAATGGATATTTCATGATGCAGTGTTTGAAGCATTGCATCAACATGATTGTGCAGAAGTTTCTAAAAAAAGAAGATATAATCAACATGCTGGCTACCTGCAGAAGAATTTGCACTCATTTAAGTCATTCTTTTCAAGCCCAAGAGCAGGGGAAGATCATTCAGCATCCTAGAAGAATACTAGTTAAATCCCTCATACAGGAGGTGTCAACACGCTGGAGTTCGACTTACTACATGTTGCAACGCCTGTTTGAGCACAACAGACTGATTACCAACTATGTTTTTAAAAAAGGAGGGGATCCAACTTGGAAAAGCATGACCATGAAGATGGACAAATGAGGGCTACTCAAATGCCTGGCACAAATGCTGTTTCTCTTCAAACTTTCAAAGTTTTTTTGATGGTAAGTCAGCAAGGAGAACAGAAAGATGAGCCAAGCAATCCCATTATTGCACCTGCTACAGGACCAGTTAAAAAAGGTATTTCAAAGGTTATCTGGCGTGAACAAAGAACCAAATCATTTGGTTTAGAGTACTTCTGTGCCACAAAAATTAAACCATGGTACAAAAAAGACTGCCCATTCATTCCTTTCTAAAAGTGGCATTTTCAAAATTGTAATGAAGAATCTGACTTTACCATTAATGGCGGTATATCATTACAATTTTCTAGGAGCCAAACATGACATCTAACTGCTCCCAATTAGAAATTACAGCATATTAAATGTGATAAGCAATCCCCAATGTTATCCTATGAGAGGGGTAGACCTCACTGTAGTGAAAAACATATTTAGGATTTTTTCACTACCAGGAAATCTAAAACTTAAAAGTACATGTACAATCTTTTAATTATACAGCACCCTGACCTATGGGCTACCTATGGTCTACCTTAGGGGTGAGTTATATAAATAAAAGGGAAGTTTAAGGCTTGCCAATGGGGTTTAAGTACCAATTCAACATGGCAGTTTAAAACTGCATTAAGGCTGCACTGGCAGTTCTGAGATATGTTTCAGAGTGCAACTTAAGTGAATGGCACAATGGGTGTTGCAGACCCAATGGTAGCATTTAATGTACAGGCCCAAGGTATATGTTACAGCACTCTACAAAGGACTTACAAGTACATTAAATATCCTGGTTAGGTATACACCAACCAAACCTTGTTTTGGGGAGTGAGCACAAGCACTATAGCAATGTTAGCAGTGGTAAAGTGTACAGAGTGCTAAGGCCAACAAAAATGAATTTCAGGAAAGAAATTGGAGGTAAGTAGGCAAATTGTTTGAGGGAAGATCACTCTTAGCCAGACAGGTCAAACATGTGTCCTTTTGAGCTGAAAGTGGTGAAAACTACCCTACCTCCTGCAAGTTCTTATCACTAAAGCAGAAGACCCTGGAGGGATCATCAGCATTGGGGTGGTCTGACCCAGCTCTGTGTCCCACCTTAAAGTCCATTCCCTGTAGGGGAATTTTGAATTGTCACCCTTCATTTGCATTAGCCATCTGAGGGGCCTATGCTCTGATTGAACTCAGAAGTGATCCCCAAACAAGTATAGTCTCACCTTCTTTGGTGATGAGATCACAGCAAAGATTTCTCTTTCAATAGCATTCCACTTCTGTTCCATGGGACGTACCCTTGTAGAGATGAAGGCTACAGGTTGGTCTGGACTCTGCTCATTGACCTCTAATATGACTGCTACTATGCCATGCTCTGAGGCATCTCTTTGAACTACAAATTACTGAGAAAATGTATTCAAGGGCCTTTATCAAGGGGGCTGTGCAAGTAGCCTGTTTTGTCGTAGTTTGGACTCTTGCTCTGAGCAAGACTGCTGGTCTCAGGATGACAGTACTTTCGTTTGTAGGTGACTAAGGGGGTCATTCTGACCCTGGCAGTCGGTGATAAAGCGGCGGCCAACCCGCCAACAGGCAGGCGGTCAAAAAAATGGAATTCTGACCTTGGCGGGAACCGCCAACACAGACCGCCACTTTAACACTCCGACCGCCACGGCGGGACAGACAAACAGCGCGGCGGTCACCGCCAACAGGCAGGCGGCAGACAATGTACCGCCCACCCTATCACAACTCACCAATCCGCCACCTTTTCCGGGGCGGGAGCCCCGCCGATAAAAACACGGCGGAAACAGACTACGAACGGGAAAACGCTCACCTATACACACTCCACGAGGAAGGAGGACAGCATGGAACCCGAATTAAACATCCTACCAGCTATTGTCTACCTGCTCATCTACAACGAGTACGAACGCCGGCGCAGACGACAACGGTGAGGACTGCACCTACGACACAGGGGAGGGGGGAGGAGGAAAGGTTACGGGCACACACATACGCGATACCCCCCCCCAAATACCTACACACCAATGCAGAGCAACAAGTCAGAGTGACACCCCCTAAACCCCCCAGAATAATGCAAAGACATAATTAAAATGCTCCATAAAATTTATGTATAAAATAGGTTAATCTAAGTCGTGGTAAATATGCAATATGAAATATACAAAATAACGAATGAACATAGTGTAAATTTGAAACATAGGCAATCAGTCCTGCACAGTCAGTTAAATTTACATAGTCCGTGGGCCAATGTGTAAAACACATGGGCAAAGCCCACACAGGAGACCGGATACCATTGGAGAGAACACTGCAGGGGCATCAGATGATAAAACTACAGGCACCTCAGGGGGAAGGGAAGGGGAGGCACCTCAGCCACATGAGTCCACGACGCCAGATCCACGAGTGGCAGCCATGCCCACTGTACCATCCTGGGGAGTGCAAAGCCACAGTCTCACAAGTCTCTACAGTGGGTGGGATGCCCACTGTACCATCCTGGGGAGTGCAAAGCCACAGTCTCACAAGTCTCTACAGTGGGTGGGTTGCCCACTGTACCATCCTGGGGAATGCAAAGCCACAGTCCATCAGATGGATAACAGACTCCACTGGTGTAGGAGGAGGCATGGTGCCCAGAGTGCTTCGTGAACACCTGCTCGACACAGAACCGGCACTGTCAATGGGCCAGCGGTGCTTGAGACGGCGGTGCCCAGCGGAGCGGTGCTTGAGACGGCGGTGCTTGAGACGGCGGTGCCCAGCGGAGCGGTGCTTGAGATGAAGGGCCCAGCGGAGCGGTGCTTGAGATGAAGGGCCCAGCGGAGCTGTGCTTGACAGGAAGGGCCCAGCGGAGCGGTGCTTGACAGGAAGGGCCCAGCGGAGCGGTGCTTGAGATGAAGGGCCCAGCGGAGCGGTGCTTGAGATGAAGGGCCCAGCGAAGCGGTGCTTGAGATGAAGGGCCCAGCGGAGCGGTGCTTGACAGGAAGGGCCCAGCGTAGCGGTGCTTGACAGGAAGGGCCCAGCGGAGCGGTGCTTGAGATGAAGGGCCCAGCGGAGCGGTGCTTAAGATGAAGGGCCCAGCGGAGCGGTGCTTGAGATGAAGGGCCCAGCGGAGCGGTGCTTGAGATGAAGGGCCCAGCGGAGCGGTGCTTGACAGGAAGTGCCCAGCGTAGCGGTGCTTGAGATGAAGGGCCCAGCGGAGCGGTGCTTGAGATGAAGGGCCCAGCGGAGCGGTGCTTGAGATGAAGGGCCCAGCGGAGCGGTGCTTGACAGGAAGGGCCCAGCGGAGCGGTGCTTGACAGGAAGGGCCCAGCGGAGTGGTGCTTGAGATGAAGGGCCCAGCGGAGCGGTGCTTGACAGGAAGGGCCCAGCGGAGCGGTGCTTGAGATGAAGGGCCCAGCGGAGCGGTGCTTGACAGGAAGGGCCCAGCGGAGCGGTGCTTGAGATGAAGGGCCCAGCGGAGCGGTGCTTGACAGGAAGGGCCCAGCGGAGCGGTGCTTGAGACGGCGGTGGCCAGCGGAGCGGTGCTTGACAGGAAGGGCCCAGCAGAGCGGTGCTTGAGATGAAGGGCCCAGCGGAGCAGTGCTTGAGATGAAGGGCCCAGCGGAGCGGTGCTTGACAGGAAGGGCCCAGCGGAGCGGTGCTTGAGACGGCGGTGGCCAGCGGAGCGGTGCTTGACAGGAAGGGCCCAGCGGAGCGGTGCTTGACAGGAAGGGCCCAGCGGAGCGGTGCTTGAGATGAAGGGCCCAGCGGAGCGGTGCTTGAGAGGAAGGGCCCTGTTCAGCGGTGCTTCTCACGGCGGGGCCTTGTTCAGCGGTGCCTGTCTTGGCGGGGCCCTGTTCAGCGGTGCCTGTCTTGGCGGGGCCCTGTTCAGCGGTGCCTGTCTTGGAGGGGCCCTGTTCAGCGGTGCCTGTCTTGGCGGGGCCCTGTTCAGCGGTGGCTGTCTTGGCGGGGCCCTGTTCAGCGGTGCCTGTCTTGGCGGGGCCCTGTTCAGCGGTGCTTCTCACGGCAGGGCCCTGTTTAGCGGTGCTTCTCACGGCGGGGACTTTTTCAGCAGTGCTTCTCACGGCGGGGCCCTGTTCAGCGGTGCTTCTCACGGCGGGGACCTGTTCAGCGGTGCTTCTCACGGCGGGGCCTGTTCAGCGGTGCTTGTCCTGTCTTTCGAGGGAGCCAGACCTGGCCAAGACTCCCCGCTTAGTCGCCCTCCGACCTTGCGGTTGCGGGGCCCTCCTGTGATGGAGTCCTGGGCCCGTGGGTGTCGTCCGTCACACCCGGAATGGGGCTGGTGGGGCCCTCCTGGTCAGCTCGCCTGCTGCATGACTTCTCCGCCCTGCTGCCCTTGCCCTTCTTCACTGAAGCTCTCTGGCCCTTGCCTCCCTTTGATGATGTGGCAGGTGACGGGGCAAGGCTACTGTCCTTGGTGGCAGCCGTCTCAGGCTTCTCGCGCCGGCCCTTAGTTTTTTTTGTCCTCTTCCCAGGGGGTGGGCTGGCTGTCCCCTTGCTGCTGGCCGATGTCCCTGCCCTAGAAGCTGGTGGACTCCAATAGCCCTGCACAATGGTCATACTAGATGCAGGGCTGGTGGTGGCTGAGGTGCTCTTTGGACTCTTACCAGATGGAGGGGGTGGGTCAGGTGATGCAAAGAGGTTAATTTTGGAGAGGAAAAGTTTTTTAGGAGCAATGGGAAGGGTAGGTGCAGTGGGTATGGGAGTGGAGGAAGAGGATGTGGTTGTAGGAGAGTCAAGTGTGCTGTCTTTGGGTGCAGGTGCCTGTGACGGAGGCTGTCGTGAGGTGGATGGCTGTTGGCTGGGTGGCTGACTGCGTTTGTGTGTTTTGGAAGAGGGGGTGACAGACACACTGGGAGAGGACACAGGGGACATGTACATGGCAGTGGGGGTGGTGACTGCACGTGTGTGGACTGTACTGGAGGGTGTGCAGGTGATGGAAGTACTGGCTGATGGTGGTGTGCATGCAGGTGTGAGTGGAGACGTCACAGGGAGGGAGGAGGGAGATGAGGAGGAGGGGGACACAGAGGTGGTAGTGACTGCCATGTCTGCATCTGGATGTTGCTTGGGTGAATGCTTGTGGGATCTGTGGTGCTTATATCTGGATGAGCTGCCCTTGGGTGTTGAGGTGTGTGCAGGCTGGTCTGATGGTGTGGATGGGATAGTCTGAGGAACAGGAGACTGGGACTGGGTGGAGGCAGTTAGAAGAGGGAGGCTGGAGACAGGGACAATGGCTGCCGTCAGTGCTGAGGCCAGAGCGTTGAACGATCGCTGATGGTCAGCCTGACCCGAATGAATGCCCTCCAGGTATGCATTGCTCCGATGCACCTCCCTTTCTACACCCTGGATGGCATTCAAAAGGGTAGACTGCCCAACAATGATGGTCCTCAGGAGGTCAATGACCTCCTCACTGAGGGCAGCAGGGGTAACTGGGGCAGGGCCTGAGGTGCCTGGGGCGAAGGAGATGCCCGCCTTCCTGGGCGAACGGGCACGGAGTGAAGGCTGAGGGGCTGCTGGGAGGGCGGGGATGGTGCGCTGGGTGGCGGCTGTACCTGTTGTGGCGGTGGGCACGGATGTTGCCGCCACCTCAAGGGAGCTCCCTTCCGAGGACGTGTCGGTGTTGCTGACATCTCCACGGGTCCCCGTTGTGGAGCTTCCCTCGCCCTCCGTCTCACTGGTGAACTCGGAGTCAGTTGCATGGCCCTCCGGGGCCATGTGAGATGCAGCTCCCTCGTGCGCCGATGCCACTTCTCCTCCGCCTGATGATGCTAATGCACACATGAACAGGAAGACAAAGAAAATGGGGGGGGGGAGAAATAAAGACAGTTTGAGTGCATGCATTGGCAACACCGTTGTCGGAGAGGACAGACACAGAAGCCCCCAGCACTACGCCGCGCAATCGGGGTACACTACTCAGTTGTTGTGACTAGGCCTACAGGTCTATGGACGACAAATGCACACATGGGTGATGCAGGACCATAGATAGCTGTACTTGGCACCCTACAGAGGTGGGGGTCGGGGGCACAGGGCCATGCCTAACGGAGGGGACTAGCCTACAGAAAGCGCCCTGGCCTAGAGTTACCCACAGCCCTCCTCCCCAACCCAGACACCTCCACTGCGCGCAAAGATAGCAGAATGTGCAGATACTCACCCCCTTGTGTCTGCTGTGATGTTCTCACGCGCCCATCCAAATCGGGGTAGGCCACCGCCAGGATCCGGGACATCAGGGGGGTCAATTGGCGGCTGGCACCCCTCCTACGTTGGGAGGCCATCCCCAGCAGAGACTCTGCGGTCTTTCTGGTCCCACGGCAGATGTCCTCCCACCTCTTTCGGCAGTGGGTGCCCCGTCTGTTGTGGACCCCCAGGGCCCGGACGTCCTTGGCGATGGCACGCCAAATGTCGATCTTCTGATGGGCGCTGACCTATGTGACATGTACAGGGTGGGAAAGGAAATATCATCACTTTTCTGCATGGTCGATGTGAGTGACCCCCCCTCCCCAACCTTGCCATGTGGCACATGCTCTCATCTTTCGTGCGTTGCACTCCTCATTCGCTCCCCTCCCCACCATCTTACATACACCCCACTCAACACAGGCATAGCCCATTCAACGTGCACCCTGTGTACTAACCTGTTGGTCTGGAGGACCGTAGAGTAGCGCATACTGGGGGAGGACCCCATCAACAAGTTTCTCCAATTCTTCGGAAGTGAAGGCAGGGGCCCTTTCCCCAGTCGCAGCAGCAATTGTATCTCCCAGACCGAGGTCACAGCAGCACTTGCAGTATAGGTCCTCTCCTGTGGATGATCAGGTCTCGAGTGATTAATCAGATAGAAAATGGCGGTCACGCCCGCGGCGGTGCGTACCGCGGCGGTGCGTACCACGACCGCCGGCACACATCGTCATTGGCTCCTGAGACCCATAGGCTTCAATGTTAACCAATGCGGCTTAGCAACGCGGTCTTCGACCGCCTACCGCCACGGTGTGCCACGCCAGCGCATTGACCTCACATCCCACTGTCACACTTCACAGGTCAGGCAGCCGCCATTTCAAGGGCCCACATGGCATAATTTCAACTGCGTCACACAGGCCTAGGCCGTGCATTGCCACTCATACAAGCCTTTCTATGCATTGCGAATCTTTTACTGTGCAAACTGTGTGAACGAACCTGTGGTTTGCTTGACTCTGTGCTCCATGTTGTCCTTCCTAGGCACCGTCCGCTGGGACTTGCGAGGAGAAGGATGAATCCTCCTGTGTACCGACCGCTGGTGGACCTGTCGACAATGGAAGAACGACATATTATACTTAGATACAGGCTTGACCGAGCCACTATACATGAACTGTGTGCCCAGCTGGAGCCAGACCTGATGTCCCCCATCCGCCAACCCACAGGGATTCCCCCTCTGGTGCAGGTTCTGTCAGTATTCCATTTTTTGGCAAGTGGGTCTTTTCAGACAACAGTGGCCATGTCATCAGGGATGTCTCAGACAATGTTTTCTAAGGTTTTGGGCAGATTGTTGTCTGCCCTGATGAAATACATGCAGAGCTACATAGTTTTCCCTGAGGTGGATGAATTGGCTACAGTGAAGGGTGATTTATATGCCCTTGGACATATCCCCAACATCATTGGTGCCATTGATGGGACCCATGTGCCTTTGGTTCCCCCCAAAGGAAGTGAGCAGGTGTACAGAAACAGAAAAAGTTTTCATTCGATGAATGTCCAGGTGGTCTGTTTGGCTGACCAGAACATCTCCGATGTAAATGGCAAGTTCCCTGGGTCAGTGCATGACGCGTATGTTATGCGAAATAGCAGCATCCCTTATGTGATGGAACAGCTACAGAGACATCGTGTGTGGTTATTAGGTGACTCTGGTTACCCCAACCTGTCGTGGCCACTGACCCCAGTGAGGAATCCCAGGACCAGGGCAGAGGAAAGGTACAATGAGGCCCATGGGCGAACTAGGAGGATTATAGAAAGGACCTTGGGCCTCCTGAAGGCCAGGTTTAGGTGCCTGCATATGACAGGTGGATCCCTAATGTACTCACCAAAGAAGGTGTGCCATATCATCGTGGCCTGCTGTATGCTTCACAATCTTGCTTTGCGACGCCAGGTGCCTTTTGTGCAGGAGGATGGTCCAGAAGGTGGTGTTGTAGCAGCTGTGGAGCCTGTGGAGAGTGAAGAGGAGGAAGACGACGGGGACGACACGGACAACAGGGATACAGTCATACAACAATATTTTCAGTAGCACACAGGTAAGAATCACCCACGCCATTTCACATTTACTTAAGGCCTCCTGCGTCTCTACTGTCTGTGTTTTCCCCCAGTTCCTTTTAACTGAGTTGTGACTTTCCCTTCCCTTTTCAGAGCTGTATGACCCACGGCGTGACTTCTGCTTTGTTTGCCCACCTTATGGGCCTGGCGGCGCAGGGTACGCCTGAAATCTCCTTGGATTCACCTGCCTCAACTAACAGAGACACGGGACACTCTGTCAGGCGTAAAAGATCAGATTTTATTAGCTGCAGCTAGTACAGTTGTCCAAGAAGTACACAAGGTATGTTCTCAGGAGACTGCCACTTTACTTTGTGGCGCACAATCTTATATACCGTATAAAAACCATTTATTAACTACATACACTCCCAGAACACATAGAAAGGAGCCAGTAAGAATAATGTAAAGATAGAACAGAGCCAATAGAAATGTCGGAAAACAAGACAGCACCAATAGAAGGAATTGGAAAACAAAGTATCAAGTGACTTAAGGTTGCCTCCCCTCCAGCTGTGTTTGTCACCCCTCCCTTGAACTAATTCATTAACTGATCCACAACGAAGTTGCATGTGGTGCGATAAGTTTGTGTGCGTTTGGAGGACAGTTGTGAAATGAGAGAATACTAGCAAAGGACAGCGAAGGCCAGACGATAAGATAAGATCGGCGGAGAATAGTGTGAGCCTACAGATAGTTGAAACAAGGATTAGAAAACCAGACAGGGATTAGTGTACTCGGTCAGACCTTAATACCAGCTTTGTAAAGATAGAGGCAGAAGGCTGTTTTGAACACCATGTTGCAGAATAAGCAGAAAAGGCAGAATGGACTTCGTTCGCTGTGCTGCCTGAGTGAAGACAACATAAAATGGCGGCGGGCCACAAAATGGCGGGTCGATACGATCGTATTAAAAATCGAATTTCCTCAGACCCTCCTTTTGCCAGAACTCAGGCAAGATACACAAACTCATGTTAATCTGAGTCGATGTCTATGGCCATGAGGTCATCAAGCTGTTGCTGTACCATCATTTTGATATTCTCTGCTCTTTGTGACTTGGGTTTGGGAATACATGCAGTAGCACATAGGTTGCAGATGGCAGGACCGCAGTGCATACAAAGACAACAAGAGAATATAAAAGCTAAAATTACTCCAAAGAATGTCAATACCTTCCAACCCCATTTGGACAGTAATCCCCAAAACCACTCTGAAAAGGACCAATCTCCTTCGTCCTGATGAATCGACTCGGAGATTATGTGTAATTTAGAGATAGCTTGGTATACTGTCGGAGCGTCATTAGGTATGAAAATACAGCAACTTGATCCGATCAATTTGCATACTCCACCACGGTCCGCAAGAACAAAGTCTAAGGCAACACGGTTCTGCAAGGTCATAAGACGATCAGCCTGTAGTTCAGCTGTAATGTTACTTAAAGCTCCTACAGTGATGTCTATGGTGGTTTCTACGACACGAACCAATTGCCTTATATTTCTGCTGTTGGCCATTGGACCCCAGAAGGGAAGAAATCCTTTGAGGAAATCTCCTCCCTCTTGTCCTGCTGTGTCTTTCGAATCCACAATCCCTCTGCCATATCTATTTTTATGATGGTTCGCAGGAGCGGTGTATGTAGGGGGAAGAAGAAAGGCTATATAACAAGTACCAGAGAAATCAGCTGGCAACCATGTATAAGCCCTATCGTGGCAAACGAAGTATGTACCTTGAGATGGTACTAACGGCAGTGAATTCAGGGCTGAATAAACATATGTATGGGAACATAAACTTTCTCTTTGTCCGGTGTTTGGAGTTCTACCATTTATTTGCAGACAGAAATTTCCTTGTTGGGGTATGACCCGTATCGGAGGAGATTTTCCTTGCTTAATGTTATCATTGAGGCTGGAAATGTAATCAGTTATGTTCCAATTGGTATATGCTTTTCTTTCATCTATGGAAGCTTCACTTTTTTCCATGATTTTAGCCATAGCTACCATTCCCTTTATCAATAAACTATGACTGAAATCTGAACCAACACTATGTGAACTGACAGGTTGTTTAATTTTACTTTGATATGCATTATTGAAAATGACAAAATAAGCCCAAGCGGAACCTTCATAGGAGAATGGAAGAACTAAATATGGCATTCCTTTTTCTACCGTATGTGGTATGAGTCCACACACCCAACAGTCAGTTGTATTGATCACTAACTGATGTTGATGTAACAACTGGACGAAGGAATTGTTAAAGTATTCAGTTCTTCTGATGAGTTCATGCTGGGGAAGAGTGTGAAATAGGTGCGGAGAGATAGTAGAAGAAGATGTAGAGGTAGGAGAAGAGACAACTTTTTGCTGCAGAGTAATAATGATCCAGTTTACAGATGCCAAAAGAATACACGACAATATAATGACGCATAGAGCAATACTACAACGACTACATATTTCTTTACAATTATTCTTTACATTTTTACTTTCTCTTTTATCTAATGTAGCCTCCATCTTTCTAAGTGGATGCTCACGGCAATCTTCCTCAATCACTGTAGTCACGATTATCTACCGTCCTATGACACTGTGAGGTCCTGCAGGCCTATTGCCACTTACTCAGGTCGTAACTAAGACTCCTACCGTGACCCTGCAACCGGGATAGAGTACTACATAGGAGAGAAATTTACAAGTTCTTTGGTCTTGGTCTCAAATTATAGCGTTCCTGTCCAGAGGCAGTCTGGTTTTGAAACAATGTTCCTGGATTTGTCGTGTTCAAGCGACGATGCGATGGTATTGCTTCTTGAAGGATGTCGTCGTCCTCTTTCTCAGAAAGTGTTCCAATTAGACGCGCATCACTGAATGGTACAAATTGCGGAACTTTCTCACTTTCAGAGTCACTGATGCCTCTACGGACCCACTGATCGAAAGGCAAGGGCAAAGGCACTTTCTTGCAGTGCACGGCATGCACCCAGTTTTTCTTTCCTTCGACTTTAACTGCTGTTCTTGTGGTCAAAAGAACCAGGCGTGGCTCTCTCCATCTGGGCTCCAAATTTCTCTGTCGTTGGAAATTTTTCGTGCAGACCCAGTCACCTGGTCGGATGGAATGACCTGGGTCTGTGGAAGCCTCCGGTAGAGCACTCTGAACCTGTTGATGAAGAACACGCAATTTAGTTGTAAGGTCATGCAAGTAGTCAATCAACATCGGGTATGGCAAGTCTGAGTATTTCTTAGGGCGAGGAACTCCCCATACATTAGCTGGGCGACCAAATATCACTTCGTAAGGGCTAAGCCCCAAACGAGAGTGTACTGCTGTTCTGGTGGACAGAAGAGCCAATGGTAAAGCATCAGGCCAATTAAGTCCTGTGCTAGCTTGCACCTTAGCAATTTTAAGCTTCAAGGTTCCATTGTAGCATTCTACTAAACCAGCCGACTGTGGGTGATTCGCCGCGTGGAACTTCTGTTTTATGCCAAGACCTGCACAAACTTTTTGCATGACTTGACCCACAAATTCGCTCCCATTGTCACTCCAGACAATGCGCGGCAAACCAAACCTAGGGAAGAATTATTTCAAAAGTATTTTGGCAGTTGATAAAGCAGTATTGTCCTTCAGAGGGTAGGCTTCTACCCATCTAGAAAAAGCACATACTACCACCAGAACATATTTGAGGTTGTTGCATCGTTCCATGTGAATATAATCGATCTGCAACACCTCAAATGGATATGTTGGAGGAGCAAAATGACCAGCTGGAGTTGGGGTTCCCTTTCCCGGATTGTACATCAAGCAAACAATACAATGTTTTACCACATTATTTGCACACTTTGGGATCCCCTCATTTTGCCACACTGGAGCCAGAAGTTTACATATTCCTTTTGCACTTAGGTGAGCTGGACCATGTGCCATAGTATCTACAGGTAGTACATAAGCATCTGGTAACAGCCAACGTTGATGTTCTGATAATTCAACCCAACATCCCATCTCATCTAACATTCCTGTACTTTCCTTCCACTTTCTCAACTCATTCTCCGTAGCCTCTCCTTGAATTGATTTCACACTCTCTACTGTATCTTCACACATTCCCTTTTCTCTTACGCAGTTTGCGGGACCTGCAACATACATTCGACTTGTGTTGTCTCTGGCTGTCTTTTTCGCTACCTCATCTGCAAATGCATTTCCTCGACCAACATCGTCCACAATCTTTTTGTGTGCACTACACTTCACGATCGCTATCTGAGTAGGCATTGTAAGTGACTCAAGAAGTTCAGTCACTAATTGACCATGTTGTATCTTAGTACCATGGGAAGTAAAGAATCCTCTTTCCTTCCATAAGCGCCCAAAGTTAAACGCTACACCAAAAGCGTATTGGCTATCAGTGTACACGTTTACTCTTTTTCCTTTGGATAACACACACGCTCTAGTTAAGGCTATCAATTCAGCTGCCTGAGCTGAATTATGTCTAATGCGTGCTGTCTCCACAATCGTATGCAAAGTAGTAATAGCGTAGGCTGAAACTGTATCTCCATTCGGGAGCTTGAAACAAGAACCATCTACCCATAGTGTTCCATCTGGATTCACTAATGGCGTGTCTTTTAGGTCAATTCTACCCTTAGTCTCTTCTTCAGTACGGAGAAAACAATCATGCTGTTCAGAGACATCTCTCTCTTCTGGAAGAGGCAACAAAGTAGCTGGATTCAGGGTATTACATCGTTTGATGTGTATGTGACTAGCCAAAAGCGTCAGCTCATATCCGGACAACCGAGCACTCGTAAGATGCTGCGTTTTTGTCCTATTTAGTAAAGTATCCACTGCATGTGGCACCATAACAATGAGAGTATTATCTAGCACTACTCCAGCAGACTGTCGAATAGAAATTGCTGCTGCCGCTGTTGCCTTAAGACAACTAGGCAATGCTTTAGCTACTGGATCTAACGTAGCTGAGAAATATGCGCATGGTCGCTGTTGATCTCCAAAACGCTGCGTTAAGACTGACAATGCACAACCCTCTCTTTCGTGGACATAGAGCGTAAAGGGCTTACTGTAATCAGGAGTACCCAATACAGGAGCAGAACACAAAGCAATACGCAAATCAGTAAAACTCTTCTGACATTCGTCAGTCCACGGAAGAGGCTGAGGCGTATCTTTTAAAGTTAGCGCCAACAGCGGTTTAGCCAATAAAGAGAAACTCGGAATCCACTGTCTACAATAAGAAGTAATGCCCAAAAAAGCACGTACCTCTCTTTGTGTGGATGGCACTGACATTTGTGCAATTGCCTGAATTCGTTCGGGGGTCAATCGCCGTCCCTCCTTTGACAAGAGATGACCCAAATAAGTCACCTCGCGACAGACATATTGTAATTTAGAAGGAGAAACCTTGTGATTTAGATCAAACAAATGACGCAACAGTGCAACGGTCACGTTTTTGCAAATCTCCTCTGAATCAGCGGCAACTAATAAGTCATCCATGTACTGAATGAGAGCGGCACCGGACGGTAAGGAAAAGGCATCAAGATGACATTTTAGAGCTTGACTGTAAATAGAGGGACTTTCACAATAACCTTGAGGTGCGCGTTTAAACCGGAAGCTTCGGCCTCCGAGGGAAAAACCAAAAATATCTCTACTCTCTTCGGCGATGGGAATACTAAAGAAAGCATTCTTTAGATCAATAACTGAAAACCAAGTCGCTGTAGAAGGTATCATCGTCAACAGAGCAGTGATATCTGGGACTACAGGAAACTGCGGTACGACAATCTTGTTTACCTCCCGAAGATCAATTACAAAACGATAAACAGGAGGCTGAGAAGGATCAGTGCGTTTAAGAACCGGAAGAACAGGACTGTTACATGTATTTCCTCTCGTTTCCTCAACCACACCCTTCTGAATCAAATCATGGACAATTTCCAGAAGTGCTTTCTCACCTTCAGTAGAGATTCTGTATTGCGGAATACGTGGCATTTCAGCATTGGGCTTAAGAGTAACAACATAAGGTGGGATCTCAAGACAACCAACGTCATTCGGACCCGTAGCCCAAAGCGTTTCGGGAAGAGAAAGCAATTCAGGTGGGAATTGATCTTTTGATAAGTACATTGGACTAGTCATTTTCTGTCCTAGAGTGAGGTATACACCAGAAGGTGAACAATATATCGTAGCATGCATTCTTTTTAATAGATCTAAATCCAACAGATTTTCACCACAACCATTCGTCAGAAGAAGCGGAGCTTCTAAATCATAAGGGCCTATTGAAACAGGCAAAGGGCAAGAAACTGGATTGCGAACAGGGGCGCCAGAAAATCCTACAGATACATTCGTTAAGCCAGACAAAGGTGCGCCAGGGAGTTTAGAATGAATGATAGAGCTTCTCATGGCACCAGTATCTAAAAGAAATGGCTCTGAAACACCCATTGTAGTGACATTAACATAAGGTCCATTCTGATCCACTGGAATTGACGTAACCCCCTTACTTTGTCCATGGCTGTCCTATTCAAAATGAAGACTTTCATTCCCTCCTTCAATATACTGATCCTCACTGTAATACTGTGTAGACCTAACATTTTGCTGGTCAAAGTAATTTCCGGAATTTGGAGGAACAAAAGAACGCTGCTCTTGGGTTAACACACCTCGACCTCTACCTCTATTTGCTGACTGAAGACCACCACGACCTCGTGAAGCAGATGTTGCTCCATTACGCTGCAACAATGCCGGACAACTGTTCTTAAAATGACCTTCCTCCCTACAATAAGCACATTGATTGGGACCTAGCAAAGGTCTTGGAATGAATGGTTCAGGCTTTTGATACAACCTCTGAAACTGCAGAGGCTGTTGAAACTGAGGCTGAACATAACGAGGAGGATAAGCCTGTTGCAAGAGAACTTTAGTTTTTAATTCTTTCGTCTTTTTCTCTTGTTTTTCCCTTTCTTCTTTGTCTCTATTTTCATAATATTGTGCAGTAGCCAATATCTGGGCGGAAGAAGAAACTGCCCATGAACTCTCGGAGTATTTTAGCTTGTGTGATAGTTCAGGAAGCAAGTTATATACGAACTTATCCACAAATAATCGCTGTCCCCCTTCTGTAGCCATATCTTGACCACTGTGATCAATGAATGTCTCCTCGAATCGGGTAAAGAAATCGGAAACACTTTCATCTTTCTTTTGTTTACATGCTGCTAGCTTATCCCAATTAACTCTCAAAGCAGGCATCATTGTTTTCATTAATGTAATAATCCTACCAGGGAGTTCTGAGATCAAAGCGTCGGGCTTTGCACCACCTACTTGACCTCTATCTGCGGCAATAATAGCGTTCCAATCGCCGCCTAATTCTTGAGCGTGATCCTCTCTACGAATTTTAGCCCATATTGTCTGTGGAACTACATTTCCCATCAACATGTCAATATCTGCTAGATTCATAGTACATGCATCAACTGTTTGCGACAACTCTTTATAGTAACCAGCAGGATTTTTGCGTGGATCTGGTAGTGACTGTTTAAGTGCTAAAACTTCAGACCTTTTCCAGGGGACATGTATCCATATGCGCTGAAAATGCGCAGGAATAGCTGGATTAGCACCTGCTGCTGCAACTTCTTCCTTCCATATTGGAGAAACCTCTCTCATGGGATAGTTTTTCAGTGCTGTCCTAACTGAAGGATCAGAATCAGGAAAAGTCTGTGAGAACAATAGGGATCTGAAAGAAATAAGTGTTCTGACAGCGTTTTCAACCTTAGGACCCACAATAAGTCCTTTGTCAAAGTCAGCCTGAACATCTAACAGATCCTGTGGGACCGAACCCAAATTCATATCCTCCCATTCTTTAGCGAGAGTATCGCACATAACTTTAAAAACATATCTCTGCGTAGGTGCATTCCATTGCAGAAAGGTGGACATAATATCAGACGTACTATATTGGGGACCCTTCTTGATCCATCTACAAGCAAGTGAGTCCAATTTTTCTCGCTCTTCGGAGTCTGGGAATTGACTACGAGACTGTCTTCGAGAAAAAGCTGGAGACACGTTTAAAGCTTCAAAGAAAGGTGATAAGAGACCAGAGACAGTATCTGCAAATCGCTTACGCATAGATGGAGAATTTGACATAAGGATAGGGGACAAGGTATTAGGTGAATTAACTAAAGGAGCATTAGGAATTGCCAAAGGAGCAGAAAGCAAAGGAGTTAAAGGCAAAGCTGGCATAGGCAATACTTGAGGAGGCAAATGTGGAAAAGCTGGAGCAGGCGGAAGCACAACTGGCGGCTGAACAGGCTGTAACATCGGGGGTGCATTAGCACCTTGTACATAGGGCGGAGGCAATTTCAATAAGTGGGACATTAAGGAATCTTCCTCAAAATCTTTTCTCTTATCAAGGGAAGAGATAGGCAACGTCGGATAGCATTTATCTATTGCCATTCGATGCTGTCTGTCTGAAATTTCCATTGCATTATCTATTTCATCATCTTTGAATTGCTGAGCAGCCTGTATAATCGTCATTCCCTGTGTTTTCCTATCTCGTTTCGCTTGTTTAATTTCTCTCTGTTTGGCTTCCTTACGCCAAAGGCGAAAAGAGTCAAACATTGCCGGCCGGGCTTTTCTTTTAAATAACGTTGCTTCTAAATTATCTAGCACATCAGTTTCGAAACTACCATTTTCTGGCCATTTTAAAACACCATCTTTCTTTGTATATCGGGTCCATGTCTTATTAAAGGCAATAGGACCAACACCATGTTTAGAATAGAGCTCATATGTGGGAGTTCCAACCGAAGGAATCGGACAGGAGTCCTCAAGCTGGGAGTCCCTATTACAACCAAAGCAACAAAGTTTTCCAAACTTAGTCAGACCAGACATCTCACGATTTTTACTGGCTGTTCACAAACATCAAGGGGGTAAAACTTTCAGTTTACACAGCACAAATGCACTTACCCCTCGGCTTTGGCCACTGCAATGGCCAAATCTAAGGACCTAAGGACAAAACAAAGACCAAAATTTGTGGGCGCGACCCACCAAATACTTAACTAAGGATGTCTTCTTACACCAACAGAGGCCCGTCTATCGTCTCGCTTTACCATACATCATCAAAGAAAGGGCCAAGGCAGGGCGGCAGTCAGGGCAGCAGTCGTCAGTAGCCGTCAGGAAGGAGTAACCGCGCTGAAAAAGACCTTCGGACCACTTCGACATACAGGGGTCGCTTGACGTGGCTCGCGATTCCTCCAGAATTTTCTTGCGGGGTTCCTCACGACCTTCAGGCAGAACCGGTACCGCTGAAGCCGCCCCACGTTGGGCGCCAGTTGAAGAACCAGAACCTTATGGGCCTGGCGGCGCAGGGTACGCCTGAAATCTCCTTGGATTCACCTGCCTCAACTAACAGAGACACGGGACACTCTGTCAGGCGTAAAAGATCAGATTTTATTAGCTGCAGCTAGTACAGTTGTCCAAGAAGTACACAAGGTATGTTCTCAGGAGACTGCCACTTTACTTTGTGGCGCACAATCTTATATACCGTATAAAAACCATTTATTAACTACATACACTCCCAGAACACATAGAAAGGAGCCAGTAAGAATAATGTAAAGATAGAACAGAGCCAATAGAAATGTCGGAAAACAAGACAGCACCAATAGAAGGAATTGGAAAACAAAGTATCAAGTGACTTAAGGTTGCCTCCCCTCCAGCTGTGTTTGTCACCCCTCCCTTGAACTAATTCATTAACTGATCCACAACGAAGTTGCATGTGGTGCGATAAGTTTGTGTGCGTTTGGAGGACAGTTGTGAAATGAGAGAATACTAGCAAAGGACAGCGAAGGCCAGACGATAAGATAAGATCGGCGGAGAATAGTGTGAGCCTACAGATAGTTGAAACAAGGATTAGAAAACCAGACAGGGATTAGTGTACTCGGTCAGACCTTAATACCAGCTTTGTAAAGATAGAGGCAGAAGGCTGTTTTGAACACCATGTTGCAGAATAAGCAGAAAAGGCAGAATGGACTTCGTTCGCTGTGCTGCCTGAGTGAAGGCAACATAAAATGGCGGCGGGCCACAAAATGGCGGGTCGATACGATCGTATTAAAAATCGAATTTCCTCAGGGTCTTGCAATCCTACTCTGTCTTCTTGTGAGATCTCAGGTTCCGCTTGCGCGGTGGTTGTTCTTCAGCAGGAGGTGGGGTTCTGGTGGACTGTCGTTGTGTGGGGGCCTCCTGTCCACTAGCGCCGGCGGAGGTGGTAGGCTGTTCCTGGTCCAGGCTAGTGACAGGGGACCTTTGGGGTGCCACATGGTCCTGCAATGTGGTGACTATCCGGTTAAGGGCCAGGACTATGGTCCCCATTGCGGGACCAATGTTCCTCTCTGAACCCCATGTACCGTTCCTCCTGCTGTGCCTGGATCTCCTGGAACCTGGCCAGTACCGTCACCATCGTCTCCTGGGAGTGGTGGTATGCTCCCATGATGGTGGTGAGGGCCTCTTGGAGAGTCGGTTCCCTGGGCCTGTCCCCCCCCTGTCGCACAGCAGCCCTCCCAGTTCCCCTGTGTTCCTGGGCCTCTGTCCCCTGGACGGTGTGCCCACTACCACTGCCCCCAGGTCCCTGTTGTTGTTGGGGTGGTGGGTCAACCTGGGGGCCCTGTAGTGGCGGACACACCGCTGATTGACGTGTCCTGGAGACAGAGGCATGGGCCCGCTGGGTGGGAGCTGTGCTGGTGTTCCCAGAGGGGGTTAGGTCTGCTGTAGCCTGTGGCTGTGTGTGGGGAACCGACTGTCCAGAGGTCCCCGATGGGCCGGGCTGGTCATCTGGGTCCAGGGAGACAGAGCTGCTGTCATCGCTGGGGGCCTCTTCTGGGGGTGGGATGGACATCTCTGTACCCTCCGTGGCGGTGTGGTGGCGTTCGGGTCCTGCAGGGGTATAAGGGTATGGTTATTGCTTCTGTGTGTGGCATTTCGTGTGATGGGTGGGTGTCCGTGTACCCAAGTGTAGGCATTCCCTTGTGGTGGCTTTTGTGAGGGTGGCTTGTGGGGGTGATGTGTGTGTGCAGTGGGCATGCTTTGGTGATGGGTGTCCATGCTTTGTGGTCGCATGCAGGGCTTGGTGTTGGGATGGGTGGGTTGTGATGGTGGGACATTTGCAAGGAGTTGGTGTGATGGGGGTGGGGGTGAGGGTGGGGGTATGTGCTGGCATGCAGGTGGGGTGGGGGTGGGAAGCAGTAGTTAAGAATTGACTTACCAGAGTCCATTCCTCCAGATACTCCTGCGAGGCCCTCAGGATGCAGGATGTGCAAGACTTCCTCCTCCCATGCTGTAAATTCTGGGGGAGTAGGTGGGGGTCCGCCGCCAGTCTTCTGCACCGCAATGTTGTGCCTTGATACCATGGAACGCACCTTCCCCCATAGGTCGTTCCATCGCTTCCTGATGTCCTCCCGATTGCGTGGATGCTGTCCCACCGCGTTGACCCTGTCGACTATCCTCTGCCATAGCTCCATCTTCCTAGCAATTGTGGTGTGCTGCACCTGTGCCCTGAATAGCTGGGGCTCTACCCGGACTATTTCCTCCACCATGACCCTGAGTTCTGCGTCAGAGAACCTGGGGTGTCTTTGGGGTGCCATGGGGTGGTGTGGATGAGGTGAGGAAAGTTGTATGTGTTGTGGAGTGTAATGTGTGTGGTGATGTATGGTGTTATGTGCGTGGTAATTGTGTGGGTGATGTTGTGATTTGCCTCTGTGTGATGGTCTACTCTAAGCAGTGCTGTCTCTCTCTGTCCTTGATTTGCAATTGTGGTAGTAGGGGTTTGTGGGTGATGTGGGTGTGTGTTTTATATTGTATTGGGTGTGTGGGAGTGGTGTGTATATGTGTCTCAGGTGTGTGTATTTCAAATTGTCCAATGTGGTTGTGTTTTGTAAGGGTGTGTGTATTTTGACCGCAGCGGGGTGTACCGCCAATGGAATACCGCGGTTGTAAGACCGCCGCGTGGATTCGTGGGTCGTAATGGCATGGGCGTA
Source organism: Pleurodeles waltl (assembly GCF_031143425.1). Classification (NCBI taxonomy): domain Eukaryota; kingdom Metazoa; phylum Chordata; class Amphibia; order Caudata; family Salamandridae; genus Pleurodeles; species Pleurodeles waltl. The sequence continues at coordinate 896,257,691 of NC_090437.1, read as the reverse complement.
TTTCTGTTGGCGTGGCGGTGGAGGTTTGGTCATCGCCATTTTCTCGCTGACCTTTGCTGTGGCGGACTTTTGTGGATGTCGGGTTTTTGGAGGTTTTCAGGTGGCGGGTCAGAATGACCGTGGCAGTTAACCGCAACCGCGGCGGTGTTATGGCGGTCTTCTGACCGGCGTTAGGCGCCTTTTACCACCGAGGTCAGAATGACCCCCTAAGTCTTTTCCCACAACTAGTTGCGACTATTGTCCAAACATTACCGGCTCACTAGCAGTACCTCACCAGAAACACAATAGTAAAAGGTGATTTGTGGCAGTCGCTTACGCATGGACTCAAAGTAAGATATCTCAGGGTTGTCGTGGTTAAACGTAAATTACCCTTTTCTCACAGATATATTATGTCTCATACAAATAAAGGCAATGACACAGATGCAGTAAAGTTATAACAGTTTTTTATTTAACATAACTGCAATTTGCGATACGTTGCATGAACTGCAATGATTAGGATAATGAATATACTAAGCAACAGTATTGTGAAGAAGAGAGTCATTGTTATAAAGACCCCCACCATTTTTGCAATATATGAAAGAAATATATATATATGTATGAGATGGAATATGCCCTAATACCCTAATGAGAATAGGCCTAACCTCCTACCTAAAGGAGAGCTGGGTTTGCTAAACCTAATCTGCCGAAGCCGTGTCCATGAGAGGAGCCCCCAACCCTCGTCACCTTGGAATGAGGTCTCTATCTCAGACTCCGTAGGGACACGAAGACTGGGTCAGCGTCAAGACGACTGCAGCATCGGTATCAGCGATGGTGGTGATGCCCTCTGGTCCGAATCCCTCTAATTATCTGTCTAAAGTGTGATGTATTTATACAGATCTACAAGGTCCCATGACGTAGGTGTAATTCAAAACAATAGATAACAGGCATGCTTGGGACGGCAATTAATATCAACAATCCCTCGAAAGTATAGAGAGGGAAAATCCCTAAGTGTGAACACCTACTGTTTGTTTGTCTTTCGTGCTTGATCTTGACGCCTTGGCGCAGTGACACTGATAATAAAACTCATAACAAGTGGCCTAACTATGAACAAGGCCGCCATCTTAAAGGAAATAAATAATTAAATGAACTAAGACAGAGCAAGCTAATTAGGTTAAAAGTCACTAGGTGACGGGGGCACGAGTTTACAAGCCTATGGCTAAGCTAACTCCTGTTATCCCTTTAAAACAAACTAGGATTCACTACACCCTCCCCATTGCCGTAACAGGTATGATGAAGGTACAAGAACCCAAACGCTAAAAAAGCTGCATCTGAATTTAAAAAAAATACAAAAACAAGCTAATAAATGACGCTAAAAATAAAACAACTGCTGTGTGTAAAAAATAAGTTAAAACAAATTCCTCTAAAATACATACAGAGATGTTAATATCAACTATGACAAGTACAGCAAACGTTTAGTATAATTGCATATTTTGGAACCGGGAAATGGTAGGCAAATTCATCAAATTATGTGTTATACGCAGTATCTTGAAGAATGTCATCAAAGCCATCAGTCAAGGAGCTCAAAAATGAGTCAACATCGTCTGAAGTGAAATCTATTGCTGGACGGACAAACGGATCCACAGAGCAGAAGTGAGCCACATTCATCGGTGCATCGATACTCGCTGCAGTGTCCTCATCCATGTTAGATCTTATAACGGAAGGCTCATAGGTGGCCTCGCGGAGCAACCTCAGTCTCAAGGGGCATGACCGTGAATGAACCCTCATCGGGGACATCAGCAGTTCGCGGTCCACAGGAGATGTCTGTGCAACAGCAAGACAGACCATAGGCAGATGTTCAAAGAGGCACCATATGCAGCGGAAGACCGGCTGTACACACCAGAGTAGCGGCCGGAATGACAACGACCAGTCAAACTCCAGTTCCACCAGCAAAGGTGTACCGAAGATCCGAACCATGCATTCACGGCACAGTGGGGATGACGGGAGCGGCTCCATTGCTCTGTGTTTCTGGAAAGAAACAACCACTGAGAATCAGAAGAAATAGCAGTAGTAGTCCGCCAATTAAAGCCAAAATAATTGGAAAGCCACCAAACACACTGGAAAAGAGAGAATGGATGGCTGATTGCATGACTCCGAAGACAGTCTGGAAGATGGACACGAAACCAGACCCGACAGCCTTAAAGAAATGAACAATCCCAGGTGTGCTTGAAGCATTGAATATTCTGGATACCAGCTCTCCAAAGTGTTTGGGGAAATCGGTATTTAAAAGGGATTGTATCTCAGCTGATGATCTCGCAATCTGGAGAGCATACGTCTCTTTTGCGGATGTCAAGGCGACCTGTTTCTGAAACAATAGCGCCTTTAGTCTACTCAACTTGTCATAGTTCACATTAATAGTATCTATGTGGGGCCACTTTTCAGATACTTTTATCTCTCATGTGGGGGGAAACAAAACATGTCCACAACACGTAACGACCTTCGTGACTGAGATTGCGTAGGCAATTCCAGGTCGCAAGCCGCAACAGCTTTCATCGTTCAGTAGAACATAACTTCCATTGGAAAGTACATGAAACACCGGATGAATCGAGGGGACTGGAGTACCCTTCAGAAAACAGGCCAAATTCGCGACCCACGCATTGCAAACACCGTGAATAGACACCTGTTTGCATATCATAGAATGACGAACAGCAGTCTCACATTCACTTCCGCTAAGAAAGACCTCCTGTTCACGGTTCAGACATTTATAGTCAAAGGGCAACTCCCACTCTTCCTTAAGAAAGCTATCTCCTAGCTGCTTATATCGTCCCACTGCAAGATGTTTCAGGCAGCTCGAGAAACAAAAGGTCGAAATTGGTAAATTAATAATGCTGTGTAAGAGCCAGATAGTTGAAGGGCTCTCTGCTACCGTGAAGGGCAACTTATCTAACTTTTCTACTTGAAGCAGGGTGAAACGAGCCTCCCTTTTAGCCATTGTCTCTTGTTCCCTGGAAAAAATAAAAGCAGTGAATAGTTCACTCCCATTAAAGTACTTCCATGGAATGTGGCCACTTTTCAGTGTCTGTAATGTCCAACCCAGCTGTATGATGGAACTTAGCTGTGTTTGCCCATGATATAACCGGGACAAGTCAGTCTGAGTGATATCAATAGCAGACGACACTATATTTGATAGTGAATAAATCCTGTTGGACAGCGTGTTCATGCCATTGTCGACAACAGCTAATGTTTTTTCCAAATTCTCTTTATCTTTCTGCCTTAAACGTGCAGCAGCTTCAATCTGGGAAAGTTTCCAAATCTCATTGTACATAGCATATAAAAACCATTTTGAGCGTTGTTTCCTAGGACCGAATAGGAAATCCTGTAAGTCTACACTGTCAGAAAGAGTGTTCAGGTGTTGCTTAACCGCTTTTAAAGTGTTTGTCTGCACCCATTGCAGGCACAGCTTACCCACACTGTATGTTGTAATTATACCTGTATGTTGACCTGATAGAAAGCGAGGATCAGGCCTGTGAATGGAAAAAAACCCTGAAGAGTTCAAGAAACGCTTTTGACACTCATCAGTGTCGGTGGGCCATACCAACCATCCGCCGGAATGGGAAAGTGAAGAATTATAGGCACCAGCCTTAACCATTGCATCTAGCCTGTCTTCTGAGACATTAAGAAAGTGTTGCCAATCTCTAAATTTTGTCGGAGTAGGGATACTGGGCGTGTTCAGATCTTTAATTTTTGCTAACCCTAGACATGATGTCTGCTCAATAGTGTCATTTAAGAAAATCATTTGCACAGGAATCAGGCATGCTCGAAACAAAGCCTCCCTACCCTGTATCTGCCAATCTTGTGCCCCCATACACTTTTCAAATCAATAGTATCTTTCCAATATTCGTAACCCTCAATCGAGAGCCGGGAAACAAAGGGAGCTGAATAAATCAATTTCGTATCTGTTAGCAAAAGTTTTCTAATTTGTGCCGGAGGTATTTTAAAATAATACGACTCTGCTTTCTTTGTATCATGCCCAGAAAAGTATGTAAATTTATCGCTGTAATACTTTGGATTCCCCACCTGTGGTGTTGAACAGTGTTCCCATTGTGTGTAGTTCAAGAGAGGCCTATATCTAGTTGCACGGTGTAGGTAGTGATGTCCCCAATTGTTATAGCAGAACATTTCCCCATAATTAATTGTATAATGATATACATCATCACTTCCAAAAGTGGAATAGTCCTTCATTTCAGTTAGCAAGGAATCAACTGTTTGGACATCCCAATCATCAGAGACAACATTTTGTGTAATGACATCAGACATTGAAATTTTGAACACGTATGGTATCTGAATAATCTCAGTAGGCCCATATATATCGAACGCAACTTTGTCCCACACAATCCCATCAGAAATTGGTATAGCTGTAATATTGACAGGGGACAAATCACGTCGGACCTTATGTGAAGAATGATGTGGTGTTAAAATTTCATCAACAGGCTCCACAAAGGAGCCATCAGCAATATAGTGACCATTAATCAGCAAAAAGAAAACAGCCACAAAACCAATCCATAAAAACAATGCAATAAATGTCAAACAGAACCATAGATAGTTCCATGGGTAGATCAAATAGTTCTTTGTAAGCCATCGATACAGTCTGCTACTTCTCGAAAGTTTGTCAGTCCCAGTTGAGGATGAATCCGAAGAAAAATCATCAATGTCTACGAAATAGCTAGAGGAAGTCTCTGCAAACACAGGACCTGCCGCATTCTGATCCACCGCTCGTGGAGGGTCTTGATAGACAACATCATTAGTCGTGGAAGTGTTTGTGTAAAATACAGCCAAATCTTGAAGCGGGGTGGTCACTGAAGTTGTGACTGGAACTAACAAAAGTTCATGTTCCGCCCTCCCCATGGTCGAGGAAGTGTCTGGAACAGCAGTGGACATAGTTGCATAGTCAGTAGCCGAGATGTTCATCCTACTATGTAGAGGGATGTCCTGTTGGGTAGTGAGAGGGGATCGGGAACCACCCAAGGGACCTCCTGCTCTACTGTGAAGAATCGGCCACATGGTGTAATTTGATGTCATCAATGGAGATGAATCTATTCGATTTAGAACCAGACAATGGTGGACGGATGACAGTCCTGGTGCCTTTTATCCCCAAGACCGGTACAGGTGCTCTGTATGATGGACCAAACTCTTTTTTCACAGCTATCTTCTCACGAACCAGATCCCCAACGTTAGGAATCCAGCCTGTCAAAGTTTTCACCAATTCCCTTATTCCTAAAGTGGCAGCACTTGCAGATTATTTATCATCACAAAATTGTTGAAGCTCCTGTAAAACAGTGAAATTTTCTTTTAAGTCAAATGGTGTTTCTGCTGCCACCATACCAGGGGCATCAAGATCGGGGACATACATAGGTATCCCAAAGAGAACCTCATATGGAGACTTTCCCCCCAAGGACCGTCTTGGCAGATTATTCAGTGCTCTCTGGACCCCATATAGGTGATGTAACCAACTGCGGCCTGAACCTAATACTCGAGCTGTTAAGGACTGCTTTAGGTCACGATTCCGCCTCTCCACGACCGAATTTCCCTTGGGATGGTATGGTGAGCAGTAATGGAGTTCAACACCCATCGTTCTCATGGTGTCCCTGAAAGCTTTAGAGGCAAATGCAGGGCCCTGGTCCGAATGGAATGCTGCAACCGCATATGTACCGATAAAGATCAGCAGATCTTTTATAACAGTCCGGGCGTCAGCCGACCGCTGTGGCCATACCCACAGGAATCTAGAACAGGAATCTACAGCCACTAAAATGTATTTGTATGCACCATCAGGCTGTAAGGGACCACAATGGTCCAGGTACACACATTGGAGTGGCTTGTCTGACACTAAGAGGGATGTCTGCGGAGGGCGTTTGATATTCGAGCCCTTAATCTGCAGACAAATGTCACAGCAAAGGACATACTGCTTAGTCCGTCTGCATAGACCAGGCCACCAGTATTGTTGTTGTAGAATTGTTATAGTGGCCTGTATACCAGCATGTGCAGAAGCAACACCCTCGTGTGCGGCTGTAATCAGCTCTAATCTCTGGTCTTCATTGGGGATTACTCGATCACCTACCCCAGAAATCTTGCATAAGCAACATTCTGTGCACTGATATGGTAAGTATAGTTCGTAGGGTATCCTTTCGGAAGGGTCTTGCCTGCAGCCGAAGCTTTAACGGCAATCAGTATTTCATTATCCAACCTCGTCCGAGAACGAGTCACTGCAGCCACAGAAGCCGTAGCTACTGATGCTTTGGCTGCTTCATCAGCCAATGTGTTGCCGGCAACGTGTTTTCCTACACGTTGGTGTCCTAATGTATGAACCACATGGACACATGGTAGCTTATCCTTAAGATCAGCCACCCTTCCCCACAACATTTTGTGTTTAATGGTGTTCCCTTTAGAATCTCTAAACCCGTTCGGTTTCCAATGATTGAGATAATCATTGTATGACTGGACGCAGTAATATAAATCACAGACTATCAAAGTCTGGGTTCCTGGCTCAGTATGTTCGAGCGCTAGAAGAAGAGCCTTAAGGTGGCCAATTGGGCTGTGCAGTCCCTAAGGTCTGCGTGTAGGTATTGTGAGGATGGAAAACTCCGTCTTCCATTATCCCACACACGGCTGCGCAAGCCGCCAAGTATTGATGTTTAGTACCTGCAGCCGGTTGTGCCGACCCGTCAGTATAAATGATGGTATTATAACTGTCTATTGGCAAGATATGTAGAGGATCGGGGTACTCCTGTTCATGCTGGAGAAATTCTTGTGTCTGAAGTCTTGGGTCAAACACATAATCAACATCAGTGGCGGTCAGAGACTTTGCCCATTGAATCCAGCGTGGATGTAATGCCTTAGCGTTTGGAACGCTTGCTTTAGTGACAGCCTCTAGGGCCGGCATCGCTGTCAGAATCTTTTCCGTTGGTGCAAAACGTTTTTCAGCATTTGAGTATAAGTGTGATTTATATGCTATCGCCACTGTGTCACCCTCATTAAAGGTGACATAAGTAAATCCAAGGGCACCAGCAATTATTCTGATGACCAAATTTGTTTTATTGTCACATGTGTATAAGTGTCTAGCTTCTAGCATGTCCCGTTGTATGTCCCTAAGGATGTGTGTGTGTTCAATCGTCCATCGTCTGCTAGAAAAATTAGGCTGAATTAAGTCATAAAGTGGTTTGATGCGTTCTGCATAATCTGGAATGTATGTTCTGCCAAAATTAAAGAAACCAGAGTAATGACTGTAATTTCTTAAGTGTGTTCGGAGGCTGTAGTTGAGCACACTTTTCTAGGAAGTGCGGGGCCAGGCTCTTCCCCTCGTTTGACAGCTCATATCCCAGGAATAATACACTAAGAAAGGCTATCTTGCTTTTCTTAAAATTTAATTTATAACCGAGGTCTGCAAATCCCAAAATGATCCGATCGACCCTCGCAAGATGAATGTCGAGGGCGTCGTCAGTGAGATAGATGTCATCCACATAGGACAATGCATCGGAATCAAGCTCGTGCAGAATAGATGTCACACGGGCTGAAAATAGTCCTGGGCTATTCTTATAGCCTTGAGGTAAATGACAAAAGCGTTTCTGAGAGCCAAATGAAAATGCACTTAGGTCCCTACTTTCATCTGCTAAATTCTGGCAGAAAAACCCATTCGATATATCCAATGTAGTTTTATATTTTTTACGCTCTATATTGTTTATCAGTGCTGTGCTGTGTGAATTTTGTATAGCATGTGTGTGAGTATGACTATTTAAGTGTCTATAATCAACCACTATTCTATATGAATGATCTGGTTTCGCAACGGGAAATAATGGATTATTCATGGCCGATGTACAGGGCTCAATCACTCCCTGATACTCAAGTTGTGACAGTATCTCCGTCACCTGAGCTTTTGCTTCATGCTTAACAGGGTATTGTGGTTGCGGGTGGGGTGTAGACCTAACTGGAATAACATGACAAGGCGAATCCTTGTCCCAACCTACATGATTACGGTATAATGCAGGTGCCTGCACTAAAGCCCATTCAACAGTATAGGCTTTTTTATCTGCCTCTGGACAAAGATCGGAGAAAGAAGGCAAAATGATATCTTCCCCATGTGGGAGCTTGCGGACGTGTTTAGGGGGCCAGTCTCTCTCGGCCAATAGGATATCACTAGTAAGTTCATCCCAAAATATTACACTAATAATTCGTTCCAAGTCTCCCTCTATCTGAATTGTTAAATCATAAACCCTATCGGGTGGGAGAACGCGGCCATCCGCTGTCTCAACTGCAATGTAATCGCTAGTTTCTGTCGCATCCAGATGATCTTTCAGACTCTGGGGACATATCGTGACCTCTGCCGCGCTGTCCAACAGAATCACGGCCCACTTCTTGTTCCTCAATAGTGTTCTCAATACTACTGGCATTTTTAACTGTCAGTGCTGCCACTTTCTTCTTTTTAAACTGTGGCTTTTGTTGAGGAGTCTTTTCTTCTTTTTTAATGGTAGACTGTAGCGAGTCTTTCTTCTCTTTCGCGTATTCCGGACGTCGATCTTGACGGCCCCCTCTCTCGCTCCGTTTATCCGGTGCGTCCTGAAAGGAACGAGAAGGACGTGAATCAGTATATCTGTCTGGAGTTCTAATGTTTTCCCTATTTCTGAGATTATATCTCCTTTCGGAGTACTCCAGATGTGGAGAATCAGCTCTTCTATTTCTCCTCTCTTTGAAATCTTTTTGTTTATCCCAGCGCTTTTTAGAGCCCTCTTGTGCCTGTTTTGTACCTTCCTTATGGGTGGTACTTGGTAATTCCAATTTTTTAGGTTTGGCTCCCAAACCATCCCGCCCTAAACTAGCATAGGTATCGGAAATTATTTTTGGTAGCTGTCTCTCTTGTTCCACATTTGGAGTTTCCCGGAGACGCTGGCGTATTGCCAGTGCTACCACTTCCCCTTTAATATTACTTAGTATTATCGAGGAGACGGCGTCAAAGTTACGCATCAATTTCATCCCCAGATCCAGGGCCAGTGCAGCCCCATGTTCATTTTGTATTTGTTTCAACACCTCCGGTAAATTGGCAAGTGTCGGGGTACCATGTGTGGTAGTATGCATGGCAGCGAAGACTGTACCCCATGTGGCACAGTCATCCACTGAGGGAACCATCCCAAACGGCAAGCACATAGTGAGCAGTCTATGGGGGTTATTACAACTTTGGAGGAGGTGTTATTCCGTCCCAAATGTGACGGATATACCACCAGCCGTATTACGAGTTCCATAGGATATAATGGACTCGTAATACGGCTGGTGGTATATCCGTCACTTTACCATCACTTTTGGGACGGATTAACACCTCCTCCAAAGTTGTAATAACCCCCTATGTTTTTCCTGCGGCCCCGTATGGGGGAACACAGCTTCCAGCTGATTTGTTTTCTGGGCAATCCAGAACGGTATTTTTTCCCGTTCCGTGGGCACTTTACCCATAATAGGTTGCACTGTTTGTGGATTAATCCCAGTAGCCAATTGATAACCACCAGCTACTGGCGGTGCAGGACGCGCCGGTGTAGTGTTCAATGTCCGCATTACGAACTGAACCAATCGTCTTTATAATGCCACTAATTCATTATATAATACTCGTAATTCTGCAATCGGCATTGTCTGTATGCCTGGGTGAGGTGTATATGTGGCAAACATAGGCCATGTAGGTCCCTCATTACTTAAAGGACCTAGCCTCACTCGTCGTAGTACATGTGGTAGGACGCCTTCAAACCAGTTCTGATGCTCTTGATATGTGAGCGATATTTCATGATACTGGTATGCTTTGTATCGTACAGGTACGTTTGCAATTTCATATGTGTGAAGTGTATGCGTTCGTTGGTCAGCCTCAGGAAAGGTGACCCCACAGTAAAATGTTTCTGTTTGGTATGCTTCAGTTGCCTCTATTATCAGCGTAACATCCCCACCCTCTTCTGTAAGGCCATGCGCTAATAAATGTTGTGTAAGTGCATGTCTAGCATTTGCAGGAATGTCTATAGCATTAGCCATAGTTGGTTTAGAGAAACGGAACACCAAATAGGGGAAGTTTTTCCTTTTTATTAGTTCGAGCTCGAACAACCTACAGCTTAATTAGGTGTTACCTGTTCAGCTGAGGAGGATTCTCCCAAAGACCACGGACGTCTCCGTATAATGGTACTGAGGGTACCTGTTGTCTGTGAGACAGTGATAGTCAGGGTAACCGTAAATTAGTGCCTAAACACCATCGTTGGTGGCACCATGTCGTAGTTTGGACTCTTGCTCTGAGCAAGACTGCTGGTCTCAGGATGACAGTACTTTCGTTTGTAGGTGACTAAGGCCCTAATTCCGAATTGGGCGGGTGGCCAGCGCCGCCCGCCTGGCGGGAACCGCCGAATGACCGCACCGCAGGGGTCATTCTAACTTTCCCGCTGGGCCGGCGGGCGATCTCCAAAAGATCGCCCGCCGGCCCAGCGGGAAAGCCCCTGCAAAGAGGAAGCCGGCTGCGAATGGAGCCGGCGGATTTGCAGGGGTGCGACGGGTGCAGTGGCACCCGTCGCAATTTTCAGTGTCTGCAAAGCAGACACTGAAAATCTTTATGGGGCCATGTTAGGGGACCCCTGCACTGCCCATGCCAGTGGCATGGGCAGTGCAGGGGCCCCCAGGGGCCCTACAACACCCGTTCCCGCCATCCTGTTCCTGCCGGTAAAAACCGCCAGGAACAGGATAGCGGGAAGGGGGTCGGAATCCCCATGGCGGCGCTGCTTGGAGCATTCCCCCAGCCGGGGGAAATCCGGCGGTAAACCGCCGGACCCGGCTGGGCGACCGCGGCTCCACAGCCGCGGTCGGAATACTGAATGAAACACCGCCAGCCTGTTGGCGGTGCTTCAGCCGGCCTCCACCCTGGCGGTCATAGACCGGCAGGGTTGGAATGAGCCCCTAAGTCTTTTCCCACAACTAGTTGGGACTATTGTCCAAACCCTACCGGCTCACTAGCAGTACCTCACCAGAAACACAATAGTAAAAGGTGATTTGTGGCAGTCGCTTACGCATGGACTCAAAGTAAGATATCTCAGGGTTTTCGTGGTTAAACGGAAATTACCCTTTTCTCACAGATATATTATGTCTCATACAAACAAAGGCAATGACACAGATGCAGTAAAGTTATAATAGTTTTTTATTTAACATGACTGCAATTTGCGATACGCTGCATGAACTGCAATGATTAGAATAATGAATATACCAAGCAACAGTATTGTGAAGAAGAGAGTCATGGTTATAAAGACCCCCACCATTTTTGCAATATATGAAAGAAATATATATATATGTATGAGATGGAATATGCCCTAATACCCTAATGAGAATAGGCCTAACCTCCTACCTAAAGGAGAGCTGGGTTTGCTAAACCTAATCTGCCGAATCCGTGTCCATGAGAGGAGCCCCCAACCCTCGTTACCTTAGAATGAGGTCTCTATCTCAGACTCCGTAGGGACACGAAGACTGGGTCAGCATCAAGACGACTGCAGCATTGGTATCAGCGATGGTGGTGATGCCCTCTGGCCGGAATCCCTCTGATTATCTGTCTAAAGTGTGATGTATTTATACAGATCTACAAGGTCCCCTGACGTAGGTGTAATTCAAAACAATAGATAACAGGCATGCTTGGGACGGCAATTAATATCAACAATCCCTCGAAAGTATAGAGAGGGAAAATCCCTAAGTGTGAACACCTACTGTTTGTTTGTCTTTCGTGCTTGATCTTGACGCCTTGGCGCAGTGACACTGATAATAAAACTCATAACAAGTGGCCTAACTATAAACAAGGCCGCCATCTTAAAGGAAATAAATAATTAAATGAACTAAGACAGAGCAAGCTAATTAGGTTAAAAGTCACTAGGTGACGGGGGAACGAGTTTCAAGCCTACGGCTAAGCTAACTCCTGTTATCCCGTTAAAACAAACTAGGATTCACTACAGATTCAGGGATTCAAAGGCTACCTGGCAACCCTCTACTCAGTTCTCGTTCCTGGGCTGCTTCTTGAAAGCCTGCTCAGTCAAGGGGGCAACAATGGTACCATATCCCTTGTCAAACTCCTGTATTATCATGTAATGCCCAGGACGGCCCTCAGCTAAGTTTGAGTTTTTAGGGGCTCCCAGGCCAAAATGGTCTCTATCTTGGCCTGGAGGGGCTGTACTTTACCCTTGCGTACCAGGTGTCCCAAATATACCACAGACCATAGTCTTATCTGGCACTTACAGGCCTTGATAGCCAGGCCTGCCGTTTTTTCAGGGCCTGCAGCACTTCTTGCAGGTGAAAAAAGTGGCCCTTCCAGCTGGTACTGAAGACAGCTATGTCATCCAGGTAAGCAGCACTGAATGCTTCCATTCCAGCTAAGACTTGGTTCATCAGCCTCTGAACGGTGGCTAGGGGCATTTGGCAGTCCAGACGGCATCACTTTAAACTGAAAGTGGCCTTCTGGAGTAGAAAAGGATGACTTCTCTTTAGCCTTTCCAGGTAGACGAATCAACCAGTACCCTAAAGGTAAATCAAAAGAACTCAGGAACTAGATAGGCCCTAATCTGTTCATGAGCTCATTTTTTCTGAGGGTGGGGAGAGCGTCAATTTTAGTAACCGAATTGAGCCCCTTTTATGTCACACAGAACTAGAGTTTTGCAGGCGGTACCCGGTGAGGCAGCTTTTGATACCAGCACCACTGGATTGGACCAGGGACTACTGGAGTGCTCGATTACTCCTAGCACCAACATCTTACAGATCTCCTCTTTAATGCTGGCCCTCACTCTATCAGACAGCCTGTCCATTTTATTCTTGCGAGGCAGGCTGTCTCCAGTGTCAAACTCAAGGGGGCACAGATGTGTAAACGAGGGAGTGAGGGAAAACAGAAAGGCAAACTGTTCCAATATTTGGCAACAGCCCCTTTGTTATTCTGAGGTCTGGGTAGGGGAGTGGTTGACACCCTCCACTGGCCCATCTTTCTCTTTTGATGACAGAAGGTCAGGGAGAGGATCATTCTTCTCTTCCTCATTATTTGTCACCATCTTCACCAATAGCATGGTGACCTTAGACTGCTCATAGGCTTGAGAATTGGTATGGAGGACTTAAGGGGCGTCTGGGAGTCTTAGGGTCAATCAGGTAGGTGGCCTCCCTGTTCCCTCAACTATCTCCAATGACCTGATGCAATGGTCTTGGAGGACCCTGGGCTCCACTAACTCCATTACCCACACATTCCGCCCACGTTAAACTTCCACAGGGGTAGCTGTCTGGTCATGCCACTGCTTCATGAAGTCCTGGCTAGTCTCCAAGTACTCGGAAGCTTTGTTCCAGAACTTGACCATCTGATTTCTGAGGGCTAGCATAAAGTTAGTGACATCCTGTGGGGGTTCTTGGGAGGCTTGCTCCCACTCCTCCTTAAGCAGACTGAGAGGTCCCCTAACAGGGTAATCATACAGAAATTCAAACGGGCTGAAGTCAACCCTTTTTTGTGGCTCCTTCCTGTAGGTAAAGAATAGGCACAGTGTGAGAAAATAGCCTCTTTCTAGTATGGTTACCTTCACTTTTGGCCTGTTTGTGAGTGTGTATCAGTGTGTTTTTACTGTGTCACTGAGATCCTGCTAGCCAGGATCCCAGTGCTCATAGATAAAAAATGATATGTCAGTGGGTTTTTGCCCGTCTCACTGGGATCCTGCAAGCCAGGACTCCAGTGCTCATAGTTTGTGACCTATTGAGTGTGTTGTCAGTAGTGCTTGACTGAGTGACTGAGGCTCTGCTAACCAGTGCTTATGCTCTCTCTGTTTTACATTTGTCACTGTAGGCTGGTGACTTAATTTACCAATTTCAATTGGCACACTGGATCCCCCTTATAAGTCCCTAGTGTGGTACCTAGGTACCCAGGGCATTGGGGTTCCAGGAGATCCATATGGGCTGCAGTATTTATTTTGCCACCCATAGGGAGCTCAGACAAACCCTTGCACAGGCCTGCCACTGCAGCCTGCGTGAAATAACACACACGTTATTTCACAGCCATTTTCACTGCACTTATGCAACTTATAAGTCACCTATATGTCTAACCTCCACTTGCTGAAGGCTAGGTGCAAAGTTACTAAGTGTGAGGGTACCCTTGCACTAGCAAAGGTGCCCCCACATAGTTCAGGGCCATTTCCCGGGACTTTGTGAGTGCGGGGACACCGTTACACGTGTGCACTACATATAGGTCAATACCTTTATGTAGCTACACAATGGTAACTCCGAATATGTCGATGTAACATGTCTAAGATCATGGAATTGTCCCCCCATTTCAAATCTGGTATTGGGGAGCCAATTCCATGCATTCTGGGGGCTCCCCCATGGAACCCCAATACTGCCAAACCAGCTCTCTGAGTCTTGCACTGCAGCTACAGCTGCTGCCACCTCACAGACAGGGTTCTGCCCTCCTGGGATCTGGGCAGCCCAGTCCCAGAAAGGCAGAACAAAGTATTTCTTCTGAGAGCAGGGTGTTACACCCTCTCCCTTTGGAAATAGGTGTTACAGGCTGGGGAGGGGTAGCCTCCCCCAGCGTCTGGAAATGCTTTGAAGGGCACAGATGGTGCCCTCCTTCCATAGGCCAGTCTACAACAGTTCAGGGACCCCTTGTCCCCTGCACTGGCGGGAAATTGGGCAAAGGAAAGGGGAGTGACCAGTCCCCTGTCCATTACCACCCTAGTGGTGGTGCCCAGAGCTCCTCCAGTGTATCCCAGACTTCAGCCATCTTGCTTTGCAAGGTGCGGGAGAACTCTGGAGGGCTCTGAGTGGCCAGTGCCAGCAGGTGATGTCAGAGACCCCTCCTGATAGTGTAGGAGGCTGGACTGGTTTGTAGTGAGTACCAAGGGGTACTTACACCGTGCACCAGGCCCAGGTATCCCTTATTAGTGTATAGGGTGTCTAGTAGCTTAGGCTGATAGATAATGGTAGCTTAGCAGAGCAGCTTAGGCTGAACTACGAGACAAGTTAAGCTCCTACAGTACCACTAGTGTCACTTGCACAATATCATAAGAAAACACAGTACACAGATATACTAAAAATAAAGGTACTTTATTTTTATGACAATATGCCAAAGTATCTCAGTGAGTACCCTCAGTATGAGGATAGCAAATATACACAAGATATATGTACACAATACCAAAAATATGCAGTATAGTCTTAGAAAACAGTGCAAACAATGTATAGTCACAATAGGATGCAATGGGGACACATAGGGATAGGGGCAACACAAACCATATACTCCAAAAGTGGAATGCGAACCACGAATGGACCCCAAACCTATGTGACCTTGTAGAGGGTCGCTGGGACTGTAAGAAAACAGTGAGGGTTATAAAAATAGCCCACCCCAAGACCCTGAAAAGTGTGTGCAAAGTGCACTAAAGTTCCCCAAAGAGCACAGAAGTCGTGATAGGGGAATTCTGCAGGAAAGACACAAACCAGCAATGCAACAACGATGGATTTCCAGTTGAGGGTACCTGTGGAACAAGGGGACCAAGTCCAAAAGTCACAAGCAAGTCGGAGATGGGCAGATGCCCAGGAAATGCCAGCTGTGGGTGCAAAGAAGCTGCTACTAGGCAGTAGAAGCTGAGGATTCTGCAAGAACGACAAGGGCTAGAAACTTCCCCTTTGGAGGATGGATGTCCACGTCGTGAAGAGTCGTGCAGAAGTGTTTTCCCGCTGAAAGACTGCCAACAAGCCTTGCTAGCTGCAAATCGTGCGGTAAGGGTTTTTGGATGCTGCTGTGGCCCAGGAGGGACCAGGATGTCGTCAATTACGACTGGCGACAGAGGGGGTGCCAAGCATGACAAGGAGCCCTTTCAGAAGCAGGCAGCACCCGCAGAAGCACCAGAACAGGCACTACGAAGAAGAGTGAAATGGTGCTCACCCGAAGTTGCACAAAGGAGTCCCACGCCGCCGGAGGAAAACTTAGAAAGTCGTGCAATGCAGGTTAGGGTGCCGTGGACCCAGGCTTGGCTGTGCACAAAGGATTTCCACCAGAAGTGCATAGAGGCCGGAGTAGCTGCAAAAGACGCGGTTCCCAGCAATGCAGTCTGGCGTGGGAGGCAAGGACTTACCTCCACCAAACTTGGACTGAAGACTCACTGGACTGTGGGAGTCACTTGGACAGAGTTGCTGGATTCAAGGGACCTCGCTCGTCGTGCTGAGAGGAGACCCAGGGGACCGGTGATGCAGTTCTTTGGTGCCTGCGGTAGCAGGGGGAATATTCCGTCGACCCACAGGAGATTTCTTCGGAGCTTCTAGTGCAGAGAGGAGGCAGACTACCCCCACAGCATGCACCACCAGGGAAAACAGTTGAGAAGGCGGCAGGATCAGCGTTACAGAGTTGCAGTAGTCGTCTTTGCTACTTTGTTGCAGTTTTGCCTTCTTCCAGCGCAGTCAGCAGTCGATTCCTTGGCAGAAGGTGAAGAGAGAGATGCAGAGGAACTCTGATGAGCTCTTGCATTCGTTATCTAAGGAATTCCCCAAAGCAGAGACCCTAAATAGCCAGAAAAGAGGGTTTGGCTACTTAGGAGAGAGGATAGGCTAGCAACACCTGAAGGAGCCTATCAGAAGGAGTCTCTGACGTCACGTGCTGGCCCTGGCCACTCAGAGCAGTCCAGTGTGCCAGCAGCACCTCTGTTTCCAAGATGGCAGAGGTCTCAGGGGAGGTGCAGGTCAGGGGAGTGGTCACTCCCCTTTCCTTTGTTCAGTTTCGCGCCAGAGCAGGGCTGTGGGGTCCCTGAACCGGTGTAGACTGGCTTATGCCGAAATGGGCACCATCTGTGCCCATGAAAGCATTTCCAGAGGCTGGGGGAGGCTACTCCTCCCCTGCCTTAACACCTTTTTCCAAAGGGAGAGGGTGTAACACCCTCTCTCTGAGGAAGTCCTTTGTTCTGCCTTCCTGGGCCAAGCCTGGCTGGACCCCAGGAGGGCAGAAACCTGTCTGAGGGGTTGGCAGCAGCAGCAGCTGCAGTGAAACCCCTGAAAAGGCAGTTTGGCAGTACCCGGGTCTGAGCTACAGACCCGTGGGATCATGGGATTGTGCCAACAATGCCAGGATGGCATAGAGGGGGCAATTCCATGATCTTAGACATGTTACATGGCCATATTCGGAGTTACCATTGTGAAGCTACACATAGGTAGTGACCTATGTGTAGTGCACACGTGTAATGGTGTCCCCGCACTCACAAAGTCCGGGGAATTTGCCCTGAACAATGTGGGAGCACCTTGGCTAGTGCCAGGGTGCCCACACATTAGGTAACTTAACACCCAAACTTTACTAAGTAAAGGTTAGACATATAGGTGACTTATAAGTTACTTAAGTGCAGTGAAAATGGCTGTGAAATAATGTGTGCATTATTTCACTCAGGCTGCAGTGGCAGGCCTGTGTAAGAATTGTCAGAGCTCCCTATGGGTGGCAAAAGAAATGCTGCAGCCCATAGGGATCTCCTGGAACCCCAATACCCTGGGTACCTCAGTACCATATACTAGGGAATTATAAGGGTGTTCCAGTATGCCAATGTGAATTGGTGAAATTGGTCACTAGCCTGTTAGTGACAATTTGGAAAGAAATGAGAGAGCATAACCACTGAGGTTCAGGATAGCAGAGCCTCAGTGAGACAGTTAGTCATAACACAGGTGACACATTCAGGCACACTTATGAGCACTGGGGCCCTGTCTGGCAGGGTCCCAGTGACACATACAACTAAAACAACATATATACAGTGAAAAATGGGGGTAACATGCCAGGCAAGATGGTACTTTCCTACACAACCCCCCCCCCCAAACGAAGGACAATAAGACTAGTCATTACCTGATGGATTTTCACCTTTCATTTGTTTTAGCCAAAGTAGAGGTTTGTGGTCTGTCTGAACAATGAAGTGAGTGCCAAACAGGTATGGCCTCAACTTCTTCAGTGCCCAGACCACAGCAAAGGCCTCCCTCTCTATGGCAGACCAACGCTTTTCTCTAGGGGTCAACCTCCTGCTAATAAAAGCAACAGGTTGATCCTGGCCCTCAGAATTAAGTTGTGATAGGACTGCCCCTGTTCCTAATTCAGATGCATCAGTTTGGACATCGAATTTTGTAGAGTAACAAGGGCTTTTCAGGACAGGTGCAGAGCACATGGCCTGCTTCAGCTCCTCAAAAGCTTTCTGACAGTTTGCTGTCCATAATACCTTCTTAGGCATATTCTTGGATGTGAGGTCATTAAGAGGGGCTGCAATGGAGCCGTAGTTCTTTATGAACCTCCTGTAATACCCAGTGAGGCCTAAAAAGGCTCTCACCTGAGTCTGAGTAGTAGGGGGAACCCAATCTAAAATAGTTTGGATTTTCCCCTGAAGTGGTGCAATATGTTCCCCACCAACCAGGTGTCCCAGATAAACCACTTCCCCTGCCCTATCTGGCACTTTGAAGCCTTGATAGTGAGGCCTGCCTTTTGCAAGGCCTCTAAAACTTTCCATAGGTGGACCAGGTGATCATCCCAGCTGGAGCTAAAGACAGCTATATCGTCCAAACATGCTGCACTAAAAGCTTCCAGCCCTTGCGTGACTGTGTTCACCAACCTCTGAAAAGTGGCAGGTGCATTTTTCAATCCAAAAGGCATTACTGTGAATTGGTAATGGCCTTCAATGGTTGAAAATGCAGTTTTTGCTTTTGCATCTTCTGATAATTTGATCTGCCAATACCCTGCAGTCAAGTCAAAAGTGCTTAGATACTTGGCAGATGCCAGTGTATCTATGAGCTCATCTGCCCTGGGTATAGGGTGAGCGTCAGTTTTGGTTACCTGGTTCACACCTCTGTAGTCTACACAAAACCGCATTTCCTTCTTTCCATCCTTGGAATTAGGTTTTGGTACAAGTACCACAGGAGAGGCCCATGGGCTTTCAGAGTGCTCAGCCACTCCCAGTTCTAACATTTTCTGCACCTCTTGCTTTATGCAGTCTCTGACATGGTCAGGCTGCCTATAGATCTTACTTTTGACAGGCAAGCTGTCTCCAGTATCTATAGTGTGCTCACACCAAGAAGTGGTACCTGGCACAGTAGAGAAGAGTTCAGAAAACTGACCCAGCTGATTTATGCAGTGGTCTTTCTGCTCAGCAGTAAGACAATCTGCCAGTACAACACCTTCCACTAGAGCATCTTGTTCTGTGGAAGAGAAGAGATCAGGGAGAGGGTCACTCTCTTCTTCCTGTCCCTCATCAGTTGCCATGAGCAGGGTGAGATCAGCCCTGTCATAGTAGGGTTTCAGGCGATTGACATGGAGCACCCTAAGGGGACTCCTGGCAGTGCCTAAGTCAACTAAATAGGTGACTTCACCCTTTTTCTCAACAATTGTGTGGGGTCCACTCCATTTGTCTTGGAGTGCTCTTGGGGCCACAGGCTCCAAGACCCACACTTTCTGCCCTGGTTGGTACTGAACCAAAACAGCCTTCTGGTCATGCCATTGCTTCTGGAGCTCTTGGCTGGCCTGAAGGTTTTTACTGGCCTTTTTCATGTACTCAGCCATCTTTGATCTGAGGCCAAGTACATAGTCCACTATGTCTTGCTTTGGAGCTTTTAAAGGTTGTTCCCAACCCTCCTTAACAAGTGTTAGAGGACCTCTTACAGGGTGACCAAATAGGAGTTCAAAGGGGCTGAAGCCCACTCCTTTGTGGGGTACCTCCCTGTAAGCAAAAAGGAGGCATGGTAAAAGGATATCCCATCTCCTGCGGAGTTTTTCAGGGAGTCCCATAATCATGCCTTTGAGAGATTTGTTAAATCTCTCCACCAGTCCATTTGTTTGTGGATGATAGGGTGTGAACTTGTATGTCACACCACACTCCTTCCACATGGCCTTTAAGTAAGCAGACATGAAATTGCTTCCCCTGTCTGATACGACCTCTTTTGGGAAGCCCACCCTGGAAAAGATTCCCAGGAGGGCCTTTGCCACTGCAGGAGCTGTAGCTGTAGTGGTCCTTAGAGGATTTGCTTCAGGATATCTGGTGGCATGGTCCACTACCACCAAGATAAACCTATTGCCTGAAGCAGTAGGAGGGTCAAGGGGGCCAACTATGTCAACCCCTACCCTTTCAAAGGGAACCCCAACCACAGGCAGTGGAATAAGGGGTGCCTTTGGAGTGCCACCTCTCTTGCCACTGGCTTGACAAGTTTCACAGGACTTACAAAATTATTTTGTGTCCTCAGACATTCTAGGCCAATGAAACAAGGGAACAAGACTGTCCCAAGTTTTCATTTGCCCCAAATGTCGAGCTAAGGGAATGTTGTGAGCAAGAGTTAGGAGGAACTTTCTGTACTCCTGAGGAATCACCAATCTCCTGGCAGCTTCAGGTTTTGGATCCCTTGCTTCAGTGTACAAGAGGTTGTCCTCCCAGTAAACTCTGTGAGAGTCACTGACATCCCCATTTGCTTTTTTGACGTTTTGCTGTCTTAGACCCTCTAGTGTGGGACTGGTCTGCTGTGCCACACTCAGCTCCTCCCTGGCAGGCCCCCCTTCACCCAAAGGCTCAGCAGTGTCTGCTTCCAGCATCTCTGGTGTAAGTTCTGCACAGGGTGGGAATTCTTCTTCGTCAGAAGTTGAATCCACTGTAGAGGGAGGGATAGTAGGTAGTGATTTACCTTTGCTACCCCTAGCTTTAGGGAGCACTTGGTCCATTTTTCCAGGATCCAAGTCACCCTGTCCTTTTTGCTTTTTGGCCTGAGCCCTGGTTAAAGCAAAAATATGCCCTGGAATGCCCAGCATTGCTGCATGAACCTCCAACTCCACTTCTGCCCAAGCTGATGTCTCTAAATCATTCCCTAATAGACAGTCTACATGTAAATCTGAGGCAACCACAACTTTCCTTTGGCCAGTAACCCCCCCCCCCCAGTTGAGATTCACAACAGCCATGGGGTGGCTAAGGGTGTTGTTATGAGCATCGGTTACTTGGTACTGGTGACCAAGTAGGTGTTGTTCAGGGTGGACCAGTTTCTCTATTACCATTGTAACACTGGCACCAGTGTCCCTGTAGGCCTGAACCTCAACACTATTTATTAGGGGTAGTTGCTTGTACTTATCCATGTTAAGGGGACAAGCAACCAAGGTGGCTAAATCAATAGCCCCCTCAGAGACTAACACAGCCTCTGTGGTCTCCCTAATCAGACCAACCCCAACTAAGTTACCAATAGTGAGCCCAGCTTCTCCCTTGGATTGGTTATTAGTAGGTTTGCTCCCACCACCACTGCTATTAGTAGGGACACTAGGTGTAGCAGTAGGGGTTGTAGTGGTAGGAGGCTTGGTGCTTTTCTTTGGACAACTGGGATCTGTTGTCCAATGGCCTTTTATTTTACATAAATAGCACCATGGTTTCTTTTCTTTGTTTTGATTTGAAGAGGATTTGGGCCCACCACCCCCACCAGAGTGTTTTTGTGGGCCTGATGAAGACTCATTTTTAGATTTGTCCCCACCCTTGTCAGAAGACTTACCATCCTTCTTCTTATTGCCATCTTTGTCACCCCCTGTATGAACTTTTCTGTTCACCCTTGTTCTGACCCATTTGTCTGCCTTCTTTCCCAATTCTTGGGGAGAGGTCAGATCAGAGTCCACCAAGTACTGGTGCAACAAATCAGACACACAATTATTAAGAATATGCTCTCTCAGGATTACGTTATACAGGCTTTCATAATCAGTAACTTTACTGCCATGTAACCACCCCTCCAAGGCCTTCACTGAATGGTCAACAAAGTCTACCCAGTCTTGTGAAGAATCCTTTTTGGTCTCTCTGAACTTCATCCTGTACTGTTCAGTGGTTAAGCCATAACCATCCAGGAGTGCATTCTTAAGAACTGTAAAATTATTGGCATCACTTTCTTTCACAGTAAGGAGCCTATCCCTACCCTTTCCACTAAATGATAGCCATAGGATAGCAGCCCACTGCCTTTGAGGGACATCCTATACAACACAGGCCCTCTCAAGTACAGCAAACCACTTGTTAATGTCATCCCCCTCCTTATAAGGGGGAACTATCTTATGCAGATTCCTAGAATCATGCTCTCTTGCAGGATGACTATGGGGAATACTGCTGCTGCAACCATGGATTTCCAACCCAATTTTCTGTCTTTCTCTTTCAATTTCTAAGGACTGCCTATCTAAATCCAGCTGTTGCTTCTTGAGTTTCAGCCTGGATTCCTCCACTCTCAATCTATTGAGCTCCCATTCTAACACTCTGTCATCAGGGTGGGTGGGAGGGACATGCCTAGAAACAAAAGTATGGTGAGAATGAACAGAAGGAGACCTGTCCCTAACAGATGGCACCCTAACAGCTTGGCGAACAGAAACAGTACTTCTACTATGATGAGAAGGAATACTCTTACTGTGATGTGAGACCACACTATCTGTATGATGTGACTCTACATTAGTACCAGGTATGCTAGGTTGTCTGCTAATGGGCAGGCTAGGAAGTTTCCCTTCTAAATCTTTTGCTAGGGGTGCCCCAGGGTCAGATTGGGAACCATCAGCTAACTTTTCAACAGAAGTGCCAACTCTGGCCCTATCCTGTTCAACAAGCATATTCACCAACTGTTCTCTAGGAGGATTCTTCCCTACACTTAAACCTCTATCTATGCAGAGACTCCTTGCTCCTTTCCAGCTAAGGTGATCATAAGCACGTTTGGACAGATCAACAGTTTGGTCTGTGCCAGACATTTTAGACAGTGTTTAAGTGATAGAAAAAGTGAGAAAAAAGTTTTTCAGAACTTTTGGAAAGACAAAAAAAAACCTTTTACACTTTTTAAGAACTTTTTAGAAAGTTTAGAAGTACTTTTCAGCACTTTAGTAAGGAAGTGAAAGGAAAAAAGCAAAACTTTTTGGTTAGGTGTACATACACTGAACTTGTTTTGTATATTTTTCTCTTATGAAAAGTACAGTGACAAAAGTGGTAAGTAGTTGCAAAGTACTTATCCCACCGCTGCACAACCAATGTAGGAGGCTGGACTGGTTTGTAGTGAGTACCAAGGGGTACTTACACCTTGCAGCAGGCCCAGGTATCCCTTATTAGTGTATAGGGTGTCTAGCAGCTTAGGCTGATAGATAATGGTAGCTTAGCAGAGCAGCTTAGGCTGAACTAGGAGACGAGTGAAGCTCCTACAGTACCACTAGTGTCACTTGCACAATATTATAAGAAAACACAGTACACAGATATACTAAAAATAAAGGTACTTTATTTTGTTGACAATATGCCAAAGTATCTCAGTGAGTACCCTCAGTATGAGGATAGCAAATATACACAAGATATATGTACACAATACCAAAAATATGCAGTATCGTCTTAGAAAACAGTGCAAACAATGTATAGTCACAATAGGATGCAATGGGGACACATAGGGATAGGGGCAACACAAACCATATACTCCAAAAGTGGA
Organism: Pleurodeles waltl; assembly: GCF_031143425.1. Lineage (NCBI taxonomy): Eukaryota > Metazoa > Chordata > Amphibia > Caudata > Salamandridae > Pleurodeles > Pleurodeles waltl. Next base: position 896,234,261 of record NC_090437.1, on the reverse strand, counting down.
ATGCGAACCACGAATGGACCCCAAACCTATGTGACCTTGTAGAGGGTCGCTGGGACTGTAAGAAAACAGTGAGGGTTAGAAAAATAGCCCACCGCAAGACCCTGAAAAGTGAGTGCAAATTGCACTAAAGTTCCCCAAAGAGCACAGAAGTCGTGATAGGGGAATTCTGCAGGAAAGACACAAACCAGCAATGCAACAACGATGGATTTCCAGTTGAGGGTACCTGTGGAACAAGGGGACCAAGTCCAAAAGTCACAAGCAAGTCGGAGATGGGCAGATGCCCAGGAAATGCCAGCTGTGGGTGCAAAGAAGCTGCTACTAGGCAGTAGAAGCTGAGGATTCTGCAAGAACGACAAGGGCTAGAAACTTCCCCTTTGGAGGATGGATGTCCCATGTTGTGAAGAGTCGTGCAGAAGTGTTTTCCCGCCAAAAGACCACCAACAAGCCTTGCTAGCTGCAAATTGTGCAGTAAAGGTTTTTGGATGCTTCTGTGGTCCAGGAGGGACCAGAATGTTGCCAATTGCGTCTGAAGACAGAGGGGGTGTCAAGCAAGACAAGGAGCCCTCTCAGAAGCAGGCAGCACTCGCAGAAGCACTGGAACAGGCACTACAAAGAAGAGTGAAACAGTGCTCACCCGAAGTTGCACAAAGGAGTCCCACGCCGCCGGAGGACAACTTAGAAAGTTGTGCAATGCAGGTTAGAGTGCCGTGGACCCAGGCTTGGCTGTGCACAAAGGATTTCTGCCGGAAGTGCACAGAGGCCGGCATAGCTGCAAAAGACGCGGTTCCCAGCAATGCAGTCTGGCGTGGGGAGGCAAGGACTTACCTCCACCAAACTTGGACTGAAGAGTTACTGGACTGTGGGAGTCACTTGGACAGAGTTGCTGGATTCAAGGGACCTCGCTCGTCGTGCTGAGAGGAGACCCAGGGGACCGGTGATGAGTTCTTTGGTGCCTGCGGTAGCAGGGGGAAGATTCCGTCGACCCACAGGAGATTTCTTCGGAGCTTCTAGTGCAGAGAGGAGGCAGACTACCCCCACAGCATGCACCACCAGGGAAAACAGTCGAGAAGGCGGCAGGATCAGCGTTACAGAGTTGCAGTAGTCGTCTTTGCTACTTTGTTGCAGTTTTGCAGGCTTCCAGCGCGGTCAGCAGTCGATTCCTTGGCAGAAGGTGAAGAGGGAGATGCAGAGGAACTCTGATGAGCTCTTGCATTCGTTATCTAAGGAATTCCCCAAAGCAGAGACCCTAAATAGCCAGAAAAGAGAGTTTGGCTACTTAGGAGAGAGGATAGGCTAGCAACACCTGAAGGAGCCTATCAAAAGGAGTCTCTGACATCACCTGCTGGCCCTGGCCACTCAGAGCAGTCCAGTGTGCCAGCAGCACCTCTGTTTCCAAGATGGCAGAGGTCTGGAGCACACTGGAGGAGCTCTGGGCACCTCCCAGGGAGGTGCAGGTCAGGGGAGTGGTCACTCCCCTTTCCTTTGTCCAGTTTCGCGCCAGAGCAGGGCTGAGGGGTCCCTGAACCGGTGTAGACTGGGTTATGCAGAAATGGGCACCATCTGTGCCCATGAAAGCATTTCCAGAGGCTGGGGGAGGCTACTCCTCCCCTGCCTTAACACCTTTTTCCAAAGGGAGAGGGTGTAACACCCTCTCTCTGAGGAAGTCCTTTGTTCTGACTTCCTGGACCAAGCCTGGCTGGATCCCAGGAGGGCAGAAACCTGTCTGAGGGGTTGGCAGCAGCAGCAGCTGCAGTGAAACCCATGAAAAGGCAGTTTGGCAGTACCCAGGTCTGAGCTACAGACCTGTGGGATCATGGGATTGTGCCAACAATGCCAGGATGGCATAGAGGGGGCAATTCCATGATCTTAGACATGTTACATGGCCATATTCGGAGTTACCATTGTGAAGCTACACATAGGTAGTGACCTATGTGTAGTGCACGCGTGTAATGGTGTCCCCGCACTCACAAAGTCCGGGGCATTTGCCCTGAACAATGTGGGAGCACCTTGGCTAGTGCCAGGGTGCCCACACACTAAGTAACTTAGCACCCAACCTTTACTAAGTAAAGGTTAGACATATAGGTGACTTATAAGTTACTTAAGTGCAGTGAAAATGGCTGTGAAATAATGTGTGCATTATTTCACTCTGGCTGCAGTGGCAGGCCTGTGTAAGAATTGTCAGAGCTCCCTATGGGTGGCAAAAGAAATGCTGCATCCCATAGGGATCTCCTGGAACCCCAATACCCTGGGTACCTCAGTACCATATACTAGGGAATTATAAGGGTGTTCCAGTATGCCAATGTGAATTGGTGAAATTGGTCACTAGCCTGTTAGTGACAATTTGGAAAGAAATGAGAGAGCATAACCACTGAGGTTCTGGATAGCAGAGCCTCAGTGAGACAATTAGTCATAACACAGGTAACACATTCAGGCACACTTATGAGCACTGGGGCCCTGGCTGGCAGGGTCCCAGTGACACATACAACTAAAACAACATATATACAGTGAAAAATGGGGGTAACATGCCAGGCAAGATGGTACTTTCATACAGATAGGTCCATACCTGATAAGGTAGCCAATCCCCCTCTCAGGGCTATTTAGGGTCTCTCCTGTGGGTTCTCATGAGATTCTGCTTGCAAGTTTCCTTCAGGAATCCTCTGCAACAACTTCATCATCCTCTGACCTCAGATCAACCGCAGCCTGCTCCAGGAATAGCTGTAACTGCAACAAAGTTTCCACAAGGAACACTTTTCCTCTGCAACTTCAGCTCCAGACAGCAACTGCAACAGTTTCCATGGAGTGAATGGTCTGAGGACTTCCTGTCTTCATCCTGCAACAGAAAGACAGAAGAAATCTCCTGTGGAGTGACAAAGTCACTCCCCTGCTTCAGCAGGCACCTTTCAAGACAACAACTGGTACACTTGGACTCCTCTCACAGCGACAAGCATACTCCTAAGGACACAGAGTGTGGACATCATAGACATAGACTGTCCTGAGGTCCTGCTGACGCAATTTAGAGGAGGTAAGACCGTGCCTTCACAGAGAGCGGTGGTACCCCTGTGTACTGCGTCTTTTTCACCTCCTGATGTCTCTATGCACTGTTTGCAAAATTCCTTCATGCACAGCCTGGCCCAGGTCCCCAGCACTCCATCCTGTGATACTCAATTCGCTGAGTTGTTCTCCGGTGGTGTGGGACCTTCCTTTGTTGTGCTACATCAACTGCATTTTGCACCTTACTTGTTTCCGTGTCCTGGGACTCCCGTGGGTGCTGCCTGGCATCCTGAGGGCTCTCTAAAGTGCTGAGAGCCCCCTCTTCCTCCTCACCCAGAATTGAGGCCCCCAGGTCCCTCCTGGGTCCAGCCAGTTCCATTATGACGGAAAACACACTTTTGTCGTAGCCAATGCTTGTTAGCAACTTCCACATGAAATCACATCTGCATCCATATTCATGTCATGGGATATCCTTTGCATCATGCAGGAACCCTCTGGTATCTTCCTAGGGTACATTTCTGCAGTCTTCAACTAACCGGGGACTCTTCCTTTGCACCCTCTTCTGGGTTGGCAGGGGCTCCTGTCCTTCCTAAAACTCCTTTTGACTTCTGGACTTGGTCCCCTTCCTTTGCAGGTCTTCAGGTCCAATAATCCAGCAGTTGTTCTTTGCAGACTTGGTTGGCTGCTGCAAAATCCCAAAAACGAAGTGTAGTGTGTCCTAGGGAAACTTGCAATACTAAACTCCTGCTTTTCTGGTCTCTGGGGTGGGGTAATTTACTTACCTTTACCATATTCTTACTCTCCCAGCGATTCTTCACACACTACACTTGTCTAGGGGAGAATGTGTGATTCACATTCCACTTTTTTAGTATATGGTTTGTGTTGCCCCTAGACCTATTTTCTCCCATTGCATTCTATAGGATTTCCTACTGTTTGCATTGTTCTATGACTATTTACTTGTCGAATTTTGGTGTCTAGTGTACATATTGTGTATAATACTTACCTCCAGAAGGAGTATTGTCTCTAAGATATTTTTGGTACTGTGTCACCCAAATAAATCCCTTTACTTTTGGTAACACTGAGTATTGTCTTTACTTGTGTATAAGTACCGTGTAACTATAAGTGGTATTGCATGAGCTTTGATGCCTCCTAGTTCAGCGTAGCTGCTCTGCTATAGCTACCTCTATCAGCCTAAACTGCTAGAACACTACTACATTCACTAACAAGGGATAACTGGACCTGCTGTAAGGTGTAAATACCCAAGGTACCCACTACAAACCAGGCCAGCCTTCTACACCAGTTCGATATTTATAAGGAATTTGAGAGCTATTGTACAGAGACCCATTGGATGTGACCACATGTAGGAAAGTACCATCTTCCCTGGCTTGTTACCCCCATTTTTACTTGTATGTATGTTTATTTTTGCCTGTGTCACTGGGATCCTGCCAGCAAGGACCCCAGTGCTCATATAGTGTGCCCTATAAGTGTTCCCTCTGTGGTGCCCATCTGTATCACTGAGGCTCTGCTAACACACTGCAGTCTAGTGACTAATTTTACCAATTCCTATTGGCACACTGGAACACCCTTATAATTCCCTAGTATATGGTACCTAGGTACCCAGGGTATTGGGGTACCAGGAGATCCCTATGGGCTGCAGCATTTATTTTGCCATCCATAGGGAGCACAGAAAATTCTTACACAGGACTGCCACTGCAGCCTGAGTGAAATAACGTCCACGTTATTTCACAGCCATTTTACATTGCACATAAGTAACTTATAAGTCACCTATATGTATAACCCTCACTTAGTGAAGGTTAGGTGCAAAGTTACTTAGTGTGAAGGCACCCTGGCACTAGCCAAGGTGCCCCCACATTGTTCAGGGCAAATTCCCCGGACTTTGTGAGTGCGGGGACACCATTACACGTGTGAACTACATATAGGTCAATACCTATGTGTAGCTTCACAATGGTAACTCCGAGCTTGGCCATGTAAAATGTCTAGGATCATGGAATTTTCACACCAATACCATCCTGGTATTGGGGGGGACAATTCCATGCATCCCCAGGGCTCCAGCATAGAGCCCGGGTACTGCCAAACTAACTCTCTGGCGTTTTCTCTGCAGCTACCGCTGCTGCCAACCCTCAGACAGGTTTCTGCCCCCCGGGGGCCTGGGCAGCCCAGTCCCAGGAAGGCAGAACAAAGGATTTCCTCTGAGTGAGGGTGTTACACCCTCTCCCTTTGGAAATAGGTGTTAAGGTCCTGAGAGGAGTAGACTCTCCTGGCCTCTGGAAATGCTTTGAAGGGCACAGATGGTGCCCTCCTTGCATAAGCCAGTCTACACCAGTTCAGGGAGCCCCCATGCCTGCTCTGGTGCGAAACTGGACAAAGGAGAGGGGAGTGACCACTCCACCGTCCAGCACCTCCCTATGGGAGGTGCCCAGGGCTCCTCCAGTGTGTCCCAGACCTCTGCCGTCTTGAATGCAGAGGTGTGAGGGCACAATGGAGACCTCTGAGTGGCCAGTGCCAGCAGGTGACGTCAGAGACCCCTCCTGATAGGTGCTTACCTCTCTCTGTAGCTAATCCTCCTCTGAGGGCTATTTAGGGTCTCTCCTGTGGGTTTCTCATCAGATAACGAATGCAAGAGCTCACCAGAGTTCCTCTGCACTTCTCTCTTTGACTTCTGCCAAGGATCGAACGCAACTGCTTAAGGACACCTACAAAACCGCAACAAAGTAGCAAGAAGTCTACCAGCAACATTGTAGCGCCTCATCCTGCCGGCTTCCTCAACTGTTTCCTGGTGGTGCATGTTCTGAGGGCTGTCTGCCTTCACCTTGCACTGGAAGCCAAGAAGAAATCTCCTGTGGGTCGACGGAATCTTCCCACTGCTAACGCAGGCACCAAACCTCTGCATCACCGGTCCCCTGGGTCCCCTCTCATCTTGACGAGCGTGGTCCCTGGAACACAGGAGATGGATCCAAGTGACCCCGACATTCTAGTGGTCCTTCTGTACATATATGGTGGAGGTAAGTCCTTGCCCCCCCACGCCAGACAGTAATCCTGTGTACTGCGTGATCTGCAGCTGCTAGGGCTCCTGTGCACTTTTGCAAGACTTCCTTCATGCACAGCACAGCACAGGTCCCCAGCACACCGTCCTGCATTCCCCAACTCGCTGAGTTGGACTCCGACTTCGTGGGACCCTCTTTTGTTGTGCTGAGATGCCTGTCGTGCTCAGATCTTCGGAACGCCTGTTCAGGTGCTTCTGCAGGTGCTGCCTGCTTCTGCGTGGTATCTCTCTGTTGCTGAGCGCCCCCTCTGTCTCCTCTTCCAAAGGGCGACTTCCTGGTACTTCCTGGGCCCTGGCAGCATCCAAAATCCTCAGCCGTTACTCTTGCAGCTAGCAAGGCTTGTTTATGACCTTTCTCCGTGGAAACAACTCTGCATCCTCCAGCACGCCATGGGACATCTTCTGACCAAAAGAGAAGCTCCTGGCACCTTCCGTTGTTGCTGAATCTTTGGCTTCTTCCACCCGCAGGCAGACCTTTTGCACCTTCACCTGGGGTTTAGTGGGCTCCTGCCTCCCTCCCCCTTCCCCGGACACTTGCGTGACTCTTGGACTTGGTCTGGGGTCCATTCGTGGTTCGCATTCCACTTTTGGAGTATATGGTTTGTGTTGCCCCTAGGCCTATTGTCTCCTATTGCATTCTATTGTGTCCTACAGTATTTGCACTACTTTGCTAACTGTTTACTTACCTGATTTTGGTCGGTGTGTATATTTTGTGTATTTTACTTACCTCCTAAGGGAGGATATCCTCTGAGATACTTTTGGCATATTGTCACTAAAATAAAGAACCTTTCTTTTTAGTAACTCTGAGTATTGTGTTTCTTATGATATAGTGCTATATGAGATAAGTGGTATAGTAGGAGCTTTGCATGTCTCCTAGTTCAGCCTAAGCTGCTCTGCAATAGCTACCTCTATCAGCCTAAGCTGCTAGAACACTGCTAATCTACTAATAAGGGATAACTGGACCTGGCACAAGGTGTAAGTACCACAAGCTGCTCACTATAAGCCAGGCCAGCCTCCTACACAAATACTTAAAAATATACATAGTTAACCTAAACAGTTTATCTCTCTTTCTACAAACTTTCTAAAAACTTTCTACAAAGTTTTCAAAAGTTTTGAAAAGTTTGAAAAGTTTTCCTCCTTTGTTTAAAAGTTTCTAAAAACTGTTTTATCTCTTTCTTAAACTCTTTCTTACCACTTTGGCCCTCATTACAACCTTGGTGGTAAATCCCGCTTTCCGCCGCGCTGAAGACCGCCAACATACCGTTGCGGCGGCGGAATTCCGCTACAGGTATTACGACCCACATCTCGGAATCCACCACAATACAGAAACCCACACAAGTCCACCACACCAAAGGTCAGTGATAAACTGTCGATACCAAAACCTACACCATCACGCCAACAAGAATACACCCACACAATCATGACCCAAGAATCAATGCAGTGGTCTTTCAACTGTGGTAATCCATTGGCGGTACACACCGCTGCGCTAAAAATACACACACATTTACAAAACACAACTACATTGGACAATTCAAATACACACACCTGATACACATACCTGCACCACACCCACACACCCACAACACTATAAAACACACACCCACATTACCCACAAACCCTTTCAATGAACATTTTGGAAGAAGCACAGAGATAGAGATTAGCAAACACAACACCAGCATCCACAGACACACAACACCATCACCCATACAACATCCACGTACCTTAAACAACACACACCAACACATCCCCCCACACATCACAACAGACATCACCTCACACATCACACACACCACACCATGGCACCTCAAAGACACCCTAGGTTTTCAGAGGAGGAGCTCAGGGTCATGGTGGAGGAAATCATCCGGGTAGAGCCACAGCTTTTCGGATCACAGGTGCAGCACACCTCCATTGCGAGGAAGATGGAGCTATGGCAGAGAATCGTCGACAGGGTCAATGCAGTGGGACAGCATCCAAGAACACGGGATGACATCAGGAAGAGGTGGAGCGACCTACAGGGGAAGGTGCGTTCCGTGGGTTCAAGACACCAGATTGCTGTACAGAGGACTGGCGGTGGATCCCCACCTCCTCCCCCACAACTAACAACATGGGAGGAGCAAGTCTTGGCACTGCTGCATCCTGAGTGCCTCGCAGAAGTAGCAGGAGGACTGGACTCTGGTAAGTCATATCTAAATTACCATATCACCCCACCCCACCTGCATGCCATCCCATACCCCCACCCTTACCCTCACTCCCATCACTCCATCATCTCACATATGACCCACAATCACAACCCACACATCTCAATACCAAGGCCCTGCATGTAACACCTATGCATGGACCACCGTCACCAAAGCATGTCCAGTACAGATACCCACACAGACCCCAAACCAACTACCACAAAAGGGCAAACACAATGATGCAGGCACAGGAGTAGAGGGTACCTCACCCAATGCACAAGATGGCATACACAGATACTAACACTATGCATTTACACCCCAACAGGACCCATACCCAACGTCATCAGACAGGAGGTGCCAGACATATCCAGTCCCCCCACACAAGAGGCCCATAGTGATGACAGCAGCTCTGCACTCCTGGAGCAAGATGACCTGCCCTGCCCATCAGGGACCTCTGAACAGTTGGTTCCCCTGCCACTGTCACTAGCCACCACAGTGCCTCCCCCTCAGGAAACACCAGCACCCACCCAGCGGGCCCATCCCTCTGTCCCCAGGATACGTCAATCAGCAGTGTGTCCACCACTACATGGAACCCAGGCAAACCCACCAACCCAAGAAAATCAGGGACCTGGGGTCAGTGGCAGTGGGCACACGGTTCAGGGGACAGAGGCACAGGATAACAGGGAAGCTGGGAGGACTGCTGTGCGACAGGGGGAAGACAGGCCCAGGGAACCGACACTCCACGAGGCACTCTCCAACATCATGGGAGCTTACCACCATTCCCAGGAGACCATGGGCACGGTACTGGCCAAATTTCAGGAGACCCAGCGGCTGCAGAAGGAACACTACCTTGGGATCAGGGAGGACTTGAAGTCCATTAACACCACCCTGGTCACCATTGCAGGGGTGCGGGCAGACCTTGGGACAAAAACGGGCCCCTGACACTAGCCTGGACGATGAACAGTCCTCCACCGCCGCCGGCACTAGTGGACAGGAGGCACTGCCAGAGTACCAACAGGCCACCACACCCCACCCCCTGCAGAAGGAGAACCACCCCGCAAACGGTCCCTGAGATCCAGGAACAAGACAGAGAATATTGCCAAGACCCACTCCAGGAAATAAGACCCTTCTGAATGTCACCCTTCTGTCCCACTTTGTCACCCTGTCCACCTTAAACTGCCATTGCTCCCCTTCCTATGCCCCATTGGACAATGCACCTGTGAGACCAAGAGACTGGACTCTGCCAAGAACATTCCTCCACCATCACCCCAGCCCATTGCACACCCCCTTCACTTATTAGCACAGAACTAAACACCCTTAAATCACCAAAAAATCTGGAGTTGGTCTGTGCTTTCACAAATGTTTAATTGCAAAATCTCTGAAATATAGCAATGTCAATGTACTTGTTCACACACCAATGTTACACAGCTGTAGGCCAGGAGTAAACATAGCAGAGGGCACAAATGGGGACCCAGATCTGTGAAATGGAAAGCTAAAGTGACAAGTCAGGGTCCATACACAGAGGTGAAAAGGCAGTCTTATGCTAGGTCCTACAATAGTATGAGATGTGGGAAATGGTTCCATCCTCTTACCTGTGTCTCACTGGAAGTATTGCATGATGATGTTGTTTCCGTTGTCTATATCTTTTTCTTCTGCCTCCTCTTCTTCACTGTCCACAGCTGCGACAAGACCACCATCAGGCACATCCTCCTGCAGAAAAGGCACCTGGCGTCGCAAAGCCAGGTTGTGCAACAGGCCACGATGATCTGGCACACCTTCTTCGGTGAGTAGTATAGGGATCCACCTGTCAGAAGAAGGCACCGAAACTGGCCTTCAGTAGGCTGAATGTGCGCTCTATTATTCTCCTAGTTCGCCCATGTACCTCATTTTAGCGGTCCTCTGCCCTTGTCCTGGGATTCCTCACTGGGGTCAGTATCCATGACAGGTTGGGGTAACCAGAGTCACCTGCAAATATCCAGGGACATCCTCCAAACAATAGGGAATCTCACATACCCAGAAAGCAAATGAAACTGTGTGGGGACTTTAGGCTCACCTATTAGCCACATACGGTGCCTCTGGAGTTGCCCCATCACATAAGGGATGCTGCTATTCCTCAAAATGTAAACGTCATGCACTGAGCCAGGATACTTGGCATTCACATGGGAGATGTACTGGTCTGCCAAACACACCATCTGCACATTCATAGAATGATAGCTTTTTCGGTTTCTGTACACCTGTTCATTTCTGCGTGGGGGGACAAATGCCACATGTGTACCATCAATGGCGCCAATGATTTTGGGGATATGTCCCAGGACATAAAAGTCACCTTTCACTGTGGGCAAATCCTACACCTCAGGGTAAACATGTAGCTGCGCATGTGTTTCACCAGGGCAGATAACACTCTGGACAACACGTTAGAGAACATTGGCTGGGACATCCCTGATGCCATGGCAACTGTTGTTTGAAAAGACCCACTGGCCATAAAATGGAGTACAGACAGGACCTGTACTAGAGGGGGGATTCCTGTGGGATGGCGGATGGCTGACATCAGGTCAGGCTCCAACTGGGCACACAGTTCCTGGATTGTTGCACGATCAAATTTGTAAGTGATAATGATGTGTCTGTCTTCCATTGTTGACAGGTCCACCAGGGGTCTGTACACCGGAGGATGCCGTCATCTCATCACCTGCCCCTGCGGACGTGCCCTATGGATGAGAAAGGTGAGCAGAGGGTCATACAACACATAGGTTTCACAAGGCTGTTTAGCACAAACATTTAATTGTCTCTATGTGTCTTTGTCTGTCTGTATTTCTGGCCTAAATAGGTGTGACGCAGTTATTTGGCCTGCCATGTAGCCCCCTGAAATGGCGGCTGCATGACCTGTAAGGTGGGACAAGGGAAAATGAGGTAACTGCGCTGGCGTTGTACACCGTCACGGTAGACGGTCGAAGACCGCACCGCAATTCAGCATTAGTTATCATTGGGCCCTATGGGTTCCAGGAGCCAATGACGATGTACGCCGGCAGTGACGGTACACACTGCCGCGGACGTGACTGCCATTTTCTATCAGTTCCCTCACTTGATACCTGACCTTCTACAGGAGAGGACCTACACTGCAAGTGCTGCTGTGACCTGAGTCTGGAAGGGACAATGGCTACAGTGTCTGGGGAAAGGGTCCCTGCCTTCACTGTGGAGGAGTTGGAGAAACTGGTGGATGGGGTCCTCCCCCAGTACACGCAACTGTACAGTCCTCCAGACAAACAGGTGAGTCAACTGTGTGCATGGTGGATGGCACATGATTGTATGGAGTGTCATGGATGGAAGAGAGGGGGGAGGGGACAGGCCAGCATGTGAGGATGGTGTGTGTATGTATGTCTGGGCCAGGATGGGAGGTTTGTGGGCAATGTGTGAGAAGAACTGTACGGGAGAGTAACATCCATTATAACTTCACTTTGCCTCTAGGTCAGCGCCCACCAGAAGAAGGGTATTTGGCGTGCCATCGCCAAGGGAGTGCGGACCCTGGGGGTCTACCATAGACGGAGCACCTACTGCCGTAAAAGATGGGAGGACCTGTGCCACTGGACCAGGAATACGGCGGAGACTAAGCTGGGGATAGTTTCCCAACGTGGAATGGGTGCCCATCGCACCATGACCCCCCTGATGTACCAGATCCTGGCGGTGGCATATCCTGAGTTGGATGGGTGCTTCAGGGCACCACAGCAGCCACAAGGGGAGGAATACACTCTCATTCAGCTGACTCTGCGCGCTTGACAAGGTGTCCGGGTGGGGGAGGTGGGCTGTGGTTTCCCCTAGGCCAGGGCAGACGCGCAAAGGTAGATCCATTGATTTGCAGGCTCATTCCCACTCCAACCCCAAAGGTCGTATTTGCCCTCTACACCTAGTGAGGCTCCCATGGGTTCTTGCTGTGCATGAAATGGGTCTAGACAGAGTCCCCCTTGGGCATGTGCTTTTCCCCTGCCCTGTCACTGCATGGCTTAGTGCATAGGGCTGTTCCCTGTGTGTTGTGTCCGCCAACGGTAGTGGTGTTGCATGCATTGACCATGTGTCCCCTCTGTCCTCTCCCCTCTGTACTCCCCCCCATATGCATTAGCATCATCTGGCGGAGGAGCAGTGGCACCAGAGCAGGAGGGAGCTGCATCCCACATGGCCCTGGAGGGTGCAGTAACGGAGTCAGAAGGCACCAGTGGAACGGAGGGCGAGGGGAGCTCAACGACAGGGACTGGAGCAGACACCAGTGACAGTGAGTCCTCCTCTGATGGGAGCTCCCTTGCAGTGGCGGGCACCACCGCATAAACAGGTACAGCGCCCACCCCCCCATAACCACGGCCCTCCCAACAGCCCCTTATCGAGTTTCCCATGCCCACTCACCCAGGAGGGTGGGCATCTCCTTCGCCCCAGGCACCTCAGCCCCTGCTCCAGTCAGCCCTGCTGCCCTCAGTGAGGAGGCTATTGACCTAATGAGATCCCTCACTGTTGGGCAATCTACCATTTTGAATTCCATCCAGGGTGTTGAGAGGCATTTTCAGCAAACAAATGCATACCTGGATGGCATTCATTCTGGCCAGGTGGCCCAACAGAGAGCATTTCAGGCTCTGGCCTCAGCACTGATGGCAGCCATTGTCCCTGTGTCCAGCCTCCCCCCTCCAACTTCCACTACCCAGACCCAATCCCCTGTACCTCAGCCTATCCCAAGCACACCATCAGACCAGCATGCACACTCATCAACACACAAGAGTGGACATGGCAAACATATGTACCACACATCCCACCGGCACTCACACAAGCACCATCCCCATGGAGACACACCAACATCCACTGCCTCCACTGTGTCCCCCTCCTCCACGTCCTCCTCCTCGCTCCCTGTCTCATCTACACTCACACCTGCATGCACTACATCCTCAGCCACTACCTCCATCACCAGCACACCAATCACCACACACTGCTCACATGCAATCACCACCCCCACTACCATTCACACATCCCCTGTGTCCTCTCCCAGTGTGTCTTTGAGCCCTCCTCCCAAACTACACAAACGCAGACACACACCCACCCAACCGCCATCCACCTCACAACAGCCTCCGGCCCATGCACCTTAACCCAAATTCAGCAAACGTACACCTCCTACAACCACTACCTCTTCCTCCAATCCCAAACCCCCTCCATCTTCCAGTCCCAGTGTGTCTAAGAAACTGTTCCTTGCAAGCTTTGACCTCTTCCCTACACCTCCCCCCCTGTCCTTCCCCTAGGGCCAGGCTGTCAAGGTCCCAGCCCAGCACCTCAGCCACCAAATCCTCCAGCACAGTGGTCCCAGCAAGTCCGGTCTCATCGCGGGCGCCACCCATCAGGACTGCCAGTGTGCCACCTAGCTGGAGGAAGAAGGCTCATTTACCAGAAAACAAGGGCTCCTCCAAGCCAAAAGGGGACAGTGGCAAGGCACCAGCAGCGACATCAAAGGTGGGGAAAGGACACAAGCTGAAGAGCAGGTCAGGACAGGGCAGGGTGGCTCCGGATGAGGGACCAGAGTCACCCATTCTGTCAACCACAACATCAACCTGTACGGCGGTGGACACTGCCACCTTCACCGCCACCAGCACCGCCACCAGCACCGCCACCTGCACGTCTGCTGCCTCAGCAACAATCCCCAGCATCATCCCCAGTGGGAAGCCATCCGAGGCTGCAGGAGACGCCCTGCAGTGTCCCTCAACAGGTGCAGACACATGCACGACCGCCAGCACCTCTGCCACAGACACTGCCGCAAGCACCGCCACCAGCCCCGCGACGTGCTCACACAGTGCCACCACAGCTGACATGGAAATCATCCCCAGTGGGCAGCCATCCGAGGCTGCAGGAGACGTTCTGGACCCTGCCCAGCGTACATGAGGCATGACTCCCAGCACTGTTTGTACCTTCAGGTGGCAGGTGAAGTTGCAGCAGGGTGGAGTGTGTCCCTGCTTCCATGGAGTATCATGCTACCTGTTTCCGGGCAATCTCGTGGCACACACACCCAGGTAAAGGAATGGGACCTGCCACACTGCATGTGAAGCACTCTGGGCACCAAGCCCCCTCCAGAACCAGTGGAGATTCACATCCACTACCTCAGTCCTTGGCAGGATGAAGCAATCTGGGCACAAGGCCCCCTCCAGAACCAGTGGAGACTGTTATCCACTTGAGAGACTGTGGCTTTGCACTCCCCAGGATAAAGCAGTGGGCAAAGCACCCACTGGAGAGACTTGAGAGACTGTGGCTTTGCACTCCCCAGGATAATGCAGTGGGCCAACCACCCACTGGAGAGACTTGAGAGACTGCAGCTTTGCACTCCCCAGGAGAATGCAGTGGGCAAACCACCCACTGGAGAGACTTGAGAGGCTGTGGCTTTGCACTCCCCAGGATAAAGCAGTGGGCATGGATCGCCCTCGTGGAGCACTGGCGTCGTCCGTTCATCCGGCTGAGGTGCCCCCTCTCCCCAGCCCCCTGAGGTGCCTGTTTATTTTCGATCTGATGCCCCTGCAGTGTTCTCTCCGTTTCGAGTCAGGTATCTTGTGTGGGCTTCGCCCATGCATTTTTGAACACTGATCCACGGACAATGATTTAATTTCTATCCGGACTTGTGCAGCTGGTGTACATATTTGTATATACTAATATTTGAATTTGGCCTATCTGATATTTAATGGATTACACTCGTCACAATCATTTCCTTTTGTCCTTAAGTTCTTCCAGGGGGTGACGGGGTGAATATGTAATTTGTGTTTATGGTGTTGTGGGTGATGGTGGGGGTGTTGTGTGTTGCATGTGGGTGTCACTCTCTCCCCCCCGCTGTGTGATAGGTGCAGTACTCACCGTGGTCGTCACCAGCGTCTTTCCAGCTCCTGATACAAGAGGAGGTAGACCAGTATGGGCGGGACCTGTAGTTCGGGCTCCATGACTTCCTGGTTGTTCCTTGAGTGTGGAAAGGTGAGTGGTTTCCATTCCAAGTCCCGTTTCCACCGTGCTTTTGATAGCGTTGGTACCCCCCCCGGAAAAGGTGGCGGATAGGCGTGTTGTAATACAGTGGGTGGAACCTTGTGTTCTACCTGTCTGTTGGCGGTTACCGTCGCGGTGGTTGTTTCTACCACCGTGGCGGTCGCAGTTTTAAAGTGGCTGTCTATATTGGCAGTTTCCACCATGTTTGTGATAAAAAAAAAATCCGCCGGTATTACTGCTGCTTTTACACCGACAGCCAGGGTTGTAATGAGGGCCTATGTCTGCTGTAGGGCTCACTCCCACAGTTGTCCAGGCAACCTATGGTAGTTTAAACTTTAAAAGTTTGAGGGGTCTCTGCATAGAAAGAGGTTTAAGCATTGGTAAGAACCCTACCAAAGATCTTCTCCTTAGCCTTCTCCTAGAAAGTGACCAGAACCACTCTGGCACATCCCAGGATCAGGAGGTAGAGGAGGGGGTTACCCAGCAAGAATCAGGGGAGGGCCATGAGGACTCTGGGGAGGGTTCATCCAAAGACTTGTCAGCTATCAGGCCATCTAGTGAAACTGGTAGTGGGAGGGGGTCACACATCACTAGGGCACCTTTCACTCCAAAAGGCCAGGTAACTAGAGTCCAGCCAGTTAGAGACAGGTCCACTTCTGCCAATTCCCACATTTCCTCTGTGTCTCAGAATTCCCAAGCCTCCCACCCTGAGGATAACACCCTAGACAGGGAACTCAGAAAGCTGAGGTTGGAAGAGGCCAGACTGAAGCAAAGACAGCATTCGTTAGCTTCCCATGGTGGCAGCAGCAGTGTTCTTGACAGTAATCCTGTAAGAGAACAAGATTCTAGGAACATACACAAGATTGTCCCCCCTTACAAGGAACGGGATGACATCAACAAGTGGTTTGCTGCACCTGAGAGGGCCTGTATGGTACAGTTGGTCCTTCAAAGGCAGTGGGCTGCTATCTTCTGGTTATCATTCACTGGAAAGGGTAGGGATTGGATCCTTATTGTTGGAGAAAATTATGTGAATAACTACAGAGTTTTCAAGGATGCACTCTTAGATGGATTTGGCTTAACCACTGAACAATACAGGATAAAGTTCAGAGACACCGGAAAAGAGTCTTCTCAAGACTGGACAGAGTTTGTAGACTGTTCAGTGAAGGCCTTGGAGGGATGTTTACTTGGCGGTAAGGTGACTGACTATGAAAGACAATATAATCTAATCCTGAGAGAGCATATTTTGAATAATTGGGTGTCTGACTTGTTGCATCAGTACTTGGTAGACCCAGATCTGACCTCTCCCCAAGAATTGGGAAATAAGGCAGACAAATGGGTCAGAACAAGAGAGAACAGAAAAGTTCATACAGGTGGTGAAAAGGATGGCAAGAAGAAGGATGGTAAGTCTTCCGATAAGGGTGGGGACAAAGGTAAAAAGCATTCTGAGTCTTCATCAGGCCCACAAAATCCTCTAAGGGTGGTAGGCCCAAATCCTCTTCTAACAATCAAAAGAAGCCATGGTGATATTTATGTAAAAGTAAAGGCCATTGGGCAAGTGATTCCACTTGTCCAAAGAAAAACACCAAGGCTCCCAATACCACAACCCCAACTGCGTCCTCTAGTGCCCCTAGTAATAGCAGTGGTGGTGGGAAGTCTTCTACAATTAGCCAATCAAGGGGTGTAGCTGGGCTCACCATTGGTAATGTAGTTGGGGTTGGTCTTGTTAGGGAGAACACAGGGGCTACTTTAGTCTCTGATGGTAGTATTGACTTTTCCACCTTGGTTGCTTGTTCCCTTAATATGGGTAAGTACAAAGAACTTCCCCTAATAAATGGTGTTGAGGTTGAGGCCTAAAGGGATACAAGAGCCAGTGTCACTATGGTGATTGAGAAACTGGTTCACCCTGATCAAAACCTACTTGGTCAGCGTACCAAGTGACTGATGCTCATAACAGCACTCTTAGCCACCCCATGGCTGTTGTGAATCTCAACTGGGGGGCTTACTGGTCCAAATAAAGTTTTGGTAGCCACTGAATTACCTGTAGATTGCTTACTAGGCAATGATTTGGAGACATCAGCTTGGGCTGAAATGGAGTTGGAGGCTCATGCAGCAATGCTGGGCATTCTAGGGCATATCTTTGCTCTCACAAGGGCTCAGGCCCAGAAGCAAAGAGGACAGGGAAGCTTGGATCCTGGAACAATGGACCAAGTGCT
The DNA here is from genome assembly GCF_031143425.1 of Pleurodeles waltl. Taxonomy (NCBI): domain Eukaryota; kingdom Metazoa; phylum Chordata; class Amphibia; order Caudata; family Salamandridae; genus Pleurodeles; species Pleurodeles waltl. Next base: position 896,216,835 of record NC_090437.1, on the reverse strand, counting down.
CCCAAAAGCTAGGGGTAATAAGGGTAAATCCTTGCCCATTATCCCTCCCTCTCCAGAAGATTCCCCTTTTGAGGAAGAGGAATCCTCTCCATGTGCAGAACCTACACCAGAGGAGCTGGCAGCAGACACTGCTGAGCTTTTGGGTGCAGGGGGGCCTGCTAGGGAAGAGCTGAGTGTGGCACAGCAAACCTGTCCCACACTAGAGGGTTTGAGACAGCAAGCTGTCAAACAGCAGAATGGGGATATCACTGATAGCCATAAGGTCTATTGGGAAGATAACCTCCTCTACACTGGGTCAAGGGACCCTAAACCTGGAGCTGCCAGGAGATTGGTCATCCCTTTGCAGTATAGGGAGTTTCTTCTGACCTTGGCACATGAAATTCCTTTCGCTTGGCATTTGGGCCAGAGCAAAACTTGGGACAGACGTGTTCCATTGTTTTACTGGCCTCACATGTCAGAGGATACTAAGGAGTTTTGTCGCTCCTGTGTGACCTGCCAAGCCAGTGGCAAGACTGGTGGCACACCTAAGGCCCCCTTAATTCCACTCCTAGTGGTTGGGATATGTTCTGCTTTCCCTCTTATCTCATAACCGAGCTTACAGAACCTCTCTGGAATGCACTTCTGAGTTTAAAGAAGACATTTATTGTTATTAATTCCCCACCCACAAGTTCCTGAGAGACAAAATTAGTAGATTGGAAGCACACATTCAAAAGTAGTCACAGCAATGAAAGCAAAATGTATCAAAGTACTTCTCAGTTGCAATGTACACAGCAAATATAGGTGAAGACATTTATTATAGCATAACTTCAAAGCAAAGCATAAAAGTCAAAATTCATCACTGTATGGGCAAGGCGGTAGGGCCTATATTCAGCTTCATCTTTCTGGGGTCAGCAAGTTGATGACTCCATTCAACCTCAAGAAAGAGTTTCTCTACCCAAATGGGAGGCAGGCAACTGATGTCTGGTTCCTGTCTGAAGTCAAGCAAATTTAATCTATCTCTCCGTAGCCCAGAGTTATCCTTAAAAACAAACTCAGTGTGAGAGCCGAAGAACCTTGGAGAGAGGCCAATTCTCCTGAGCTCCCCATTCTCAGACTGGATTGCGAGGTAAACACAAAATCTACGTGCTCTTATCAGCTAAGGTCTGGTGTGAAGAAAACAGATTGGTCCATCTTGTGGAAAAATACAGCTTGGAAAAACACAGCTCATCTGCAATGTCTCAACTGCAATGTCTAATCCCACGTTAAAGCCAATAGGCAGCTAACCTAAATATCAAATGTAATGTCTAATGTCATGTCAAAGCCAATAGGCAGCTAAACTGAATACAGAATGTAATGGCTAATGCCATGTCAAAGCCAATAGGCAGCCAACCTAAATATCAAATGTAATGTCTAATTTCATGTCAAAGCCAATAGGCAGCTAAACTGAATACAAAATGTGATGGCTAACGCCATGTCAAAGCCAATAGGCAGCTAAACTGAACAAAACATATAGGGGGTCATTACAACCCTGGCGGATGGCGGAGAACCGGCGGTAAGACTGCCAACAGGCTGGTGGTCTTACCTTGGTGTATTATGAACATGGTGGTTACCGTCATGGTAAACCGACGGTTTTCCGGCCCGGCGGCCGTCAGTATACCGCCAGCGGTATGTGGACCCGGCTTACCGCCGTGGATATCCAGCGGTTTCAACCACCATGAAATCCATGGCGGTAAGCACTATCAGTGCCAGGGAATTCCTTCCCTGGCACTGATAGGGGTCTCCCCCACCCCGACTCCCTCCCCTACACCCCCCACCACCCCTGCCACCCCCCAAAGGTGGCAGGGCCCCCCTCCCCACCCCGACCCCCAACATAACATTACTCACACACACCCGACACGCATGCAGGCACCGCTAACACACACACGCACATACCCCGACATACATGCCTACCTCCACACACAGTCAGACACGCACACCCACATTCAAACATACACGCACACATCCATACAGACATACCCACAGCCATACACACACTCATTCCCATACACACAACACCCCCGCAAGCATACACGCACTCACACACCCCCTCTACATACACACATGCACACCCCCATGCATGCACACAACACAAAACACCCCCCCACCCCCTCCCCTAACAGACGATCGACTTACCTGTTCCGTCGATCCTCCAGGAGGGGACGGGAGCCATGGGGGCAGCTCCGCCGACACCACACCGCCAACAGAACACTGCCACAGCGAATCACAGGATGTGATCAACCGTAGCCTGCTCCAGGAACTGCTGTAACAGCAACAACTTATCCACAAGGGATACTTTTCCTCTGCAACTTCAGCTCCAGCCAGCAACTGCAACAGTTTCCATGGTGTGCACGCTCTGAGGACTCCCTGCCTTCATCCTGCTCCAGAAGGACAGAAGAAATCTCCTGTGGGGTGACAAAGAAACTCCCCTGCTCTAGCAGGCACCTTCCAAGACGACGACCGGTCCCCTTGTACTCCTCTCACAGCGACGAGCATACTCCTAAGGACACAGAGGGTGGACATCGTCGACATAGACTGTCCTGAGGTCCTGCTGTCACAATTTGGAGGATGTAAGACCTTGACTTTCCAGAGAGCCACGGTACCCCTGTGTACTGCCTCTTCTTCACTTCCTGATGCCTCTGTGCACTATTTGCAAAATGCCTTCATGCACAGCTTGGCCCAGGTCCCCAGCACTCCATCCTGCGATGCTCAACTCGCTGAGTTGTTCTCCAACGGCGTGGGACCTTCCTTTGTTGTGCTGCATCAACAGCTTTTTTCACCTTACTTGTCCCTGTGTCCTGGGACTCCAGTGGGTGCTGCCTGGCATCCTGAGGGCTCTCTAAAGTGCTGAGAGCCCCCTCTTCCTCCTAACACAGAATTGAGCACCCCAGGTCCCTCCTGGGTCCAGCCAGTGCCATTTTGAAGCAAAACTCACTTTTGTCCTAACCAAGGCTTGGTAGCAACTTCCAACACAAAATCACGTCTGCATCCATCTTCACGTCGTAGGACATCGTTTACATCATGCAGGAACCTGCTGGCATCTTCCTAGGGTGCATTTCTGCAGTCTTTGACTAATTGTGGAACCTCCTTTTGCACCCTCTTCTGGGTTGTGCGTTCCTTCGACTTCTGGACTTGGTCCCCTTCTTTTGCAAGTCTTCAGGTCCAGTAATCCAGCAGTTGTTGTTCGCAGACTTGGTTGGTTACTGCATAATTCCAATCACGAGGTGTAGTGTGTCCTAAGGAAACTTGCAGTACTTTAGTCCTGCTTTTCTGGGCTCTGGGGTGTGGTAATTTACTTACCTTTACTGTATTCTTACTCTCCCAGCGATTCTGCACTGTAGGAAAGTACCATCTTGCTTGGCATGTTACCCCCATTTTTACTCATATGTCAGTTTGTTTTTGCCTGTCTCACTGGGATCTTGCTAGCTAGGACCCGAGTGTTCCTAGTTTGTGGCCTTAATATGTTCCCTGTGTGGTGCCTAATTGTGTCACTGAGGCTCTGCTAATCAGAACCTCAGTGTTTACGCTCTCTCTGCTTTTAAAATTGTCACTGCAGGCTGGTGACCATTTTCTCCAATTCTAATTGGCACACTGGAACACCCTTCTAATTTCTAGTACATGGCACCTAGGTACCCAGGGTATTGGGGTTCCAGGAGATCCCTATTGGCTGCAGCATTTCTTTTGCCACCCATAGGGAGCTCTGACAATTCTTACACAGGCCTGCCACTGCAACCTGCATGAAATAACATCCACGTTATTTCACAGCCATTTACCCCTGCACTTAAGTAACTTATAAGTCACCTATATGTCCAACCTTCACCTGGTGAAAGTTGGGTGCAAAGTTACTTAGTGTGTGGGCACCCTGGCACTAGAGCAAGGTGCCCCCACATCGTTCAGGGCAAATTCCCCAGACTTTGTGAGTGCGGGAACACCATTACACACGTACACTGTACATAGGTCACTACCTATGTACAGCGTCACAATGGTAACTCCAAACATGGCCATGTAACATGCCTAAGATCATGGAATTGTCACCCCAATGCCATTCTGGCATTGGGGGGACAATTCCATGATCCCCCGGGTCTCTAGCACAGAAACCGGGTACTGCCAAACTGCCTTTCCGGGGTCTCCACTGCAGCTGCTGCTGCCAACCCCTCAGACAGGTTTCTGCCCTCCTGGGGTCCATGCATAAGCCAGTCTAAACCGGTTCAGGGATCCCCCAGCCCTGCTCTGGCACGAAACTGGACAAAGGAAAGGGGAGTGACCACTCCCCTGACCTGCACCTGCCAGGAGAGGTGCCCAGAGCTCCTCCAGTGTGTCCCAGACCTCTGCCATCTGGGAAACAGAGGTGTTTGTGGCACACTGGACTGCTCTGAGTGGCCAGTGCCAGCAGGTGACGTCAGAGGCTCCTTCTGATAGCCTCTCCTGGCCTCTGGGAATGCTTTGAAGGGCACAGATGGTGCCCTCCTTGCATAAACCAGTCTACACTGGTTCAGGGATCCCCCAGCTCCTGCTCTGGAGTTAAACTGGACAAAGGAAAGGTGAGTGACCACTCCCCTGTCCATCACCACCCCAGGAGTGGTGCCCAGAGCTCCTCCAGTGTGCCCCAGACCTCTGCCATCTTGAATGCAAAGGTGTGAGGGCACAATGGAGGCCTCTGAGTGGCCGGTGCCAGCAGGTGACGTCAGAGACCCCTCCCGATAGGTGCTTACCTGACTAGGTGGCCAATCCTCCTCTGAGGGCTATTTAGGGTCTCTCCTGTGGTTTTTTCGAATGCAAGAGTTCACCAGAGTTCCTCTGCATCTCCCTTTTCTACTTCTGCCAAGGATCGACTGCTGACTGCTCCAGGATGCCTGCAAAACCGCAACAAAGTAGCAAGAAGACTCCCAGCAACATTGTAGCTCCTAATCCTGCCGGCTTTCCCGACTGTTTCCTGGTGGTGCATGCTCTGAGGTCTGTCTGCCTTCACCCTGCACTGGAAGGCAAGAAGAAATCTCCTGTGGGTCGACGGAATCTTCCCCCTGCTAACGCAGGCACCAAACTTCTGCTTCACAGTCCTCTGGGTCCCCTCTCATCTTGCCGAGCATGGTCACTGGAACACAGGAGCTGGATTCAAGTGACTCCGACAGTCTTGTGGCCCATCTGTCCAAATTTGGTGGAGGTAAGTCCTTGCCTCCCCACGCCAGACAGTAATCCTGTGTACTGCGTGAACTGCACCTGCTAGGGCTTCTGTGCACTTTTGCAAGGAATTCTTCATGCACAGCACAGCCCAGGTCCCAATCACTCTGTCCTGAATTGCTCAATTCGCTGAGTTGATCCCCGGCTTCGTGGGACCCTCCTTTGTAGTGTTGATATGACTGTTGTTTTCTTGAACCTGTGTTCAAGTGCTTCTGTGGGTGCTGCCTGCTTCTGCGTGGGATCTTTGTGTTGCTGAGCGCCCCCTCTGTCTCCTCCTCCAAGGGGCGACCTCCTGGTCCTTCCTGGGCCCGGTGTCACAGTGTCCTTTCATCGGGATCTGCACATTGCTGAAGAAAAGGCCCACCTTCCGACGTCACCAACTCAGCAAGGTATTATAGCACATTATGATGAAGCCAGTTGGGGGGGAAGGGAATTAGGGTAGGGAACAGCAGGGAGAGGGATCTGAAAAGAAAAGGTTAGAGCAAATATGCACTTACTCATTCATAGAAATATAACTCATCAATAGACTCTTGACCAAATGCGTCTCTGTGATATCAAATGGAGACGCCTTTTGAAATGAGGGCAAAGCCCCTTCTTTGAATCATGGAACAACAATAAACTACGACCTCAGAACCAAGAGATGGCATGAGCTTTGGCTTATGATTATACTCAGAATATCAATCCTGTAACATCTATGCATTCATAATATGAACCTTTGATCATGACCTAGAAAATCTCAAACAATTAAATATGCTTTTCACATATTATGCCTTCCAGAAATCAATGAAAACTATGATTTGCTTATCTCCAGAAATACTTTCACATTCACAACTATAAAGGCCAAAAAGTTTTTACACATTGAACTTGAAGCGCTTTACTTATAATACCAGGAAGCGCTTTTACTTGTCTTGGTTGAGACCCTATGTTTGTTATGCTGAGGGGAGAAATGTGGCTCAATGGTTAGAGCGGCAGACCCTGATGCAGAAATCTGGCCTGGGACCAGGGTTTAATTCCTGCTTTGGCGGGTCTTGGGCTCAATTTCCTCCGACCTGATAATTCTCGAATCAGTGCCTAATCTAATTCATGGTTGTAACTCTGGGCAATAGCTTGCTTAATCTCCACAACAGCCCCAACAATGCTGGGATGCCTGACTTCACTTTGGAGGTTGCCCAGGAGAGGGCATCTCACAGGGAAAAGCCAGGAGGGGTTCCACAGCAGTATGCGTACAGTGCCTTGAGACCCTAACAGGTGAGTAGTGCGCTGTACAAAGTTTACAGTTTTAAGGGGGCGCTTTACTCGTGTGGCCTGAATCCCTTTGATTGTTGTGCCAAGAGCCTTTTACTCATGTGGATTGAAGTGCTTTAATTGTCATGCCAAGAGCGCTTTACATCTGTGAACTGAAGCACCTGAATTGCGTGCAAGAGCTCTTTACAACTGTGGACTGAAGCGCCTGAATTGTCGTGCCACGAGCGCTTTACAACTGTGGACTGAGTGCCAGAATTGCCGTGCCAAGAGCGCTTTACAACTGTGGACTGAAGCGCCTGAATTATCGTGCCAAGAGCGCTTTACAACTGTGGACTGAAGCGCCTGAATCGCCATGCCAAGAGCTCTTTACAACTGTGGACTGAAGCACCTGAATTGTCGTGCCAAGAGCGCTTTTCAACTGTGGACTGAAGCGTCTGAATTGTTGTGCCAAGAGCGCTTTACAACTGTGGACTGAAGCGCCTGAATCGCCGTGCCAAGAGCACTTTACAACTGTGGACTGAAGCGCCTTAATGTTCGTGCCAAGAGCGCTTTACCTCTGGATGAAACGACTTCCTTCAAAACTGGATTTGATGAATGTATGTTGGAACAACGCATGCTGGAACAACGCATGTCTGAACGACGAGGTCAGAACAACAACCGCGTTGTTACCACTAATGCCTTAACGATTTTTCGTTGTAAAGGCATTCCTGGTAAAGGCATTAGTGATCGGCATGCATGGTTCCAGCATGAGTCCTCCCTGGCCCCCCACCCCTACCCCTAAAAATTACCACAACCCCCCCTACCCCCTCACCAAAAACCATGCCAACCCCCCACCCTTGCCCCTAAAACTACCCCAACCCCCACCTCGTCCCTAAAATTACTGTGATCCCCACCCTGCCCCTAAAACCTAAAACCACCCCAACCCCCCACCCTGCCCCTAAAACAATCCCAACCCCCACCCCATCCCTAAAACCTAAACTACCCCAACCACCACCCCTAAAACCTAAAACCACCTATGCCCCTAAAGCTACCCTGAGCCCCCCAGCCCGTCCCTAAAACCCCTCCACCCCCCACTCCGCCCCTAAAATTACCCGACCTCCCAACCCACCCCTAAAACCTAAAGCCACCCCAACCCTCACCCCTAAAACAACCCCAACCCCCACCCCATCCCTAGATAACGAATGCAAGAGCTCACCAGAGTTCCTCTGCACTTCCCTCTTCGACTTCTGCCAAGGATCGACCGCTGACTGCTCCGGGACGCCTGCAAAACCGCAACAAAGTAGCAAGACAACTACCAGCAACATTGTAGCGCCTCATCCTGACGGCTTTCTCGACTGTTTCCTGGTGGTGCATGCTCTGGGGGCTGTCTGCCTTCACCCTGCACTGGAAGCCAAGAAGAAATCTCCTGTGGGTTGACTGAATCTTCCCCCTGCTAACGCAGGCACCAAAAGACTGCATCACCGGTCCTCTGGGTCCCCTCTCATCCTGACGAGCATGGTCCCTGGAACACAGGAGCTATATCCAAGTGACCCTCACAGTCCAGTGATCCTTCAGTCCAAGATTGGTGGAGGTGAGTCCTTGCCCCCCCACGCTAGACTGTGCAAACCTGTGTACTGCGTGATTTGCAGCTGCTCCGGCTTCTGTGCACTTCTCCAAGGATTCCTTTGTACACAGCCTAGCCTGGGTCCCCAGCTCTCCGTCCAGCAGTGCTCAACCCTCTGAGTTGGACTCCGACGTGGTGGGGCCCTACTTTGTTACTCTGAGCCAGCTCTGGTTCACAAATCTTCTAAGTGCCTGCTCCAGTACTTCTGCGGGTGCTGCCTGCTTCTGCGGGAGCTCTCTGAGTTGCTGAGTGATCCCTCTGTCTCCTCCTCCAAGGGGCGACATCTTGGTCCTTCCTGGTCCCCAGCAGCAACCAAAAACCTCTACCACAACCCTTGCAGCGAGCAAGGCTTGTTTGCGGTATTTCTGCGTGGAAATGCTTCTGCAACCTCCAGCACGCCGTGGAACATCTTCCATCCAAAGGAGAAGTTCCTAGCCCTTTTTGTTGTTGCAGAATCCTTGGCTTCTTCCACCCAGAGGGAGCCTTCTTGCACCTTCATCTGGGGTTTTCTGGGCTCCTGCCCCCCCCGGACACTATTGCGACTCTTGGACTTGGTCCCCTTGCCTTTCAGGTCCTCAGGCCCAGGAGTCCGTCTTCAGTGCTTTGCTGGTGTTTGTGTTTCTTGCAGAATCCCCTTATCACAACTATTGTGTCCTATTGGGGTAGTAGGGGTACTTTACTCATACTTTTCAGGTTCTTGGGGTGGGGTATCTTGGACACTCTAACTGTTTTCTTACAGTCCCAGTGACCCTCTACAAGCTCCCATAGGTCTGGTGATTCAAATTCCACTTTTAGAGAACATGGTTTTTGTTGCCCCTAGACATATGTTCACCTATTGCATCCTTTTGTAATTCTTTACTGTTTGCATTACTTTTCTTACTACTACTTACCTGTTTTGGGTTTGTGTACATATGACTTGTGTATATTACTTACCTTCTAACTGATGGTACTCACTGAGATACTTTTGGCATATTGTCATAAAAATAAAGTACCTTTAGTTTGTTTTAATAACTCTGTATTGTGTTTTCTTATGATATTGTGCTATAAGATATAAGTGGTATAGTAGGAGCTTTGCATGTCTCCTAGTTCAGCCTAAGCTGCTTTGCCATAGCTACCTTCTATCAGCCTAAGCTGCTAGAAACACCTCTATTCTAGTAATAAGGGACAACTGGACCTGGCACAGGGTGTAAGTACCACAAGGTACCCACTATAAGCCAGGCCAGCCTCCTACATTGGTGGTGCAGCGGTGGGTACTTGCAACTGCTTTACCACTTTGTCATTTGGTACTTTTCATAAGAGAATCACATACCAAATAGTTCAGTGTATGTACACTTAACCAAAAAAGTTTACTTTTCTATTTCTAAACTTTTAACAAAGTTCTGAAAAGTTTTTGAAAACTTCTAAAAGTTTTACCAAAGTTTGAAAAAGTTTTTTCTGTGCTTTCTAAAGTTCTAAACCTTTTTTCTTTCTCACTATCCTTAAACCTATACTATCATGTCTGTTGTAGAGCCCACTCCCAAAACTGTTAATGCAACATATGAGAGTTTAAACTATAAAAGTTTGAGGGGTCTCTGTATGGATAGAGGTTTGAGTATAGGTAAGAATCCTACAAAAGAGTTTCTCTTTAACATGCTCATTGTAGATGACCAGAACCAGTCTGCACATCTCAGGAGAGGTTAGAAAATGGGGAAGCTTCCCAGTCTGACTCAGGGGAGTTCCATGAGAAAGCTGGGGAGGGTTCTTACCAGGCCCTGCCCCCTAGCAGGTAACCTAGTGATACTGGTAGTGATAGAGGCTCCCACAACAGTAGGGCATCTTTCACCCCTAGAGGCCAGGTTACTAGGGTCCAGACAGTTAGGGACAGGTCTCCCTCTGAAACTTCCCACATTTCCTCTGTGTCCAAACATTCCCAACCCACCCACCCTGAGGATAACTTGTTAGAAAGGGAACTCAAAAAGTTGAGGGTTGAAGAGACCAGACTGAAGGAGCAGCTGGCCTTAGATAGGGAATCCCTAGACATAGAAAGGGAAAGACAGAGGTTGGGGTTAGTTCCCCATGGTGGCAGCAGCATTATTTCTGATAGCAATCCTGTTAGAGAGCAAGACTCCAGGAATCTGCACAACATAGTCCCCCCTTACAAGGAGGGGGATGCCATTAATAAGTGGTTTGCTGCACTTGAGAGGGCCTATATGGTACAGTTGGTCCCTCAAAGGCAGTGGGCTGCTATTTTGTGGATATCTTTCACTGGAAAGGGTAGGGATAGGCTCCTTACTGTCAGAGAAAGTGAAGCCAATAACTACAAAGTTTTGAAAGATGCACTCATGAATGGATTTGGCTTAACCACTGAACAATACAGGATTAAGTTCAGAGACACCAGAAAAGAGTCTTCTCAAGACTGGACAGATTTTGTGGACTGTTCGGTGAAGGCCTTGGAAGGGTGGTTGCATGCCAGTAAAGGTTCTGACTATGAAAGCCTGTACAATCTTATTCTGAGAGAGCAAATTCTTAACAATTGTGTGTCTGACTTGTTGCATCAATACCTAGTGGACTCTGATCTGACCTCTCCCCAAGAATTGGGAAAGAAGGCAGACAAATAGGTCAGAACAAGGGTGAACAGAAACGTTCATACAGGGGGTGACAAGGGTGGCAAGAAGAAGGATGGTAAGTCTTCTGAGAAGGGTGGGGACAAAAGTAAGCATTCTGAGTCTTCCTCAGAACCCAGGAGGGCAGAACCCTGTCTGTGGGGTGGCAGAAACGGTAGCTGCAGAGAAAACGCCAGAGAGCTGGTTTGGCAATACCCGGGATCCATAGTGGAGCCCCGGGGATGCATGGAATTGGCTTCCCAATACCAGATTTGGAATGGGGGGACAATTCCATGAACTTAGACATGTTCGCGTGTAATGGTGTCCCCTCACTCACAAAGTCTGGGGAAATAGTCCTGAGCTATGTGGGGGCATCTTTACTAGTACAACAGTGCCCTCACACTTAGCAACTTTGCACCTAACCTTCAGAGAGTGAAGGTTAGACATATAGGTGCCTTATAAGTTACTTAAGTGCAGTGAAAATGGCTTTTAAAAACCGTGTGCGTTACTTCACTCAGGCTGCAGTGGCAGTCCTGTGTAAAGGTTTGTTTGAGCTCCCTATGGGTGGCAAAATAAATGCTGCAACCCATAGGGATCTCCTGGAACCCCAATGCCCTGGAATTATAAGGGTGTTTCAGTATGCCAATTGAAATTGGTAAAAGTGGTCACTAGCCTATAGTGACAAATTTAAAGGCAGAGAGAGCATAAGCACTGAGGTTTTGATTAGCAGAACATCAGTGACACAGTTAGTCACTACACAGGTATACACATTCAGGCCACAAACTATGAGCACTGGGGTCCTGGCTAGCAGGATCCCAGTGAGACAGGAAAAAACAAATTGCCATGCATGTAAAAATGGGGGTAACATGCCAGGCAAGATGGTACTTTCCTACATGGACTCACTCTGATAGTCCTGGGTTCAAGATGTGGAACAGAGCCCAAACCACAGGAGTGGCATCTGAGGGTTTGAGGCAGGCTTCAGATAGCAGAGAAGGCCTTCAAGGTGCAGCCGAGCAGTCTTCTGAAGTACAAGTCAGGCCACAACAACTGGCAGTCCTCTGAAAGTTGTTCTGCCAGTCTAGAAAGTGAACTGGAGTGGGCCTGAGGGTCCTATGTTTATAACTAAATGAAGATGGATGGAGCACTAGGGAAGGCCACCCTGGAGCCTCCTGGAGAGGACATTGCATCCCTTAGTGACCTGCCTGAGCTTGCTGGATGGAAAGCAGAAGAAGGATGCACCAGAGAGGAGTTATGTAAAACAAAGAGGGAGTGCCCAAACCTGGATGGAATGAGACAGCAAGCTGAATCTCAAGCAGCTGGTGATACCTCTATAGATACCTCATATGCTGGGTGAATGACTTTCTGTACAGTCAGCCAAAGGTACCTAAGCATGGGGCTCCACGTGTGTTGGAAGTCATCCAGTGTTACAGGGCTTTCCTACTTTTACTGGCTTATGAGATACCTATGGCAAAACATCTGGGACAGGACAAGGCCTTTGCCATGCTTGCCTCCTAATTTTATTGGCCCCAGATGAAGGTATCCTCAGGCATATTCTGACAGGAAAAAAACTGAAAGCTTCTCTGACTCCCTTACCTGTCATTGGCACCCCATTTACACAGGTGGATATCAACATTGTAGGACCCTTGGACCCCAATCTAGCCTTAGGCAACAGATTTATACTGGTCTTGGTGGACCACACCACTAGATGCCAAGAGGTTATACCTCTGGGGACTGACACTGCACCTGCAGTGGCTAGGGCCCTGTTGGGGATTTTTACCAGAGTATGTTTCCACAAAGAAGTGGTGTCTGACCGGGGCACCAACTTCATGTCTGCATACATGAAGTCAATGTGGAAGGAGTGTATAGTAACTTATGAGTTCTCCTCCCCCTACTACCCACAAAAAATGGGTATGTTGAAAGATTTAACACCACCATTTAGGGCATGGTTATGGCCCTGCTTGAGCCCTTGAGGCCGAAGAGGAACATCCTCTTGCCGTGTGTAGGAGGCTGGCCTGGTTTGTAGTGGGTACCTTGGGTACTTACACCTTATACCAGATCCAGTTATCTCTTATTAGTGAAATGCAGTAGTGTTCTAGTAGCTTATGCTGATAGAGGTAGCCACAGCAGAGCAACTTAGGCTGAACTATGAGACATGCAAAGCGCATGCAATACCACTTATAGTTACAAAGTACTTATACACAAGGAAAGACAATACTCAGTGTTATCAAAAATAATTTGTTTGGGTGACACAATATCAAAAATATCTTAGAGACAATACTCCTTCTGGAGGTAAGTATTATACACAATATATACACTAGACACCAAAATTAGGCAAGTAAATCGTCAAAGAAATGCTATGGATTGCAGTGGGAGAAAATAGGTCTAGGGGCAACACAAAACATATACTAAGAAAGTGGAATGTGAATCACAAATTCCTCCCTAGACAAGTGTAGTGTGTGCATGTAGGAGGCTGGCCTGGCTTATAGTGGGTACCTGATGGTACTTACACCTTGTGCCAGGTCCAGTTATCCCTTATTAGTAGATTAGTAGTGTTCTAGCAGCTTAGGCTGATAGAAGTAGCTGTAGCAGAGCAGCTTAGGTTGAACTGGGAGACATGAAAAGCTCCTACTACACCACTTATCACATAGCACTATATCACAAGAATCACAATACTCAGAGTTACTAAAAATAAAGGTACTTTATTTTTGTGACAATGTGCCAAAAATATCTCAGAGGATATAGGGGGTGATTCTGACCGCAGCGGACGGCGGTCGCCGTCCGCCAAGCGGTTCCCGCCGAAAGACCGCTCCGCGGTCAAAAGACCACGGCGGTCATTCTGGCATTCCCACTGGGCTGGCGGGCGACCGCCGAAAGTCCGCCCTCCAGCCCAGCGGGAAACACCCTTCCCACGAGGAGGCCGGCTCAGAATGGAGCCGGCGGAGTGGGAAGGTGCGACGGGTGCAGTTGCACCCGTCGCGAATTTCAGTGTCTGCAAAGCAGACACTGAAATTCTTTGTGGGGCCCTGTTACGGGGGCCCCTGCAGTGCCCATGCCATTGGCATGGGCACTGCAGGGGCCCCCAGGGGCCCCACTACACCCCATACCGCCATCCTTTTCATGGCGGGTGAACCGCCAGGAACAGGATGGCGGTATGGGCTGTCAGAATCCCCATGGCGGCGCAGCAAGCTGCGCCGCCATGGCGGATTCCCATGGGCAGCGGAAAGTCGGCGGTACACCGCCGGCTTTCCGCTTCTGGCCGCGGCTGTACCGCCACGGTCAGAATGCCCGGCGGAGCACCGCCAGCCTGTTGGCGGTGCTACCGCCAACCTCAGCCATGGCGGTAATTACCGCCAGGGTCAGAATGACCCCCATAGTCCCTTAGGAGGTAAGTAAAATACACAAAATATACACACAAACCAAAATCAGTTAAGTAAACAGTTAGAAAAGTAGTGCAAACACTGTAGAATACATTAGGATGCAATAGGCCTAGGGGCAACACAAACCATATACTAAGAAAGTGGAATGCGAACCACTTAGGGACCCCAGGCCTAGTGTAGTGTGTAGAGGGTCGCTGGGAGTGTAAGAAAACACTAAGGGTGTCCAAGATACCCCACCCCACTGAAAAGTAGGAGTAAATTTACCCTACCTCCCCAGAAACACACTAAAGTCGTGATAGGAGATTCTGCAAAGACCACAACTAACTGCAAAGCACTGAAGATGAATTCATGGACCTGGACCTCCAAAGGAAGGGGACCAAGTCCAAGAGTCACAAAACTGTCCGGGGGCAGGAGCCCACTAAACCCCGGATGAAGGTGCAAAATGGCTGCCTCTGGGTGTAAGAAGCTGAAGATTCTGCAAAAACGGAAGATGCCAGGAACTTCTCCTTTGCACAGAAGATGTCCCACGGTGTGCTGGAGGTAGAAGAGTTGTAAAGACCGCAAACAAGCCTTGCTAGCTGCAAAGGTTGCAGTTGAAGAAAATGGGTTCTATCCGGGCCCAGGAAGGACCAGGAGGTCGCCCCTTGGAGGAGGAGACAGAGGGGGCGCTCAGCAACACAGAAAGCCCATGCAAAAGCAGGCAGCACTCGCAGAAGCACTTGAACATGGGTTCAAGAAAACTGAGCACGGCAGTCATCTCAACAATACAAAGGAGGGTGCCACGAAGCCTGTGGTCAACTTAGCGAGTTGAGCAATGCAGGATGGAGTGCTGGGGACCTGGGCTGTGCTGTGCATGAAGGATTCCTTGCAAAAGTACGTAAAGGTGTTAGCACGGACCACTTAATTCTAATTACCTACAGCATTTTTAAAAGGAACAAGGGGCTAAACTGCCTCTAGATGTAGATTATCTCTAACAGATGCTCAGACCAATACCCTCTGTTAATGTAGCAGTAAAGAGCGAGAAATACAATAATTAGGAGTAATTTGCAATCCTCTCACTTGTACGTAATTTGGGAGCTGTTTCAAACTGTATATGCAGTTTCTCGATTCGTTTAGTTACGCACACCATTTTTTTTGTTCTACCTATGATTACCTCGATCCAAAGAACAGTACATTTATTTCTTCCCATTTTTCTCAGCGTGTTCAACAGAATTAACCTTCAACATTCATTTAGTTCCAGGTTGGGTACTAAGTTCTTGTAAATATTTTCACTCCATAAGAACAAATGCATATTGCAGGAAATTATTAAATTAGTGTTTGAGACAGTCTGTCTACCACAACTTTCAACAACCTGTCAGGTTCAGTTAAAGAAAGGTGATAATACTATTATAGATTCCACTAAATTCGTTCAAATGCTTTGTGTTGTATGGACTTATCGTTCATGTTTACGTACTTTCATGAAATGTCAGAGAGTAACACAAGCCATTGCTTCTTTAAAAGTTTGGAATAAATTCGATATTCCAATTTTCTTCGCACTTTTAAGATCAAAAACATCTGCAGTAACAAAATATGGTTTTACTTTGGCTCTGTTCCTTTTTGAGTGTTTTTGCACCACAAATGTTATCTAAAATTGTCTTATTTGTATTGTTTTTGTCAGTACTGTATTGAGACTCGGGTGGCTGCCGAATTCTGTCACAGAAGGGGGAAGGAGAGTCTTAGTCATTCTTCTGTGATATGCTGTGTTTACCATAACATGATTAATCCACAAGTTCCATTGAATGGTTCTGCTGCCTTCAGTAATGTATGGATTGTTCTAAAGAGGTATAGTTAGAAGATAACTGAAACTGTGTCAAAGGTTTTGTTTTTTAAGCATAACTCTAAATGTAGGGTTTTCTTATGCTCTTCCTTAGTCATACCACAGGTTGCTGACACAATTTTTGCGAGTATCCTCTCGCTCCAATTAAAACAGACATCATTATCCAAATGAATACCGACGTGACTAAACGTCTCCCATACATATTAATATTTCTAACCGCTTCACTGATAATACAAGTATTTTATTCTACTTCTTCGAATCAACCATAAACATATTATTGGTTCCTAAAACATAACTCGATTTCATTTCAAAATGCAGTTATTGATTGTTTCCTGCAGCTTTGGTAAAATTTTTATATTTACAATTGTCTGTATACTCCTTGAAAGGAAAATGCAAAGAAATCAATCTTTTAAAACTATTCTAAATATTTTCCGAGACTAGTCTGAATTTATAAACACTATTTTTTATTTCCGAGGTTAGCTCGACCGGAAATTAGGTCGTCGTGTTTTTCCACACTACTTTCTGTTAAAGCCTTAAAGCGATAGAAGGGATTGTTTGGAAACAACCTCTTTACCTAACTGTAAAATCTAGAAACTTTATTGTTTTCATTTTAGGGTAACTCAGAACAAAGATTGTTTATTAGTTTCACTAGTCCTAGAACGAACTCTGGTGACTGATCTGTTGCTTTGCTGGAACAGCAAGCTTTGGCTGTTCCCTAGATGGGAAACATCCTGAACAACAATTCCCGAACAACAATTACGTTTACAATGCAAGCGCAACCATGCTTGTCGGAATTATGACTTTCTTTTTCTCTGCCTTAACCACGCATGTGCTGAACTACACATATGCATGGTTATGGCAGGAAAAGAGGCAGAGTGGACCGGGAGAGAACGCGGTCAGGTAAGTGGGGTTGGGGGGTAGTTTTGTAGGGGTGGGGTGGATTAAGGGTTTGGGGAAGTCGGAGTAGTTTCGTTTTTAGATGCTGGGGTGGGGGGTTGGGGTAGTTTGGTGTTTAAGGGGAGAGTGGGTGGATCAGGGTAGTTTAGTTTTTAGGAGCAGGCATGGGGGATCGGGGTAGTTTGGTCAGGTAAGTGGGGTTGGGGCAAGGTTGGGTGGTAGTTTTTAGGGGTGGGGTGGATTAAGGCCTTGGGATCGGGGTGAGAGTAAGTTGGTTTTTAGGGGGGGAGCAGGGGGATCGGGTTAGTTTGGTTTTTAGGTGTGGGGGTGTGGGAGATCAGGGTAGTTTTGTTTTTAGGAGCAGGGGGCGAGGTTCGTGGAGGGTTTTAGGCCTCATGGTGGGTGAGGGGGGTGTCGGGATAGTTTTGTTTTTAGGGGCGAGGGTGGTGGGGTTGGGGTAGTTTTGTTTTAAGGAGAGGGGTGGGAGGGTCAAGGTAATTTGTTTTTTAAGGGACAGGGTTGGCGTGTTGGTTGTTTGTAGGGCAGAAGGGTGAGTTGGGAAAGGTTTTACATCTCAGGGTGGGTGGCCGGTTATCAGGGTAGTTTTGTTTTTAGGGGCGAGGAGTCGGGGAAGTTTTTTTTTATAGGCATGGGTGGGGGATCGTGGTAGTGTGATTTTTAGGGGCGGGTGGGGGGATCGGAGTAGTTTTGTTTTCACGGGTGGGGTGGGGGTCTGGTTGTTTTTAGGGCAGGTGGGAGGTCAGGGAAGGTTTTAGGGCTCAGGGTGAGTGGGGATTGTCGAGTAGTTTTGTTTTTAGGGACAGGGTGGTGGAGTCGGGGTGGTTTGATTGGTAGGGGTGGGGGTGGGGGATGGTTATTTTTAGGGTGGGTGGGGGGTCGGGAAGGTTTTAGGGCTCAAGGTGGGTGGGTGGCATTGGGGTAGGTTTGTTTTCAGGGGTGGGGGTGAGAGTAGTTTTTTAAATTGTTGCAAAAGCATGCTTGGTAAAGGCATTCATGGCAACAATGTGGTCATTGTTCGACCATGTTATTCAGACATGTGTGGTTCTCGCATTAGTTGTTCCATCATATAGTCATCCAGATATATACTGATGGAATATAATTTTTTCACATCACATCCTGTAAGACGCTCATTTGCCTTAATGTTGCAGCCTATTAAACGATTGTCTGTCTAGCAAATAGTCAAACACTAAGAAAACATCTCTTTTTATTGCATAGTGAGGGGCCAGTTTCTGCATGTATGCAGCATTTTGCTCTGGAATATTTCCTGGATTGTGGGCACAACCTTAACTGTAATTCTCGTGTCCACTGAAAACAAATGTGGTGCTTTGAAATTTGGTTTGATGTGGTCCTATTTGCTGAGGTAAAGGCACAAACTGGCTGTGAGGTTTTGCACCTTTTGGAACCTAGCAAAACGCTTTTTAGGGAAAGTGGGGTAGGTGATATTGCAGTATTAGAGTTGTGTATTAGAGTCTACAGCATGTAGACAAGGAAGAATTATTTGTAGAAGTGAGTGCTGTAAATTTGCAGTGCCTTGCAAGATGTGGAAAGGAACCTTTGTGGTGCCCTGAGGACTCTTATTAGTGTATGACATAATCGCTATAAAAGAATGTATGAGCGTTTTCTTTAGAATGCTGGAGGTCACCGTTACACGTACAGGAATAAAGATGTCTTATTTACAGCGCTATGTTTGGCCTAGTCATTCAGCGGGTACCAGGCAGGGGAAGAGGCTACAATAATCACTCCCATTGCAACTGCAAATGTGAAAATGGCATCAAAGATAATCCACAGGCTTCTTACTTTTTAGGAGGTTGGCAGCAGTTTATCAATTTCAAGTATCAGTCAAAAGGTAGTGGATCAGACTCAATCTACAACCTTGGTCTTGGCATGGTCCACACGCAGAAGACTCTCCCTCCAGAGGAACACTTGTGCTAAGCCTGAGATAATGTTGGTTGGACTCTCTTTGTTGTTTTCTAAGTTGAAATGGATTGTTGCGTTTTCAGGGTGTATTTAAAAGTCCATTTTTACAGTTCAAAGAAGCTTCAGTAGGTAAACAACTGAAAGCACACAATTGATGATTCTTGAAGGATGCTGCAAGAACCAGTGCATTTAGATGATTCTTATTGTCTTATCCTGATAGTTTGGCTGTGGTTGGTTTAAGTGATTGGACAATTTCCGAGGAAGATTTTTGACATACTTGGCCAGTATCTAGACCTTTACAGCAGAGTTGCATGTTTGGCCATGCTGTAGATGGCAGAAAGAACAAGAAGTATGATAACAAAGTGGTACTCTTCCCTCATTTGGCAAATGCGGTTTCTGCACCACTGGCAGTGAGAAAACTAGACTGGTGGTCAGAGAGTAAGTACTTTTGTTCCATATATCCTTGAAATTGTCTCATCAAATTCTTTTCCAGTTTTTGCTGGGAAAGGGAAGGCTAAAAATAAACCTGTAGCTGACAAATATTTTTGGGTCGTTCATGTTTTTTTCAGAAATAGAATGATGATGGAGTGTATCAGATAATACTGGTTGTGACCACTGCAATAGGCCAATGACTGCTTTGAGGCAACTAGCACAGCATGGCTCAATAGTTGGTATGGACACTTTTTTTGGCAAGGCCAAAATCTGCAGCCATTTTCAATAGTTTGATTGAGGTGAAGGTGTATTATTGCTGAGGAAGAGATATATTAAGGTAGAGTGGCTCCTTCAGGGTTTTGGTGATGGGTTCCCAGTTAAAACATTAGCTGCATACTCTTCTATTAGTACCTACTGATTATCCTACTGCTTTGAATACCACTTTATATCTCTGTCTGATTTGTCACTCCAATTCCATGACGATCTGACAGTGGTGCTTGATTTTCAGGAGCTTAAATGCAGGATTAAGGACAGGTCTGTATTTCTGGATGATCTCTACAGAGCTCTACTTTGCATGCCCTACAAAAGCACAAAAGCATGTTAAAGAGATGCCTATGTGAATTTCCTAATACAATTGCTATTGTTCAGCACTCCTTCCTATTAGACACTCATCTTGAAAGAGATGGCCATATATGTGTGTGTGTTTTGTGTGTCACGGAAGGCTTGTGGAATAGTTTTACATTGCTTAACCTCTTCACTTCAGAGTGTAATATTCATTCATCTATCTTTAGTGTTACTTCAGCATCATATTCTTTTTACCACAGTCTCTGATTCCTTTCTAACTCCACTGGCTTTGCCAGCAGAATAGCACAAATGCAGGGTGTGACTAAAGTTCAAATAAACCCACACCTCTTTTATTAATTTCTTTTTACTCTAGTTCTTCATGTTTAACATTGCTCATCACTCCCTGCATACTTCCCTACACTCACTCACCAATATGCCCCTGTATTCACCAGCCCCTCTTCTTATACTTTCTATTCTCACTCCTAGCTTACTTCAGTCTCATTGCTATGCCACAAATAAAGCACATCTCAGGCCTACACACATAACACATTATTAGCTCTTCACTTTCACACTCATGGACAGATTAGTCTCCCTTCATGCCTCCTGCCATTCGGCTAGGGATCTGACCTAAGTTATCCTATCAGCAGCTCTGCATCTTGATTTGCATCATGTACTTTGAGATAATTGTAGCACCTTTCTGACCCTCATCTACATTACAAAATATAGGCCGCAGAAACACCCTTACCCGTATCATAAGCATGCCCATACCATTGCTGTTAGGCGATATTTGTGACAGCAGTGCTCTATCTACATGACAATAACAATTTTAAATAGTATACCTTGACATTACCTGCTAACATAACCAACTTGTCCCTTTTTAAAACTAATTTGTAATAAAGAACAACTTTTGAGAAGTGCGAGTAACTAACACAACGCTATCTCTTTCTTATTGTTTTGATGTGAAACTGGAATATTCCATCCAAGTAGAACTATTCCTGCATAGACTACTACTAAATACCACAGGGAAAACGCTAAATGAATGGTTGTTTATACATCTCATAAACCGCTGCAAGATACTTGTCTGTGTGATATGTGCTATGTCTTTATAAAGAAACTAAGGGGGGTCATTCTGACCCTGGCGGTAATTACCGCCATGGCGGAGGTCGGCGGTAGCACCGCCAACAGGCTGGTGGTGCACCGCTGGGCATTCTGACCGCGGCGGTTCAGCCGCGGCCAGAAACGGAAAGTCGGCGGTGTCCCGCCGACTTTCCGCTGCCCTTGAGAATCCTCCATGGCGGCGGAGCGCGCTCCGCCGCCATGGGGATTCTGACACCCCCTACCGCCATCCAGTTCCTGGCGGTTCTCCCGCCGGGAACAGGATGGCGGTAGGGGGTGCCGCGGGGCCCCTGGGGGCCCCTGCAGTGCCCATGCCAATGGCATGGGCACTGCAGGGGCCCCCGTAAGAGGGCCCCAAAAAGAATTTCAGTGTCTGCCTAGCAGACACTGAAATTCACGACGGGTGCAACTGCACCCGTCGCACCTTCCCACACCGCCGGCTCAATTCTGAGCCGGCGTCCTCGTGGGAAGGGTGTTTCCCGCTGGGCTGGCGGGCGGACTTTCGGCGGTCGCCCGCCAGCCCAGTGGGAAAGCCAGAATGACCGCCGCGGTCTTTCGGCGGGAACCGCGTGGCGGGCGGCGACTGCCGTCCGCCGCGGTCAGAATGACCCCCTAAATATTAAATTAATTATATTCCTCCAAAACATAACACTCTATCATGTCTTCAGATTTCTTTTTCACCAATCTTAGAGTTGCGCGGACGTGCATTTTACTGAAGAGGTCTAACTTTCTGCACATCATGTTTTTATGTACTAATTTATGAAAGTCTTAGAATGTATTAATATGACAACTTCCTTTCTTAAGAAATATTATGAGTAATTTGTTTTTGCCTTAGTTAATGTTTCATACATGTACTTCAAAAACATGGCTTTAAATTGAAGATAACACATAAAGCAAAATCAGTGAGATCTTAAAGTCAATTTGTTATTTTCACTGCCATACGCACATTCTAAAAGTTAAAGGTGATTTATTGCCTGTTTCTGCGGCACAGATATTCACCTCTGTGCCCAAATATGAGTTTAATAAAGTAAGGCTAATTTCCCAATTAGACAATTTCAGCTAAAGTAGGTTCCCACTAGCAGTGCTGTGGAGAAGAAAACGTAAAAACACATTTATATAGAAGCCATTTTCTAATGATGTATTGTCGTATCAACCATTATATGCAAGCAATTTCACTAACCCTACATTCCGTCTGTTTTTCAGACTTTTCCGTAAAAAGACAGCATGTTAGATGTCAATGCCCGTTTAGCAATTTCCTCTTTTAAGATCTTGGTATAAATCTTCTTATCAGTATCTAATAGTGCAATAGAACATTGGTGAAAATGGGCCTCGCTTTTCAAATTTTGGTTACATCACCCTCTGCTCACAGTACTGAAAAGTTATCTCAACACTACACACATTAAGAGGAAGGAATGTTCTACATGCTGCCCTATATGACGTTGTTGGATGTCACACTCAAAGCATGGCTGGGTGTCTGAAGGGTGTTCCATAAGCTGTCTGGAGGTACTGGCACTGCAAAATCCAGCACTGGGTGAAGGAGGTCAAACTTGGGCTTCTTCACTTGTCAAATGAAAGCCATGAGTTTTAGGAAATAGTCATGGGCAAACGTTCTACAAATGTTTTTTCCAAGATGGTGCTCTGATCCTAAAGTGATATCTGAGGTTTCTATTCCAAGTCAAAGGAGTCTCTTTTCCTAAGATGTCAGTTCCTGTTTTAATCATATACAGGGAAACATTTTGAAGTGATCGGTCTGCTGCAGCACGTTAGCTTCCTTAATTTTTGTGGTGTTCGT
Organism: Pleurodeles waltl; assembly: GCF_031143425.1. Classification (NCBI taxonomy): domain Eukaryota; kingdom Metazoa; phylum Chordata; class Amphibia; order Caudata; family Salamandridae; genus Pleurodeles; species Pleurodeles waltl. The sequence goes on along the minus strand of NC_090437.1, from coordinate 896,194,280 downwards.
CTTCACTTTGCTACTGTTTTTATCCCTGAAAGTTGCTTCTAGAAGTTGGAAACTCTATTCTGCATGTTATATATAGCCTAATCACTTCTGTCTGTATTGAAAATCAAGAGTTACAACCAATGCTTAATTTGTGCTTGTTGTTTGCGGTGCTGAGCACCGGCACTTATTTTTGCCGGCTGGTGCTTATCTTTCTGCCTCAAGCACTCACTGCGAGCAAAATGCACATATGGCAAAAACGGAGGAAGGGAAAAACCAAAGAGTCACAATGGGAGAAAGCAGAAAGCTGCAAGAGTGAGCTGAGGGGGCAGGGAGTACCTTTAAAATGGATTGAAGAGGCCCGAGATGGCTTCAGGATTACGCTGCCTCAGTATTCCTGTTCGCACATTTAATTGTGGCAGCCGCGTGTTTAAGAGGAGGGCTTTGAGCACTGGCACCTGTTTATTTACAAATTAAGCCCTGGTTACAATATTGTATTGCAAAAGAGTTTTTCTCCTATTTGTGTTTTTCATTTTCTTACTGGGACCCTCTTATGGAGCAACTTGACAGCTTTCACACATACTATTCTATTCTAGCAGCTTCTGCGAGGGGTTACCCTTTCCTTCAGCAATCAAGAAAAGGACTCAACAGTACTCAACAGTGCGTCTCCACATCTGGTCCTGGACTCCGATCCTCTCCTAGAATACAGATTTATTTCATGTTCCCAGATTGAGTTTTTTTTTCCAGCACAGGAAAGATGCCCAGAACGGTGGCACAGTTTTCAGCAAGATCATAAGGACTCCATTAAGGCTTAGTGCTACAGATGGGGTAGCTTTTTTAATATTTGTTCGAATCCTTGTTTTGTCGAGGATAGGAGTCTAATTCTCAAAACCCAATGATTTTGATTGGTCTGGCCATTTTGCTATCTTAGAGGTTGTTTGCTCAAATGTCACCGAGCCAGTCTGTAGAGGGAAAACATAGGACAGTGTTTTTCCCATGTGTTCATTGAGGCACAGTTTGTGCCACCATTTATATTGTCTTGTCCATAGCCTTGATCAATTTCCAAACCTTTTGAGAGTAATTGTGTTTACTAATCTCAAATACCCAAGATGTTGTCGGTGTTCAGCCATAATATTGAACTTTAAATATCAACCTGCACTTCCATCAACTCCACAGTATTGACAGCTCACAAATGTAAACTGAATCTCAGGGCATCTGCACTACCTTATGTATAGCAGGCTGCTCAGCCGATAGTACTCTGCGAGTCTGGGCTTGGTATTTAATTTTTCTTATACCCCTAAGCCAAAGAGTCCCAGAATGCAATATGCTTCAAGTGAGGAAGGCAGTGCAGTATAAAGCTTTTTTGTTTACAATTTACTGCCAGTTAGCAACGTTAAATGTAGTGGGTATGCTCACATAGCTGCCCCGTCTCAGATTATAGTTCTGACACACAGAAAGCACCTTCCTTACTCTGGGGTTACAGTAGACTCTATACATTGTCCTGGCACCAGCTGCTGAGCTGACAGATTTTCTAGGGGAGTCCTAACATTAATGTAAGCCTGGAGTGACCAAATGATAGCAGATTTGTGACACATGAGATAGTCACGACAGGTGTGTGTCCAGATGTGGCAGTCTGTGGGTAGCTCTCTACAGTGGTAAAAGAAAGGGAACTGAAGGAGGCTGGCGTGGCTTGTAGCGGGTACCTTAGGTAGTTACACCTTATACCAAGTCCAGTTATTCCTTAGTGGTGAAATGTAGTAGTTTTCTAGCAGCTTAGGCTGATAGAGGTAGCTGTAGCGGAGCAGTTTAGGCTGAACTAGGAGACATGCATAGCTCCTGCCATACCACTATAGTTACACAGTACTTATACACAATAAAAGACAATACTCAGTGTTACCAAAAATAAAGGTACTTTATTTTAGTGACACAAGGCCAAAAATATCTTAGAGGTAATACTCCTTCTGGAGGTAAGTATTATACACAATATATACACTAGACACTAAATAGTCATAGGATAGTGCAAACAATAGAAAATACCATAGAATGCAATAGGAAGAAATAGGCCTGGGGCAACACAAACCATATACTAAGAAAGTGGAATGCGACTCACAAATCCCCCCCTAGACAAGTGTAGTGTATAGAGAATTGCTGGGAAAGTAGGAAAACCACAAGAGTGAGTAAAATAACCCATCCCAGAGCCCAGGAAAGTAGGAGTAAAGTACTGCAAGTTTCTTTAGGACACACTACAAGTTGTGATTAGGGTTATTGCAAGAACCAAGCAAGACTGCAAGCAACAAATGGAGAGGGTGTAACACCCTCCTCCCAAAGAAATGCTTTGTTCTGCCTTCCTGGGACTGAGCTGCTCAGACCCCAGGGGGGCAGAACCCTGCCTGTGAGGTGGCAGCAGCTGTAGCTGCAGTGCAAGCCTCAGAGAGCTGGTATGGCATTACTGGGGGTCCATGGTGGAGCCCCCCAGGATGCATGGGATTGGCCCCTCAGTACCAGTTTTGGAATGGGGGAACAATTCCATGATCCTAGACACCTTACTTGGCCATATTCAGAATTACCATTGTGAAGCTACATATAGGTATTGACCTATAAATAATGCATGCATGTAATGGTGTCTCCGCACTTACGAAGACCAGGGAATTGGCCCTGGACAGCGTTGGAGCACCTTTGCTAGTGCAAGGGTGCCTTCACACTTAGGGGCCAGATGTTGCGAGTTGCAAATGGCCCGATTTGCAATTTGCGACACCGCAAAATCGGAAATGGGATGCAAAAATTACTTTTCCGAAGTGCAAATTGCGATGCGATCCATTACCGACTTGCAAAAATAGCGACCGGAAGTCGCAATTTGCGAGTCGCAAACCATGTGAAAAAGCCAGTCGCAAATTGCGACTAGTCGCAAAAAGCCCATTTTGCACACCCAAATTACCACTAAGTCAGAGCAGGTGGTAACCAGAACCAAAGTATAAAAGGAGACCCAGAAGGCATCTGGGTTACTCAAAATGGCTGAAATATATGTGATAGCAAGGAGGAGGAGAGTCCACGCCGCCCAGCAGAGGAGGAGGAGGAGCCTGAGACAAGAGAGGATATACAGAACCAGGCAGACACTTTTCCAACAAACTGAGGAGGAGATTTCTGACAAATACAGGCTCAGCAGTGCAGCAATATTAGAATTAATTGAACTACTCAATCCGCAGCTTCAATGCCAGACAATGCGCAGCAGAGCCATCCCCACACATGTGCAAGTGCTATGCTCACTGCACCTCTTGGCCTCAGGTAGCTATCAGGGGGTGATTGCTGTGGCAGGTGGGGTATCCCAAAGTTTACTCTCACGGTTCTTCAGATGTTTCCTAGATGCCATACTCACACACATGTCCTGATACATATACCTACCCAGGAATGAGGCAGAAATTAACAGCACCAAGTTGGACTTCTGCAGAATTGCCAACTTCCCTCATTTAATAGGGTGTGTGGACGGGACACATAAACAAATTTGCCCTCCTGCAAATCTGGAATATCTGTTCCGCAATAGGAAATGTACCCACTCACTGAACAGCCAGGTGGTATGTGACGCCCATAATGTCATCACTGACATTGTAGCCAAATTTCCAGGGAGTACACATGACTCATACATATTCAGGCACAGTGGGATACACCAACGCCTAGAACGTGGGGAGTTTGGAGACGGATATCTATTAGGTATTGCTGACTACACCCTGAAGCCATACACACAGGTCACTGTAGAAACTATCCATGCCCTGCTAACATTGCTTATGTTTGCCAAACATGTGACAGTGCATATGCGCTAAGACCATGGATACTTACCCCATACCTAACACCTGGCAATGATAATAAGATGCGATAAAACAGTGCATATCGGTGGATCAGAAATGTAGTTGAGAGGACCTTTGGACTGTTAAAGGCAAGATTCAGATGCCTCCACAGAAGTGGAGGTGCGCTCCAGTATGCTCCAATAACAGCCTTCAAGATAGTTGGCGCATGCGCAATACTACACAACATTGCCACCAGACGTGGGCTACATCTCACCCCTGAAGACCCAGATTTGGACAATGAGGAGCAAGAGCTACCACATCGCTAGCCTGGAGCTAGAAGCATTGCAAATCAAGGCAGACAGAGACGGGACCACATTACAACCCAATACTTTGGAAGGTACGTGGCAACTGTCACCACACTCACTAATGTCACACAAAAAGAGCCCAGTTGTGTAGTGGAATAAACAAAACCTTTTAATTTGTGAACCAAATGTCAAAAGAATATAACTGTCCGTAAAGGGCTGCACATGTCCACTCTTTATGAGGACACATTAAATTCATGTGCCTCATGATTCCTGCTGTGGTATGGCCTACACCCTCCTCCTGGTTCGCCCAGCATGGCTCATCCCAGGTGGGTCTGCTGACCCCTGCTGTGCACTTCCACTCCTTAGCACACGTGAGTCAGTGGCTGACACACTGCTGATAGTGGAGCCCTCCTCACTGTCCTGAAGGGTCTCATCTGTGCCCCTTGCCACCTGCCTGGCCTCCAACATGTCCACTGCATGGCTAATGCGGCCCAGTCCCCGTTCCACATCCCCTGCAAAGTGGCCAAGTTTGACCTGCAGACTCACGGTCCGTCTTGACAGGCCTGTAGTGTTCGTGGCAAAATGCCCAATGGACGCTGCCATGCGGTCAAATCTTGTGACTAAGTGGCACTCCCAGTGCCTTGCGCTGTGTCTATCAGCCACCAGTTCCATCACCAGTTGGCGGATTGACTGGGTGAGTTCGCTCACATTGTCATTGAGTCTTGTGAACTGCGAGTTCACATCAGCCAGGCCACGTGTCAAGTTATTTTCCAGTCTGTTCAAAGCACCTGATATTAACAGTAATTGCCTTGTTTGCAGGTGCTGACCGGTAAGGAGGGATGCCTCGACTATAGACATTTCTGCCTCCCCTATCTCCTCCTGGGGCACCGCCTGGACTTGGCATCTGCATCTGCGACGTGGTTGTGCTGCTGGCTCTGGACGTCTAACTGTGTGGCTGGGGCCAGGGGTCGTGTTTTCTTCCTCCATGTCCTGCACTTCTTCTGGAGGGGACTGTGGTGGTGTTGTGCTGGGCCCTGGAATATCTGCTGCAGCCTCCTGCACTGCCTGTGGCCTGCTGTCTCCTCCCTGGATGGTTTGGCTGGTGGGGGTGTAGTGTGTAAGACCTGTGGGACATAAGGAACACACTGTCAGTCTCTCACACCTGTTGTATGCCTCATAATAAACATTTGCCTATATGCTGACTACTGTAATACATTGCCCATAATGCACCATTCTGGTGGTTGCTAGTCTGGAATGGAGCTAGTCTGGTTGTGCCTGCTGCTGTGTACTGGGAGAGTGTGGATACTGCATTTGTAGGTGTAAATGCATATTTCATGGTACTCACTTTTAGATGTCCCTTGCGCAGAAGTGTCCAATGCTCCCATTCCTGACACAGCCTCAGGCTCCAGTATCTGCTCCACCAATTCCTCCATGGCTGTGGGTGGTGGGATGAAGGATGGGCCTCCTCCTGTGCCCCTCATTTCCCTGAGGCGCTTTGCCACCCTCTCCTTTGTTCTGGAGCGCAGATCATACCACCTTTTTTTTATTTCATCCAGGGTCCGGTGACTCACCCCAATGGCATTGATCCTCTCCTGGATTTGCAGCCAGATCTTCCTCTTCTCAGTGTCTGGGACACTCAGGGCTGCCTTGCCAAAAGTTGGTCATGGTGCTGGCAGCATTTTTATGTTAGTACCTCAAGTTATTTTTCAGAAAACTTGAGTTTCCTTTTCCTCCCTGCACTGCCTGTGTCTTCCATGATAGCAGCAGCTCCTCCCTCCTGGTTGTTGCACAGCAGTTTGAAAAGGGTGTGGTCCTCCCTCCTCCCAGGTGTATTTGATGACTTCCTGGTTCTGATGTCATCAGCAAGAGTCAGGAAGTATTTTTCCAACTGCTATGCTGCACCTGCATGCAATTTGCGGGCCAGTCGCAAATTGCGACACCCGACTCGCAAATTGTGAGTTCGCTTTTAGCGAGGTCGCAAAAAGCGACCTCGCTAAAAGTGAACTCGCAAACTGCGGTGCAACATCATTTGCGAGTCGCAATTTGATGTCGCTTTTTTTTCTTGGATCCCATTTTGCGAGTCGGAAATTGCGATTCGTATTGACTCGCAATTTCCGACTCGCAAAATTTTTCCTACCTACGCAGGCTCCAAACTTCTGCATCACCGGTCCTCTGGATCCCCTCTCATCTCGACAAGCGTGGTCCCTGGAACACAGGAGCAGGTCCAAGTGACCCCGGACAGTCCAGAGGTCCTTCTGTACAAATTTCGTGGAGGTAAGTCCTTACCGCCCCACGCCAGACAGTAATCCTGTGTACTGCGTGAACTGCAGCTGCTAGGGCTTCTGTGCACTTTTTCAAGGAATCATTCATGCACAGCATAGCCCAGGTCCCCAGCACTCCGTCCTGCATTGCTCAACTCGCTGAGTTGACCACCGGCATTGGGGGACCATCCTTTGTAGTGTTGAGACGACCGCTGTGCTCAGATTTCTTGAATGCCTGTTCATGTGCTTCTGCTGGTGCTGCCTGCTTCTGCGTGAGCTCTCTGTGCTGCTGAGCACCCCCTCTGTCTCCTCCTCCAAGGGACAACCTTCTGGTCCTTCCTAGGACCTGGCAGCACCCATTTGTTTCAAACGTGACCTTTGCAGCTAGCAAGGTTTGTTTGCAGTCTTTCTGCGTGGAAACAAATCTGCATCCTCCAGCACGCCGTGGGGCATCTTCTGTGCTCAGGTCCAGGAATCCGTCTTCAGTGCTTTGCAGTCAGTTGTTGCCTTTGCAGAATCTCCTATCACGACTTTAGTGTGTTTCTGGGGAGGTAGGGTAAATTTACTCCTACTTTTCAGTGGGGTGGGGTATCTTGGACACCCTTAGTGTTTTCTTACACTCCCAGCGACCCCTACACACTACACTAGACCTGGGGTCCCTAAGTGGTTCGCATTCCACTTTCTTAGTATATGGTTTGTGTTGCCCCTAGGCCTATTGCATCCTATTGTATTCTTCAGTGTTTGCACTACTTTTCTAACTTTTTACTTACCTGATTTTGGTTTGTGTGTATATTTTGTGTATTTTACTTACCTCCTAAGGGAGTATATCCTCTGAGATATTTTTGGCACATTGTCAATAGTATTGTGATTCTTATGATATAGTGCTACATGATATAAGTGGTATGGTAGAAGCTTTGCATGTCTCCTAGTTCAGCCTAAGCTGCTCTGCTATAGCTACCTCTATCAGCCTAAACTGCTAGAATGACTTCTAATCTACTAATATGGGATAACTGGACCTTGCACAAGGTGTAAGTACCCTCAGGTACCCACTATAAGCCAGGCCAGCCTCCTACACCCCTGTGTACAGACCCCTGGTGGACTTGGCTACACTGGAGGACAGGCACATAATACTCACCTATAAACTTGACAGGGCCACAATTACAGAGCTGTGTGCCCAATTGCAACAACCTGATATCTGCTATCCGTCACCCCACTGGGATCCCCCCTCTTGTGCAAGTGCTATCAGTACTCCATTTCTGGCAACTGGTTCTTTCCAAGTGACAGTGGGCTTGTCAGGGGAAATGTCACTGCCAATATTCTCAATCGTGCTGACAAGAGTGTTGTCTGCCCTGATAAAACACATGTGCAGCTACATTGCCTTCCCCAGGTTGAGGATTTGGCCACTGTGAAGGCCGAGTTTTATGCAATGGGACAGATCTCCAATATAATTCGGGAGATTGAGGGAACACATATTGCATTTGTCCCCCCGCCAGAATGTACAGGTGTTCAGGAATCGTAAGAGTTTCCACTCTATGAATGTGCAGATGGTGTGTTTGGCGGAGCAGTACATCTCCCACGCCAATGCTAAGTATCCTGGGTCGGTGCATGATGCCTTTGTCCTGAGGAATAGCAGCATCTCAAATGTGATGGCCCAACTACGGAGGCACAGGGAGTGGCTAATAGGTGAGCCCTGGTTCCCACCCAGTATATGTTGGTGTATGGGTATGATGTGGACCATATCATATAGTGTGTGGCTAAATGTTGTCCCTCAATAATTTCAGGTGACTCTGGTTACCCAAACCTATCATGGCTGCTGACCCCTGTGAGGAATGCCAGGACAAGGGCATAAGAATGTTATAATGAGGCACCCGGGTGAACCAGAAGGATAATTGAGAGAACCTTTGGCCTCCTGAAGGCCAGGTTCCAGTGTCTCCATCTAACAGGTGGATCCCTGTGCTACTCACCTAAGAAGGTCTGCCGGATAGTAGTGGCATGCTGCATGTTGCACAACCTGGCCCTCAGACGCCATGTCCCTTTTCTGGAGGAGGAGGAGAAAGGAGATGCCCCTGTGGCAGCAGTTGACCCTGTGGACAGTAAGGATGAGGAGGCAGAGGATGTGGACAACAGAACATTAGCGATCCGTCAGTTCTTTCAATGACACACAGGTAAGACAGTGTAACTTTACATTTCAATGGCTTTGGTTGTATTCTGTGTGGCATTGGCATGCTGGTAATTTCCAATTCAATGCCCACTCACTGTACCCTCCGGCTATTCATTTTGCAGATGTTGGTGATATGACAAATACTTCTCATGTGATCACTACAGCCAGCTACAGGTCATTAATCTATGCTCATTCTATGTACAATTCAATGGCAATGATTGTACCTGTTTCAATCAATACATATTTGAAATACATGACATACGTGAAATAGATTTATATTAAAGGTGTTTATTGTAGTGCCAATATATAGAGGGGGAAGTGAAATGGGATGGGGTGATGAAGGAGAACAGTCCAGGGTAGTGTTTCAGTCTGTTCGTAGCACAGGTGCATTGTCCAAGGGGACATACGAAGGGGAGCAATGGCAGTTCAAGGTGGATAGGGTGACTGAGTGGGACACAAGGGGGACAATCAGGAGAGTCTCATTTCCTGGCAGAGGTCTTGGCATGTGTCTCTGGCTTCTGTCTGGATCGCAGGGAACGTTTGCGGGGTGGTTTACCTTCTGCAGGGGGAGGGGTGCTGGTGGCCTGTGAGTCCTGTGGCGGGGACACCTGGACACTAGCGGCAGCAGAAGTGGAAGGCTGGTCAGATGACTGGCTAGTGGCAGGGGCCCACTGGTGTGACACTGCTTCACTCATAATGTTGGCCATGGCTGCCAGCACCCCTGCTATGGAGATCAGGGTGGTGTTGATGGCCTGCAAGTCCTCCCTGATCCCCTGGTACTGTCCCTACTGCAACCGCCTGTTCTCCTGCACGTTGTCCAGGATCTGGACCATCGTGTCCTAGGAATGTTGGTAGGCTTCCAGGATCTCGGAGAGTGCCTCCTGGAGAATCGGTTCCCTGGGCCTGTCCTCCCCCTGGCACACAGCAGTCCTCCCAGTGTCCCTGTTGGCCTGTGCCTGTGTCCCCTGAACCGTATGTTCACTGCCATTGACCCCAGGTTCCTGATTGTCTTGGGTATGATGTGTGGCATGGGGTCCCTGTACAGGTGGACACACTGCTGATTGACATGTCCTGTGGACAGAGGTGTGCGTACGCTGGGTGGGTGCTGTGGTGGTGTTTCCTGATGGGGGAGGCTCTGTGGTGGTCTGTTACTGGGCTTGGGTAGCCGGCTGTCCAGTGGTCCCTGATGGGCCAGGATAGATCATCCAGATCCTGAAGACCAGAGTTACTGTCATCACTGTGGGCCTCTTCATTTGGGGGACTGGATAGTGCTGGCACCCCTCTCTAGTGCCATTGGCTGGGGTACCTGTGGGGATGTAAATGATGTGTTATTGTTAATGTGAATGACGTATTGTACATACCTGGCTTCCCCTTTATGGTTGGTGTTGCCCTGCCAGCTTTTACTTGTGTATGTTGGTGTATGGTGGTTCTGTTAGTTGTTTATGCCATGCATGCTTTAGTGAAGAGTGTCCATGCAGGGCTGGGACGGGTGTCCATGCATTCGTCCAGTATGCAGGGCTTGGCATTGGGATTAGTAAGATGTGATTGTCGAGTGTGTGGGATGTAGGGGAGTGATGGGAGTGAGGGTGAGGGGTATGTGATGGTATGCATTTATGGGGTGATAATAGTAGAGAGTTGACTTACCAGAGCCCAGTCCTCCACCGACTCCGGCCAGGCCCTCAGGATGCAGTACTGCCAAGACTTGCTCCTCCCATACTGTGAGTTGTGGGGGTGGAGGTGGGGGCCCACCGCCAGCCCTCTGTAGACCGAGCTGGTGTCTTGCTGCTATAGACCGTACCTTCCCCCCTAGGTCGTTCCACCTCTTTCTGATGTCGTCCCTTGTTCTGGGGTGCTGTCCCACGGCATTGACCCTGTCCACGATTCTCCATCTTCCTAGCTATAGATATCTGCTGTACCTCTGGTCCAAACAGCTGTGGCTCTACTCTGACAATTTCCTCCACCATGACCCTTAACTCCTCCTCTGTGAAATGGGGGTGTCTTTGTGGTGCCATAGGTGTTATGTGATGTGTGTTGGTGAGGGTGTTGTGGGTAATGTTTTGGGGTGTGTGAAGTGCGTGAGGGGTGTTTGGGTGTGAATGGCTAGGTGGTCTCGATGTCAGTCTGGTGCCAATGAATTGTAATCGTAAACGGTTGTGGGTACTGTGGGTGTGTGTGTCTCGTAATATGGTGAATGGATACCCACCGCTGCCGCGGTAAGTTGGCAGCCGTCAGCGTGGCGGTAAGTGGCATTTATCGGCAATGTCATAATGAGGGCCTATCTGTCTGTAAATTTGGTACAGTGCCAAGCAATTTAAATATGAATTGAAATTGTTTATATATTTATTTTTTTGGGGCCAAACATCAGATGACTGAATTTATCTAATTTTAATATGTTTCTAAGTTGCTGTACATTGATAACATTTTTATTGTTGCTATTTTTAAATTTTCTTGGTAAACTGATATGTTGTTGTTGGAAATGGCCCTTTTGCAGGGTCATCCCTAAACTTTTTGCCTTGTTCCTCCTATGTTTTCTGACCAGTTTTTGTTGGCTTTAGGACTCTAGGCACTTTACCACCGCTAACTAGTGCTAAAGTGCATATGCTCTCTGTGTAAATTTGTACTGGTGATTGGTTTATCCCTGATTGGTATATTTGATTTAGTAGTAAGACTCTAGTAAAGTGCACTAGAGGTGCTCAGGGCCTGTAAATCAAATGCTACTAGTGGGCCTGCGGCACTGGTTGGGCCATCCACATGAGTAGCCCTGTAAACATGTCTTAGACCTGCTACTGCAGTGTCTGTGAGTACAGTCTTGCACTGCCAATTCGACCTGGCAAGTGTACCCACTTGCTAGGTGCAAACCTTCCCTTTTTATACATGCAAGGCACCCCTAAGGTAGGCCCTAGGTTGCCCCATGGGCAGAGTGCAGTGTATGTTAAAGGTAGGACATGTACTGATGTGTTTTGCATGTCCTAACAGTGAAATACTGCTAAATTCAGTTTTCACTGTTGCAAGGCCTATCTCTCTCATAGGTTAACACGGGGCTGCCTTTAAATAACTTTAAAGTGCCTATTACCTTTGGGAGCATATAGAAATCTGGAGTTTGGTATCTCTGAACTCGCAATTTAAAAATGCATCTTTCAGTAAAGTTGGGTTTTAGATTATTAGTTTGAAAATGCTACTTTTGTAAAGTGGGCATTTTTTTGCTTTAACCATTCTGTGACTCTGCTTGTTTGTGGATTCCCTGTCTGGGTCAGTTTGAACGTTGGGCTCTTTGTGAATCCCCTCAAGACAGTGAGTTAAAGATAGCTGGGGTGCCGCCTGCATAAACTGATGTGTCATCTGTGCTAGAGTGGAGGGAGGAATGGTCATATACACCTGAATGGGTTGTGCCTGTCCTCACACAATGCAGTCTCTGACCCCCTGGTGTGTGTCTTGGCCCTGGCCTGGGAAAGACAGGATCTTGTAAACAGGAGACACTTCTCCTTGAAGTTTACCAACTTAAAAGGCAGAAATGGGTATAAAGAGAGAACCCAAAACCCCATACTTTAGATTTCTTCAAGATCGCTTCTGGAAAGAAGAGTAACCTCTTCCAAGGAGAAGAGCTGAAGAGCTGAGGAGGAGGGCTGCCCCTGACTGTGCTTTGTTGTGCTGTCCTGCAGTTGCTGCTTCTGCCTGTGAAAGGGAACAAAGACTGGACTTTGTGGTATATTCCTGCTTGTGAAGAATCTCCAAGAGATTGAACTGAGCTTGCCTCCTGTTTTGAAGTCTCAGGGCCACCAAAGACATCCTCTCTGCTGAGACTCCTGCCCTGCCAAGTGGTGTCCTATCCAGTCCCTGGGCACTTGAAAGGTGAAGTTGGCAGACAAGAACTGAAAATCCATGCACAGAATGCAGTGCAGGGATATTTCCAATGCACCTTCTGCAATGTGGCTGATAAACGACACCTCGCGGGCTTCGTGGCTAAAATCAACGCTCCACCTGCATCGTGGCTGGCAGATCGACGCATTGGGACTGCTGATAACGATGCAAATCCCACGCAGTGCTGTTTTCCACGCATCGTCCCTGGGCGTCTAAGTCAATCCGACTTTGTGAGGATCCGAGGTGCCCCATCCGGAAATCAACACATTGCTCTCTGGCGAGGGAGAAAAACAACGCATTGCTGACACGACTGGAGAAGAAAAGACGCATGGTCTCTCTTGCAAGGAAGGAATCTACACAGCTGCCTTTTCTGATGCATGCTCGCCCATGCGGCTTTATTTTTGACGCTAACTAGGTACTTTGTGCAAAATCATTGTTTCCATTGTTTCCTATGGAGTAAGACTCTTTTGAAAATTCATAATTTAACTTGTGTATTGTGGATTTTTGTCGTTTTGATCTTGTTTGATTTAAATGAATATTGCCTATTTTTCTAATCTTGTGTGGTGTCCATTTTGTAGTGTTTTCACTGTATTACTGTGTGCGTTGGTACAAACACTTTACACATTGCTTCTGACTTAAGCCTGCCTGCTCATGCCAAGCTACCAAGGGGGTGAGTAGGGGTTAACAAGGTGTGTTTCTCTTCCCCCCTGACTAGAAAGAGGGTCCTTGCCTGGACAGGGGGTAACCTGACTGCCAACCAAAAACCCTGTTTCTAACAGTTGTAAAGATATCCATGTTACCATTGCTTATACTGTTTCTGGCTCTGAAATGGTAATGACTGTATTTAGTGATGTTTGTAGTTTTTTATTTTTATAAAGCATGAGGTTTAGTGGGCAAAACAGTTTGTATGTACTTTCCTATGATATAACAAAAAATACACAGAGTAAATCGAAATTGATTTGAATATTTGAACATTTAAGTTTGGGAGACAGATTTGGAGGGATAAAGCTGTACAAACCTTTCACTTTCTTGCATGTGGTGATAATATGTTGTAATATTTATAATGAAGTTGCAGACAGACTCTGGACACTTGGTATTAAAATTTCCCTCAAAGGAAAGCTCACCTATCAGTCACTGCTTTCCTGCTGTTAGTATCTAGAGATAAATGGCTCAAGGCTCTATAATTTACAAGTTTGTGAGTCAGCAAAGTTGAGTGTGTAATGTCTCATCTAAGGTGAAATATACCTTGTCCTACTTCATTACAGCACACCACTATCGAGAGCTCTCTGTATGAAAACATGAGTGTCTATGTGCACACATCACCTGTTACCAGATACTGCTACTGCTGAATACATGTCTTCCTCTACAACACAGTGACTATTACCTTTCTAGTCATAAAGTAGGCATGGTATGTGTGAAATGTAAGTAGCCTTTTTTAAATTGAAGTTTGTCAGATAAAAGAAGTGAGTGTGAACAATCCTATCCTGTCCCATACACAGCAAGTACTGGTAGATGAAGTCACCTGTACACATAGGTGCCTGGTAAGCAAAGTTTTGCATGAGAAGGAAAGCCTCCTAATGTCATTATCAGTTTACTCTAGGCCCTAACAAATTTGCATACACTAAAGAAAGCATACAAGGCACTGCTAACTCTCCAATTAGAAATATGTTGTGTTCAAAGAGGTGACCCTGTCCTAGATAGAGGTTTTCCTCTGAGGACAGGTGACTATGAACACTGCAGTTTTAGCTCTTGAGTATATTATACTTGTATGTGAAGCCTGTTTGCGAGATAGCTGTTTTCCTAAATAGAGATCTGCAGGCAAAGTTAATCACCAAGGAGCACAGTTCTGCCACTTGCACATGCCATTGACTACTTTCCTGCTACTGATATCAGGAGGGAAAATGTTCAAGTATCTTTATTGTACAAGTATTTGACTCATCTCAGCTGACTTTGCAGTATTTTGTCCTAGGACATACATACTTTGTCTTGCTCTATTACAGCAGTTGCACACAGAGCTCTCACTGTGAGAGATCTCTGTTAGCAAAGAAGAGATTCCATGTGCACACATTACCTGTCATAAGGCACCTCTACGGCTGCATACAACTTTCCCTAAAATACGGCGACAATTACCCTTCTAGTCATCAAGTAGGCACGGTAAGTGTGAAATGTGAGGCGCCTTTTTTAAACTGAAGTTTGTCAGATAGAAGAAGTGAGCATGAACAGTCCTATCCTTTTCCACACAGAAAGTACTGGTAGGTTAATTTACCTCCACGTACATTTGCCTGATAAGCAAAACTGCGCATGAGAAGGAAAGTCTCCTAGTGTCCTTATCAATTCATTTAAGGCCCTAGGAAATCTGAGTACAATTCTCTGTCTAAGGAAATTATATAAAGCAATGTCTACTCCTCTACTAGAAATGTTTCAACTTTCAAGGAGTGACTCTTTTAAAGATAGGTTTCTTTGACCAGAGGTGACTATGAAGACTGCAGTGCTATCACTTAGATTTATTCTACTTGAAGTTGAAGCATCTTTCAGAGATAGCTGCCTCCCTAAAGAGAGATGTGCAGGAAGAGTCTACTAGTTTCTGCCTCAGCACAGCTGACAGTATCGTGTTTCCCCTCGGGCCATATAAATGGGTTCCTGCTCGGTTACAACAATTGCACACAGAGCCCTTGATGCTGAGATCATTCTGTATGAAAAGAATAGTTGTGTGTGCATACATAACTTGTTACCAGGTACCCCTACTCTTGCATAAGTGCCTTTCCCTAAAGCACGGTAACAATTACTCATCTAGTCTTCTAATAGGCATGGTACATGTGAAAAGTAAGGAGAATTTTTAAATTTAAATTTGCCAGACAGAAAACGTGAGCATGAACAGTCCTATCCTTTACCACACATAGCAAGTACTGGTGGGTAAAGTCGCCTGTGCATAGAGTTACCTGATAAACAAAGTTGTGTATGAGAAGCAAAGTCTCCTAGTGTCCTTAGCAGTTCACTCTTGGTGGCCTGGCGGCCCTAGCAATTCTGTGTACATTTCTCTGTCCAAGGAAACAAAAGAAGAAACTGTCTACTCCCCTATTTGAAATATTTCATGATTAAAGGAGCAACTCATTTTAAAAAATAAGTTTTCTTCTTAGGAGAGGTGACTATGAACATTCCAGTTTTGGCTGCTAAGTATAGTCTACTTATAGGTGAAGCTCATTTGTGAGATAGCTGTTTCCCTAACAAGAGATCTACAGGAAAGGGCAGCCGCAAGGAGCACAGTTCTGCTATTTGCATATGCCATGAACTACTTTCCTTATACTCATATCAGGAAGGAAAAGGTGCAAGCATCTTTGGTGTTTAATGTAGACATTCTTCCCTGAGCAGAGGTGACTATGAACATTGCAGTTTTTGCTCTTAAATATATGCTACTTATAGGTTTAGGCTCTTTCAGTGATAGCTGTATCCCTAAAGAGAGATGTGCAGGAAAAGGCTAGTCCCTAGGGCCATATTTCTACATTTTACTGATTTCTTTCCTTCTAGTCATATCAGGAGGAAAAAGGTTCAAGCATCGTTAATGTACAAGTTTCGGCCTTAATATAGGTGACTGTATACTGTTTTGTCTCAGGCCATATATCCCTTGTCTTGGTATATTTCAGCACTTGAACACAGAGCCCTAACTTAGAGAGCACTCTGTGAGAAACGAAGAGTCCCTATGTGCACACATTACCTGTTACCAATCACCACTGCTGCTGCATACATGTTTTTACCCAAAACACAGTGACTATTATCTATTTATCTAGTACGCAAACAGTGTAGTGTCTAGTCTATTATTGTCTATAATCAGTTAAAGAAGCTTCATAATAAAGATAATGTAAAAATAAGATAGTTCAAATAAATTGTGTTTATGTTAAGTTGAAATAAAATAAATTTAGAAAATAACAATAGAATGCAATAGGTAGGAATATGCCTAGGGGTAACACAAACCATATACTCCAAAAGTGGAATGCGAACCACGAATGGACCCCAGGCCTAGTGTAGGTTGTAGAGGGTCGCTGGGAGTGTCAGAAAACCCTAAGGGTGTCCAAGATATACCCACCTCAAGACTCTGAAAAGTAGAAGTAAAGTTACCCTACTACCCCAGAAAGACAGTAAAGTCGAGATAGGGGATTCTGCAAGGACAACAACTGCCAGCAAAACACTGAAGACGGATTGCTGACCTGAGGACCTGTAAAGGAAGGGGACCAAGTCCAAGAGTCACAAAAGTGTCCGGGGGACAGGACCCCTCTAAACCCTGGATGAAGGTGCAAAATGGCTGCCTCTGGGTAGAAGAAGCTGAAGATTCTGCAACAACGGAAGATGCCAGGAACTTCTCCTTGGCAAAGATGATGTCCCATGGTGTGCTGGAGGATGCAGAGTTGTTTTCACTCAGAAAGACCGCAAACAAGCCTTACTAGCTGCAAAGGTCTTTGTTGAAGAAAATGGGTGCTGCCTGGGCCCAGGAAGGACCAGGAGGTCACCCCTTGGAGGAAGAGACAGAGGGGGCACTCAGCAATACAAAGCAGAAGCAGGCAGCACCCGCAGAAGTACTTGAACACAGGTTCAAGAAAACTGAGCATGGCGGTCATCTCAACACTACAAAAGAGGGTCCCACGAAGCCGGTGGTCAAGTCAGTGAGTTGACCAATGCAGGATGGAGTGCTGGGGACCTGGGCTGTGCTGTGCACGAAGGATTCCTTGCAAAAGTGCACAGAAGCCCTAGCAGCTGCAGTTTATGCAGTACACAGGATTACTGTCTGGCATGGGAGGCAAGGACTTACCTCCACCAAATTTGGACAGATGGACCACTGGACTGTCGGGGTCACTTGGATCCAGCTCCTGTGTTCCAGGGACCATGCTCGTCATAATGAGAGGGGACCCAGAGGACAGGTGAAGCAGAACTTTGGTGCCTACATTAGCAGGGGGAAGATTCAGTCGACCCACGGGAGATTTCTTCTTGGCTTCCAGTGCAGGGTGAAGGCAGACAGCCCCCAGAGCATGCACCACCAGGAAACAGTCGAGAAAGCCGGCAGGATTAGGCGCTACAATGTCGCTGGTAGTCTTCTTGCTACTTTGTTGCAGTTTTGCAGGTGTCCTGAAGCAGTAAGCAGTCGATCCTTGGCAGTAGTTGAAGAGTGACATGCAGAGGAACTCTGGTGAATTCTTGCAAGTCGTTATCTGAAGAGAAGCCCACAGGAGAGACCCTAAATAGCCTGAGAGGAGGATTGGCCACCTAGTCAGGTAATCACCTATCAGGAGGGGTCTCTGATGTCACCTGCTGGCACTGGCCACTCAGAGGCCTCCATTGTGCTCTCAGACCTCTGCATTCAAGATGGCAGAGGTCTAGAACACACTGGAGGAGCTCTGGGCACCACCCCTGGGGTGGTGATGGACAAGGGAGAGGTCACTCCCCTTTCCTTTGTCCAGTTTTGTGCCAGAGCAGGGGCTGGGGGATCCCTGAACTGGTGTAGACTGGTTTATGCAAGGAGGGCACCATCTGTGCCCTTCAAAACATTTCCAGAGGCCAGGAGAGGCTACTCCTCTCAGGCCCTTGATACCTATTTCCAAGGGGGGGAGGAAATCCTGTGTTCTGCCTTCCTAGGACTGGGCTGCCCAGACCTCAGGAGGGCAGAACCTGGTTGGCAGCAGAGACAGCTGCAGTGAAAACCCCAGAGAGCTGGTTTGGTAGTACCCGGGGTCCATGCTAGAGCCCTGGGGATGCATGGGATTGGCACCCCAATACTAGATTTGGCATGGGGAGTCAATTCCATGATCTTAGACATGTTACATGGCCATATTTGGGGTTACCTTTGTGAAGCTACATATAGGTATTGACCTATATGTAGTGCACGCGTGTAATGGTGTCCCCACACTCACAAAGTCTGAGGACATTGCCCTGAACTATGTGGGGGCACCTTGGCTAGTGCCAGGGTGCCCTCACACTTACTAACCTTGCACTTAACCTTCACCAAGTGAGGGTTAGACATATTGGTGACTTATAAGTTACTTAAGTGCATTGTAAAATGGCTGTGAAATAACGTGGACGTTATATCACTCAGGCTGCAGTGGCAGTCCTGTGTAAGAATTGTCTGAGCTTCCTATGGGTGGCAAAATAAATGCTGCAGCCCATAGGGATCTCCTGGAACCCCAATATCTTGGGTACCTAGGTACCATATACCAGGGAATTATAAGAGGGGTTCCAGTGTGCCAATCAGAATTGGTAAAAATGGTCACTAGCCTGCAGTGACAATTTTAAAGGCAGAGAGAGCATAAGAACTGAGGTTCTGGTTCGCAGAGCCTCAGTGACACAGTTAGACACCACACAGAGAACACATTCAGGACACAATCTATGAGCACTGGGGCCACGGCTAGTAGGGTCCCAGTGAGACATATAGAAAACACTGACAAATTGGGTTTTCACTATGAGCACTGGGGTCCTGGCTAGCAGGATCCCAGTGAGACAGTAAAAACATACTTACATATACTCACAAACAGGCCACAAGTGGTGGTAACAATGCTAGAAAGAGGCTACCTTCCCACAACTGCCCACCCAAATTACCAGGAAAACAGGGGTAAATCACAGTGAGTTTCCCAGAAAACACACAGAGAAGTAAAGAAGAATATTTCAAAACCCAGAAGAGACTGCAAGACACCAACAGTGGATTCCTGTACAAGAAGACCTGTGGAAAAAGGGGACCAAGTCCAAGAAATACAAAACAGTCCAGAAAGGGCAGGAGCCCCTCCCCACTAGGATGAAGGTGCAAGAAGAGAACCACCAGTGAGGAAAAGTGTCAGCCCTGCACCCCAGAAGAAGAAGGCCAGATCCTGGAGGGTGTGAGAGATGTCCCACGCTGGAAGGAGGATTGCAGTTGGGTTTGCGTCACTGGAGTCTGCTAACAAGCCTTAGCACACTCAAAGCTCGCGGTTGGTGGAAAATAGTGATGTCGGGGACCAGGAAGGACCAGGTGGACTCTACCCAGAAGGGGGAGTCAGAGGGAGCCCTCAGCAACACAGAGAGCCCACAGAAGAATAGGCAGCACTCACAGGAGTTCCACAGGACGGGGACAAGAAAGTTGCAGAAGAGGCTCATGCAGCACTACGAAAAAGGCTCCCAAGATGCCAGAGAACCACCCAGGGAGCTGGGTGTCATAGGTAGGAGTCTTGTGGTCTGGAGCTTCAAGATGCACAAATATCTTGGAGTGAGGATGCCAACAAGCCTTGGCAGCTGCAAAACATGTGGTGCACGGGGTACTGTCTTGCGCTGGTAGGCAAGGTCTTACCTCCTCCAAAGTTGGACAGCTGGAATAGAGGACCATTGGGACTGCTTCAGTCTACCATCCGTGGTGCAGGGTCCAAGCAGCTCGGCAGGAGAGGTGATCCAAACAGCCAGTTGTCTTCACAGTTGATGCCTGCAGAAGCAGGGGAGTGACCCCTTCACCCCAAGGGAGATTCCTTCACTCTTCAAAGGCCGGCTGAAGACGGGCTGTCCTAGGGATATGTTGCAGTTGCTGGAAGGAGCCGAAGTTACAATGTTGCAGAAGGCGTCTTGCTTCTTTGTTGCAGCTTGTGGGGTCCTGAAGAGTTCAGATGCAGTTTCTTTGGTGAGAAGTCGAAGTGGAGAATGCAGAGGATTTCTACTGGATTCCTGCAATCTGAATCTGAGGAACCACCCAAAGGAGAAACCCTAAATTGCCCTGAAAGGTGGATTGGTCACCTAGCTGAGTGACCACCTATCAGGCTGGAGCTCTGACATTACCTGCTGGCACTGGCCACTCAGATGCTCCCAGAGTTCCTGGCTAACCTTGAATCCAGGATGGCAAAACCCAGGGACCCTCTGGAGGAGCTCTGAGCACCACCCCTGGGGTAGTGATGGGCATGGGAGTGGTCACACCCCTTTCTTTTGTCCAGTTTCACGCCAGAGCAGGGACTGGGGGTCCCTGAACCAGTGTAGACTGGTTTCTGCAAGGAGGGCACTATATGTGCCCTTCAAAGCATTTCCAGTGGCTTGGGTAGGCTACTCCTCCCAAGCCTTTAACATTTATTTTCAAAGGGAGAGGGTGTAGCACCCCTCTCCTAAAAGAAATCCTTTGTTCTGCCTTCCTGGGCTAAAGCTTCTCAAGCAACAGGAGGGCAGAAACCTGTCTTGGAGGTGCCAGCAGCTTGGGGTGCCTGGAAACCCTCAGAAGGCTGTAATGGCAATACTGGGGGTCCTCTAAGGAGCCAACAGAGTGCATGGAATCAGACAATCAATGCTTGCAAAAGCCTTGGGGTATGATTGCAACATGTTTGATACAACGCATGCCTATGTTCAGAGTTATCATTATGTAGCTGGACATAGGTAGGGACCTATATCTAGTACATGCATAAAATGGCATCCCCGCACTCACAAAGTCTGGGAAAATGGGCCTGGAATTCGTGGGGGCACTTCTGCTAGTGCAGGGTTGCCCTCACACACAGGTACTTTGCACCCTGATCTCTGGGCTATAAGGCCTGCCATAGGGATGACTTATAAGTGACCTGGTGTAGTGAAAAATGGCAGTGAAAGGGTGCTTGCACATTTTCACGGAGGCTGAAATGGCAGTCCTGCAGAAGCCTTTGCATGGGCTCCCTCTGGGTGGCAAAATATCTGCTGCAGCCCATAGGAATCCCCTGGAACTCCAATGCCCTGGGTACATAGGTTACATATATGAGGGGCTTATAAGGGGGCACCAGTGAGCGAATTGTGGGTGAAATACCGAGTTTTGGAAGAGAAAGGATAATCACTGGGGTCCTGGTTAGCAGGAACCCAGTGAACACAGTTAAGCACACTGACATCAGTCAGAAAAAGGGGGCAACCATGCCCAGAAAGAGGGTACTTTCCTGCAATTGGTTAGTATAGAAAAAGTAAAAAAAAGCCATTGGATATTAGAAAAGAGAACACATTTTCTATAAAGATAAACATTAATCTTGATCAGCATGTAACTTTATTGGGGACACCTACTTCAAATTCAACAGAAAGTAGTCAATTTGAAGAAGTAGATTTTGAAAGATCTGAATACATATATGAGCACTATAGTATTCATTCTCTTCATTCTAAGGACTTTTTTGGGTGATGTATTGGAATTCTATCAAATTAAACAAGCTAAAGGTGACCTCATTAGTGTGTGGGAAAAGACCTTAAAATCTCAGTGCTTTTCACATCTGTTTCCAACAGGAAAAGGAGGTCATTATGATGATCAACCGGTTCAGATACCTGCCTCAGAATAGAGATCAACTAGACTGTACTCAGAGAATCCTTGATTTAGACATAATATTCCCTATCCATTTCACCTTCTGTTTGAAATTGAACTGTCAGGTTTTTTGTATGCTATTGGGCATACTGTGAAAACAGGAGCAGGTTTTCAAAATATTAGTGCAAGAGAGATTTATGAAAAGTTCATTGAAAAGATGAGAATCTTGAGTGTAAGCTAATCAATCTTGTGGTATGCCAGCGTGATACTAATGAGTACTGGTTTTCTTTGGTATGGTGAACTAAGGAGCATGTTGCAAAACTGGAGTCCACCCATATTGTTTGTAACTCTTAGCTGTGCAGTGTATGAATGCCATGATTTGCATGATTTCCTTGTAGAAACTGTAGGAGGCTGGCCTGGTTTGTAGTGGATACCTTGGGTACTTACACCTTAAACCAGGTCCAGTTATCCCTTATTAGTGAAGTAGTAGTGTTTCAGCAGCTTAAGCAGATAGAAGTAGCTATAGAAGGGCAGCTTAGGCTGAACTAGGAGACAAGCAAAGCTCATGCAACAACACTTATAGTTACATAGTATTTGTACACAAATAAAGACAATACTCAGTGTTACCAAAAATAAAGGTATTTCTTTGGGTGACACAGTACCAAAAATATCTTAAAGACAATACTCCTTCTGGAGCTAAGTATTATACACAATATATACACTAGACACCAAGATTAGACAAGTAAATAGTCATAGAACAATGCAAACAATAGGAAATGCTATAGATTGTAATGGGAGAAAATAGGTCTAGGGGAACACAAAACATATACTAAGATAGTGGAATTTGAATCACGAATTCCCCCCTAGACAAGTGTAGTGTGTTCAGAATCACTTGGAGAGCAAGAATACAGTAAAGGTAAGTAAATGACCCAACCCCAGGGCCCAGAAAATCAGGAGTAAAGAACTGCAAGTTTCCTTAGGACACACTACACCTCGTGATATGGATTATTGCAGTAACCAACCAAGTCTGCAAACAACAACTGCTGGATTCCTGGACCTGAAGACCTGCAAAAGTAGGGGACCAAGTCCAGAAGTCAAAAGAAGTTCCAGGAAGGATAGGAGCCCCTGGCAACCCAGAAGAGGGAGCAAAAGAAGAGTCCCCGGTTAGTCGAAGACTGCAGGAAAGCGCCCCAGGAAGATGCCAGCGGGTTCCTGCATGATGCAAGGATGTCCCACGACGTGAAGATGGATGCAGATGTGATTTTGTGTTGGAAGTCGCCAACAAGCCTTGCTTACGACAAAAGTGCATTTTGCATCAAAATGGCACAGGCGGGACCCAGGAGGGACCTGGGGGCCTCAACTCTGTGTGAGGAGGAAGAGTGGGCTCTCAGTACTTTAGAGAGCCCTCAGGATGCCAGGCAGCACCCACAGGAGTCCCAGGACATAAGGACAAAGCAGGTGTAAAATGTGGTTGGTGCAGCACAACAAAGGAAGGTCCCACGCCACGGGAGAACAACTCAATGAGTTGAGCATTGAAGGATGGAGTGCTGGGCAAATGAGCCAGGTGGTGCATGAAGGAATTTTGCAAATATTGCACAAAGGCATCAGGAGGTAAATAAGATGCAGTGCACAGGGGTACCGTCACTCTCAGGGAAGGCAAGGTCTTACCTCCTACAAATTGCATCAGCAGGACCGCAAGACAGTCTATGTCAGTGGTGCCCACCCTCTGTGTCCTTAGGAGCACGCTCGTTGCTGTGAGAGGAGTCCAAGGGTACCAGTCATCATCTTGGAAGGTGCCTGCATGAGCAGGGGAGTGACTCCGTCACCACATGGGAGATTTCTTTGGTCTTTCTGGTGCAGGGTGAAGACAGGGAGTCCCCAGAGCGTGCACACCATGGAAACTGTTGCAGTTGCTGGCTGGAGCTGAAGTTGCAGAGGAAAAGCATCCCTTGTGGATACTTTGTTGCTCTTACAGCAGTTCCTGGAGCAGGCTGCGGATGATCCAATGTCAGAGGATGAAGTAGTAGTTGCAGAGGATTCCTGAAGGAAACGTGCAAGCAGAATCTGAAGAGAACCCACAGGAGAGACCCTAAATAGCCCTTAATAGGTATGGACCTATCAGGATGGGTGTCTGATGTCACCTGCTGGCACTTGCCACTCAGAGCCCTCCAGAGTGCCCCCACACCTTGCAAAGCAAGATGGCTGGAGTCTGGGACACACTGGAGGAGCTCTGGGCACCACCACTAGGGTGGTGATGGACAGAGGAGTGGTCACTCCCCCTTCCTTTGTCCAGTTTCATGCCAGAGCAGGGGACAAGGGGTCCCTGAACCGGTGTAGACTGGCTTATGCAAGGAGGGCACCATCTGTGCCCTTCAAAGCATTTCCAGAAGCTGAGGGAGGCTACCCCTGGCCAGCCTGTAACACCTATTTCCAAAGAGAGAGTGTGTAACACCCTGCTCTAAGAGGAAATACTTTGTTCTGCCTTCCTGGCACTGAGATGCTCAGACCCCAGGAGGGCAGAACCCTGTCTGTTAGGTGGCAACAGCTGTAGCTGCTGTGCAAGCCTCAGGGAGCTGGTTTGGCAGTACTGGGGGTCCATGGTGGAGCCCCCAGGTGGCATGGAATTGGCTCCCCAATAACAGATTTGGAATGGAGGGACAATTCCCTGATCTTAGACATGTTACATGGCCATATTCGGAGTTACCATTGTGAAGCTACATATAGGTATTGACCTATATGTAGTGCAACCGTGTAATGGTGTCCCTGCACTCACAAAGTCCCTGGAAATGGACCTGAACTATGTGGGGGCACCTATGCTAGTGGAAGGGTACCCTCACACTTAGTAACTTTGCACCTAACCTTGAGCAAGTGAAGGTTAGACATATAGGTGCCTTATAAGTTACTTAAGTGCAGTAAAAATGGCTGTGATTAGTGTGTGCACTATTTCACGCATCCTGCAGAGGCAGTCCTGTGAAAGGGGTTGTCTGAGCTCCTTATGGGTGGCAAAAGAGATGCTGCAGCCCATAAGGATCTCCTGGAACACCAATGACCTGGGTACCTAGGTACCATATACTAGGCACTTATAAGGGGGGGGTCCAGTGTGCCAATCGAAATTGGTACATGAAGTCACTAGCCTGCGGTGTCAAAATTAAAAGCAGAGAGAATATAAGCACTGAGGTTCTGGTTAGCAGAGCCTCAGTGACACAGTCAAGCATTACTGATAACACACACATTAGGCCACAAACTATGAGCACTGGGGTCCTGGCTTGCAGGATCCCAGTGAGACAGGCAATACACACTGACATATAGGTTTGTATCTATGAGCACTGGGGTCCTGGCTAGCAGGATCCCACTGACACAGTTAAAACACACCGACACACACTCACAAACAGTCCAAAAGTGGGGGTAACCATGCTAGAAAGATGCTACTTTCTCACAGAAACAAACTTCAGCATTCCAGGTATTCACTTTAAAATACCAGGTCAATTTTGTTCAATGAATCCTACAAACATATGCAGGTACTTTAGTCATAGATTTCAAGCAACACTTAACTTTAGCTGCAATAAAAGAAATCCTCCTCTTGGTGAGGTGACAGACTACTTTTGGAGGAAAGAACACAAAGCTAGAGTGGGCCCCTTAAATTCATATGTTGCTGTGGGTTAAAGGTACACCACGATTTGGAGAAGTTAGTGATGACTCTGTTCCATCATTTATTGAGCAGTAAGTAACATGTAACTTCCCTAGTGGGAATTTTAACAAAACTCTTAAACAACAAGTTTTGTGACTGCAATCTCACAGATGTGGAAAATATTCTTTCCAGAAATACAGAAGCAAAAGTATGTACTATGTCAAATGTCACTTTCCAAAATCTGTTATCTCTAAAGGAAGAGTAATCCATTTTATTACAGTCACTGTCAAATTCCCTAAAAGACATACAATATAAAGAGAAGTAAGAACTCAAAACATACAAATGGCTGCAACCCTGTTGTTTTGTCTATGTAGAATGCAGATATGGCCATTCAATTTGTGCACATTTCAAAGTCTGAAAAGACAGAAATGGAAGAGGTATAGGAAGAGATTTCTGCAGAAAAGTCTTTAACAAAGAAATAATTCCTTCAGTTTAAAAAGCGCTTTTTCACAGAGAGGTTACTTATGAAGCATGTGACAGACTAATGTCATCTAGTTTGTATGTCTAAATCAATCTTCTTGAATAGTTTGAAGTATGGAGTATGGAGTATTGAAATCTTTTGATGTGATTGAATATCTTGTACACTCAGATCGTGATAGTACAGAAATTAAGACAAATATAGTGTATACTTACTACCAAAATTGTAGTTTCCATTTAGAAAATGATTCTTTGTATGAAGTAGTTCGATTCCAAACATACAGAAACAATGTAGAAAAAAACATTGAAAGTGGTAAATTTTGGTAGGTGAGTGTAATGGTTGTTTAGTTAGATACAATAAAGCAAGTTTTATAAACAAATTCAAATTCTCTTACCAAACTGCTGATAAGAGGGAGGTATTTTATTTTTCTGTCCTCCAACTCTTTTATCCCTGGTCCCATGATGAAGAACTGTTAAGTTATTATGACTGCTAGGAGGATGCTTTCAATGGAGTGAAATTTGAGACTGAATGCTTCATGTTTCCAAATTATTTGAAAAGGTTGAATGATGAGATTCAACTTGAGGAGACTGTGGCAGCCGAGGGTGTAAAGGATAATTCACAAGGAAGCCAAATTTCAGGATCTCATAGTCAAGATCCACTTGGCCAGCCCATTATTGAAAATGAAGCAGTCATTGCAGTGAATAAGATACAGAATGTTATGGGCCCGGTGAATGTTGATCCATAGATGTGGATGAATTGGTAGGTCAACTAAATGAAGAACAACTTCAGATATATCAGGACATAATTTTGCATGATAATTGTCAATGTACATGCATCACATTCAAGTCCACACTTTTATATGTTAGTGGACAATCTGGGAAAAGTTTCTTCATAAAAGTGCTTATTGCATATGTTCACAAAAAAACAGAAAACAATCTTTCTTGCAATGTAACAACACCCACTGGATTTTCTGTACACAGTATAAAAAGGTATTACTTTGCATAGACTTATAATGTTACCAGTTCAACACGATGCCAAACTGGAATACCACAGGTTACTGGTGATGCTTACAATGAAGTATCATGAGTTCTGAAGAAACTGAAGGTGTTGATTACAGATGAAGTAAGCATGGTGCCAAACTCAATGTTTGGTTTTATTTAGCAGAAAAAGTAAGAAATTCTTGCGGCGGAATATGAGATTTTGTTTGGTGGTAAACTTGGTATGGTGTTTTGGGGTCTACTCCAGCTAACTCCTGTGAAAGGTCAGCCAGTGTTTAATTAATTGCTCCAGGAGCAAACTATAAATTATTTATGAAGTATTGGAAATGTTAACATTCAGATGAATATCTAATACAGAGAGCTTGTTTAAAATATGATACAATCTGCTGGTGGAGAGGATGGAGATATACTGAAGTACAATAGAATAGGAAAACAAAATTATCTCTTCAGAGTCTCATTTTAAGAACTCTATTTCCAAATTACAACTCTCCAGCAGTTGTAATGGAAGATCTTAAAAAAACTTACAAGCAAATTGTGTGTTTTAGGCCAACTTTGGACGGGTGTGCACAGATTAATACAGAAATGCTTCAATTAGAGAATGAGGAAATTGTTAGTCCAATGTAAAAAGACAAGATGGAACATCAAGGGATTAAGTTACCATGGTGTCAGCCAGTGGTTAAAAAGTTGACAGGACTGGAAAAATCTGTGTCTAGAACAGAAGGTTTAGAAAAAGATCTAAGCCTCTGAAGAAAATGCAAGATTATGTTACATCGAAATTTGAACATTAAGGGCGATTTAGTAAACTGTGGTTTGAGAAATGTTGTAGATTTTTGTACATATTCTAATGGAAATGAATTTGAGTACATTTTGGTACAATTTGACCACATAGACAAGCAAAAGCAAATAAGTAGGTGGTGTGCTATGTTTCTCTCAGTCAAAGTTTTGCATGTATGTAGAGAGCAGTTTTTGTTTGGCATCTGCAGTTACTATTCATAAATCTGAAGGGTTAAGGGCCTGATTTAGATTTTGGTGGACGGGTTGCCCCGTCACAACGGTGACAGGTAGGCCATCCACAGAAATATCATTTATATTGTATCCTAAAGGGTTTATTTTTCGGCAGCCAGGCTATCAGTCACTGTTGGGACGGTAATCTGTCTGTTGAAATCTAAATCAGGCCCTGAGTCTAGATTCCACACTTATAAATGTAGGGCAAAATTACTTAAGGAACTAATGTGTTATGTAGTATTGTCCTGGGTTAGATCACTTATTGGACTGTACATTATAGATTTTGATAAAAACAAAAAAGGTGCAGGTAGCTCATGTGTTAGGGAGTACAATCATTTGAAAAGTGTATTTGCTCCTCATCTGGGTCAATGCCCCATTCTTGAACAGCAATCCATGTGTGATACGTAAACTGTTCAAAAGTTAGTAAAGACTGATGAGCCAAAATTGAACAGTTTAACAAAAAAACTTTTGAAAAGGTAATATTGTACCAGAAAGTATTGGTTCTCACTTCTCCAATGTATCTGGAGTTAACTGCTATTGCAATGTAGTTCCTAATATTCTTTTTGTGCTCATACCAGGTGTAGAAGAAATTGTGGCAAACGAAGTTAAAACATTATGTAGAGCGCTATTATGTTTACTAAGCACTGTATAAAAACAAAATGATGCTTGACAGTCCACTACAAGTAAACGTGATTGTGTAGCTACATGTACTGATGCCATTTAATTTACTCTCAATACTCATAAAGATGCTCAGGAATTTCTAATGGTTACTTACACCTGAAAGGGCTGTGCCTGTCCTCACACAATGCAGTCTCCGACCCCCTGGTGAGTGTCTGAAATTCAAAAAAATTAGGGTTTACTAATAAATGAAATTTTGGGAATGAGTTATTCATGGAAATATGAATGTCAAAATTGCCACTATATCGTAAAACCTTACATACAGGAAAAGCGATGTGTGTATGTGCACATCCCTGAGTGCAAAGTAGTTAGTTTTGAACAGTTATTCAAGAAAGCTGTCCAAAATAATGAATGTACATACTGTAAGGCAGAAGTATTATCATCTATAAAAATTCAGAGAAGCAATAGATATGAAATATGAATGCTACAAAAACGTAGAGCAGATAGTAGTGGTAAAATAACTATTGAAATTTCAAACATCAAAGCAGGCCAGATGTCTCTAGGAGGTAAAACATGTACTACAGTCACCATTATTTTCCATCAGGGAGATTAGGTCAGGTCACTACATTGTATATTTGAAAACAGTATCTGGATGGACAGAGTATATCAAGACTTCTCCTACATTCAAAGCCAAATTACCTTGGAAACTGCCAAACTCATATCTCGTTTTCCTTCAACCAAAGTTCTAGACTAAGTAGTAAACATTACGTTTAACATAGTATAGGGGAAAGTATTGGATTATTTTTTTTTAATTAGTCATTATGCGGCCTACCAAGCGTGACAGCCACTTTAGGCCTTGTGTTCCTAAAGATAATTTTTTTTGTTGTTGTGGATTTATACATCATAAATTGTAGTTCAAATGATTAGTGTGTTAAAATGATGTGCGACTGGTAAAAGTGTCTAAACATAGTTGTTTATATACATATTACTCTGCTATAAACAGACTTCATTAAATACTTCAATGATGACAAACATTAATATTAGTGTTATGCTGTTAGAAATGGGGTCTTTGGTTGACAGTCAGGTTACTCCATGTTCAAGCAAGGACCCTCACTCTAGTTAGGGTAAAAGAGAATCACCTTCAGCTAACCCCTGGTTACCCCCTTGGTAGCTTGGCAAAGCAGTAGGCTTAACTTCAGAGTGGTAGGTGTAAAGAATTTGTACCAACACACACAGTAACTTAATGAAAACACTACAAAATGACACAACACCAGTTTAGAAAGATAGGACATATTTATCTAAACAAAACAAGACCAAAACGACAAGAATCCGACATACAGTCAAGTTATGAATTTTTTAAGATTAAACTAAAAATAGTGCTCAGAAACACAAAATGCTTCGATGAGGTGTTAACACGGCATCGTGACTGAGTCGTTCCCAACAAGCCGCACCAATGGTGCCTGACACGGAGTCGCGTAGACCCCCAAGTACAGTACCTTTGGTGAAGAGTGAAAACAAGTCGACGCCCGAAGTTGGGGATTGCGGTGTCTGTGCGAAATGTTGAATCTGCGCACTTCGAGTGGCTTCGGTCACGGCGTGGTGCGGCGACTTCCACGGAATCACAGACTTCAGAGGGGCTGCAGTGACGTCAGGCCTGCGAAGGTCATCGCGTTTCAGCGAAGATCACGGAGTCAGTTGCAGGCGACATCACCGGATTCAGCAGCGGTATCGGTCCGAAGTTGTCCGAAGTCGATTTCCTTGGATTTCCACCAGCTTTCCTTTCAAGGGCCCAGGGACTTGATAGGGCACCACTTGTCAGAGCAGGAGTCTCTCCAGAGACTCCAGGTCCTGGCAGAGAGAAGTCTTTGCTGTCCCTGAGACTTCAAAAAACAGGAGGCAAGCTCTAAATCAAGCCCTTGGAGATTTCTTCACAAGATGGAAGGCACACAAAGTCCAGTGTTTGCCCTCTCACTCTGGCAGAAGCAGCAACTGCAGGATAGCTCCACAAAACACAGGCAGGGCAGCACTTCTCCTCAGCTCTTCTCCAGGCAGAGGTTCCTCTTGTTTCCAGAAGTGTTCTAAAGTCTGTGGTTTTGGGTGCTCTTCTAATACCTAATTTCCCCTTTGGAGCAGACCTACTTCAAGGTACAGTCTCTTTTGAATGTGAAATCCTGCCTTGCCCAGGCTAGGCCCCAGACACTCACCAGGGGGTCGGAGACTGCATTGTGTGAGGACAGGCACAGCCCTTTCAGGTGTAAGTGACCACTCCTCCCCTCCCTCCTAGCACAGATGGCTCATCAGGAAATGCAGACCACACCCCAGCTCCTTTTGTGTCACTGTCTAGTGTGAGGTGCAACCAGCCCAACTGTTAAACTGACCCAGACAGGGAATCCACAAACAGACAGAGTCACAGAAATGGTATAAGCAAGAAAATGCTCACTTTCTAAAAGTGGCATTTTCAAACACAAAATCTTAAAATCAACTTTACTAAAAGATGTATTTTTAAATTGTGAGCTCAGAGACCCCAAACTCCATATGTCCATCCGCTCCCAAAGGGAATCTACACTTTAATTAGATTTAAGGGTAGCCCCCATATCAACCTGTGAGAGGGACAGGCCTTGAAACAGTGAAAAACAAATTTAGCGATATTTCACTGTCAGGACATAGAAAACAGTTTACTATATGTCCTACCTTATCCATACACTGCACCCTGCCCTTGGGGCTACCTAGGGCCTACCTTAGGGGTGCCTTACATGTAAGAAAAGGGAAGGTTTGGGCCTGGCAAGTGGGTACACTTGCCAAGTCGAATTTACAGTTAAAACTGCATACACAGACTCTGCAGTGGCAGGTCTGAGACATGATTACAGAGCTACTCATGTGGGTGGCACAACCAGTGCTGCAGGCCCACTAGTAGCATTTGATTTACAGCCCCTGGCACCTCTAGTGCACTTTACTAGGTACTTACTAGTAAACCAAATATGCCAATCATGGATAAGCCAATTACATACACATTTTGTAAAGGAGTACTTGCACTTTAGCACTGGTTAGCAGCGGTAAAGTGCCCAGAGTAACAAAAACAGCAAAATCAGAGTCCAGCACACATCAACAACCTGGGGAACAGAGGCAACAAGTTAAGGGAGACCACGCCAAGGATGAAAAGTCTAACATATGCATGTCATTTTTCTTCTATTTGGAGGAATAACGGACTATGGGGGTCATTCCAATATTGGCGGGCGGCGGGCACCGCCCGCCAAGCGGAAACCGCCAATTGGCCGCTCCGCGGTCAGAAGACCGCAGAGGCCATTCAGACTTTCCCGCTGGGCCGGCGGGCTCCCGCCAAGGGAGCACCCGCTGGGCCAGCGGGAAAGGCCCTGCAACACAGAAGCCGGCTCCGAATGGAGCCGGCGGTGTTGCAGGGGTGCGACGGGTGCAGTTGCACCGTCACGATTTTCACTGTCTGCTATGCAGACAGTGAAAATCATGCAGGGGCCCTGTTAGGGGGCCCATGCACTGCCCATGCCAGTGGCATGGGCAGTGCAGGGGCCCCCAGGGGCCCAACGACACCCGTTCCCGCCATCCTGTTCCTGGCGGTAAAAACCGCCAGGAACAGGCTGGCGGGAAGGGGGTCGGAATCTCCATGGGGGCGCTGCTTGCAGCGCCGCCATGGAGGTTCAGCCCAGCCAGGGAAAATCCGGTGGGAAACCGCCAGATCCCCTTTTCTGACAGCGGCTTTACAGCCTGTTGGCAGTGCTTTCCGTCGGTCACGGCCCTGGCGGTTTTTACCGCCAGGGTCGGAATGACCCCCTTAGTGTTGAAACATTGTCTGAGAATTTCACAAAAAACCCGGTTTAGGTATGTACATTGGTTTTCCAATGCATTTTTCTATGCATTGAAATCTGCGTCTCTAAAAGAAGTGCACATGCAAACTGTGGGCCATAATTATTAATACAGAACTTAACCCATCTCAGTTAGTCACCTTTGTTTAATGCACTGTGCAAAAGGTAGAGGGAACAAAGTATTCTATTTCTATTTGTAGAACCCATTCAAGCTCTATTTGTACAAGAGCATACAAAATACCACATAATAGCAACACATTTACCCTTTAGTCGCAGGATTATATCAGTGCAGGAAAGAAGGCCTTACTGTACACAAGCATTCCTTGCAAGGTCGTTTATCTTTGTATGTGTGCTTGCACAATGCAGCACCCATAAAAAGAGAAAAAAAAACAAAGAGCAATATATATGTTGTTCCTATTTAAACTTCCCCTGGGGTAACATAGAAATGTAATGCATTTGCAAGTGTGATACCATTGGTAAGTTTGGAAATGTGATAACTATGATACACTCATGTGCCACCCACGTAAATACTACCTGTGCCAGAATAATGCAAGAAAACAATTTTGACTGTCTTGCATTACTCTAAATGTACCAATTTATGCTTCGCCACGTGACATGTCCAACTCGGTAAATATTGTTTTAGGGTTTGCATCGTTGATGTGCCATACTACATAGTACATTTGTGATGCAAACTCATCCTAATTATTGAGCTATATTTACTAATCTTCATGCAATGCAGTGTAGCAAGGCAACTTGCTGCAAAGCATTGCATAAAAGTAAAAGAGGAGAAATATGCCATATCTACTAAGATATGGGGCACTTCTGTTCTCTCATAGTGCTGGTCCATTTCAGACAGGCTAACGCCAATGCAGCACCCCTACACCACGGTGCAAGGGTGCCTGTGTTACAAAAATAATTGTTTTTGTTCAGAAAGTTATAGCTTCCTGCACAAAAACAATCTCTCAAAATATTTTCCTGTTACTGTGTGTGCTGCAGATTGCACCACACATAGAAAGAGGAAATAATGAGGTAACAAACGTTTTTTCTTCTTCTTATGCCATCCTGTGGGAGGTGTAGATATTTTCAGCAATCCCAGGATTACAAACCTTTGTAAACTTGGGACTGCATCAAATCCATGGGTGGATGCATGGGAACGCCCATGTTACAGCAGTGGAATGCCCCTCACAATGAAATGCAACACATTTCAGTTAAGTTGTTATGCTGCTGTACATTTATTGTTACAAAACCAAGTAAGTTGGCACTAATTACCCCATTATGTGGCTTTGTAAATATCTACAAGCGTTTTGCATCATAGATGCTCCACAAAAGTGGTGTAACCATGAAGCAAAATGTTAGGAAATAGCCCCATAATCCTTACTTTTTAAGCCAATCACACCCACAGTGACATACATGTAGTCATTTGGCAGCAGTAGTTCATAAATTACAAGTTAAAATATAGTTTTTCTTTCTTTAGACCAAAATTCTGAAAATAACTATGATTGATGGCAGTTTGAAGAAAAGCTGGATTAGACTGCTTACCCACACTATTTTGTTGCACACATAGCAACAAGATGTAATTTTGAGCATCCTGGTAAAAACTGATGATAGTTACTGAAGTAGGACCAGGGTCTTTAGGAGCAAGTTGAGGTTGATCACTTAAGGTTGAGGCATGTGGTGCATCTCTGAATCTCCGCTTGCACAAATTGATGGGGATGGATAATTAGGATATGCTTCAACATGCTGCTGGTCCCATGAGAGAACTGTTTAGATGTTCCTCTTGATTGTTCCTTGCTACAGAGATTGCTTTTCACAACCTTTGCTACTATTTTGTTCTCCAGGTGGTATCAAGAAAAATTACTATGCAAAGGACTCCTTTGTTGGGCCATGTTCTTCTTCCTCAGCCTGCTGCTGCTCTTCCTCATGCTCCCTCTGTTCTCCTGATGCCATTTTTATGTTGGATAATAAAAAACCACCAGAAAAGAGAAACACTTCCAGTTCAGCTATAGAGGTGTCAGGAGTAAACAGACACACCCCAAGTAGAAGAAATGAGAAGGAACTTCCTGTACAAGAGGTTGGCAGGGGTTCCATCCAATCAAATATATTTGTTACTCTGTCACAAGAGAATTCCCTGCGAATCCTGAAATATGTATTAAAACAAACTTGAAAGTTAGAATGATTTTTCGCAATATATGTTTACTAAATCACTCACCTCAAACATCAACATAATACTGTCCATTTATCTTTTTGAATGTTGTTAAAAATCTGTGCCTTAAGCAGCCTAAGGAGGGGACCTGCATGTCAGATGCTTTTGGGGATTGGTCACAGGACCTTTCCTCAGTGTGGGGTTGGAAGCATGCAGGGTTTGGCTGCATATGGGAGGTACCCCCCACTGTGTATAACTAAGGGCCATGGGTAGTGGCGTTTGGATTAGGGTATAGTAATTAAATATTACCTTATGTTAAGAAAATCTAAAAATTCAATAAGAAAAACAAGAGTTACAGGGGCATTATAGTTAGACAATAGCTTTAAAACAATAGAAATTCACTTGAAAAAGAAAGGTTGCATGGACATTATAGTTAGGAAATAGACTTTAAAAAAGCTTAAAAGTTCACTAACAAACCAAAGGTTACAGGTACGTTAAAGTTGGTTTCAGATTTTATACACATAAAACCACAGAAATTCAGCAGCTATAGGTATAGTTCTCTCAATAAACTGTCTCTCGTGCCCTGAGGTAACTCTAACTCACTTCCTCAGCATGCATTGCTAATTAACCCACATACTACATCACTTATGACATCCTGTATGACATCATTGATAATGTCACTGCAACATTTTCAATAAAATTATTGATGTGAAAACTGTGCATGGCAGGGTGGTAAGAGACTTGCCCAGTTTATCTGATGTTTAATCAGAAGGGAGAGATTGATGTTGCAGATACTCCAACTGTGAAGCAGGTGCAAGAGAAGGGGACATCTGGACAAAGTAGTCAGGGGCCATCGCAGGAAGGACTAGCGGCAGATATGGCCAGATGGGACACAGGAACCTGAAATCACCCGCATTAAAACACTATATAGATATGAGTACCAAACCATTTATAGGGGAAAAGGAGAAGGGAACATGTAAGCATATTGAAGTGCTGAAAACAGCAGGTTTAAAAGTAACCTCAGAAGAAACTATTGCCCACCAAGTAATTATAGCCTTGCACCCTGCGGACCAGGAGAGCCAGATCAAGGAATAGCAAAAAGAGGAGTGGAGGCCTCCAACCTCACAACAGTGTGCATATTGAGCCATATTAGAGAGGGCAACAGCCATGAGGAACTCCTTATGGCCCCAACAGATGCACCACTCTAATTCAAAGTGAAGAACGGGAACATTTTTTAAGAAAACCTCAAGAGTCAAACTGACCCATAAGTCAAACAAAAAGAATGTAAAAATTAACCCTTCAAGCAGAATACTTTTCCTGAGGCAAATGGGATGTTCTCATCAGGCAGAATATATTCAGGCTAACTTTTAAAATCCCACACCTGAGACACTTGAGGTCTGAGAACATTGAATATGTGGCCTTTAGGCTACCCGTACCCGGGGATCACCAGGAACAGACCAAGAAAGGACTAAAGGAAGAGCAACTTTAGCAAAATACAGCCCTGTTGGCATCACAGAGAGTAAAACTTCAATGCCATCGGAACGATTCTTACCAAGCAATCCTTAACCCCCTCCCTCTTTGAACAAGAGAATATTGGTAAAATGAGCCATCCCTGGGCAAATTACTCTCAATATTGAAGAACGCCAAAGGTGCACAAGAGGAACTGCCAAATAGAGAATTATCTGCTGACCCTGACTTGTTTGAATTCTGCTCAGCCAATATGAGGCCTTTATTGACTTCACTAATGCCTTTGATAACTTATCAAGAGCACGGTTGTGGGCCAAGCTTAACGAGACCTGGAAATTAAGTTGCCAAATTGGACAACCTCAGAAACAATTCACACAGACAAAGGCCTTAAACAAGGATGGATCCTTGCTCCTTTATGATTTAATCTCTTATGACAGACTTGTTAAGTAACCTGACGCTTAGTTCATCTGAAAGTAATACTTCAATACGCAATGACATGGTTATTCTCAATCACATCCAAGTGGCCCTTCAAAGTACTCTCAACTATTTTGGCCCAATTTTGCAGATCCAATTAAATCAAGAATAACTTGAATAAAACCAAAACAATGATATTTGGCAGGAAACTAATAAAAATAAAATTGGTTCTGATGTGGAAAGTGTGAAATTAGAGACAGTAAAAACTTTCAAACACCTGGGAAGGCATCTGGATGAGCAAGGCAGCAAAAGTGCACAAGAGGAGGCAGTAAAGACCTCTGTCAAGCATTCATCACATGCAATGGGCCATCTAAAAAAGGAACCTGTTCTTGTCCAATCCTCATATCAGCGTGGAATTTAACATCTTGAAGTAAAATCTGTTTTGCGTGTGAAATGGATAGCCTATTGCTGAAATTTAAAAACAGCTACAATTAGCATCTTAAAGCAGATGCAACAGAGGAAAATCTAGTAAACTAACCCTAATGGGGGTAATTTCTAAAGAAGTCCATTGAGGTACTGAAATTAAATTGGAGAATATCGTCAACTTAGAGCTCCCAACAAACACTATTGCTAAACATGCAATAAAGAATGCAAAAGCTCCATTGATGGTAGAAGATCTAAATGACCTAGGGCCTCATTTATGGGATTGTGACACAGTGCAAATCACTTTGCTGCACTGCACAGAGGGACAGGAAAAGGGAACAAATGTCCTATTTTTAAAGCAATACTGCACATTCCTGACCTTTCCCCTGTGTTGGTGCCCTTTTGGCTGCCTAGCACCAACGCAGGTACCCTTGCACCATTGTGCAAGAGTGCCTGCGTTGAATGGAGGATTGTTTTTGTGCAGGTAGGGGCACATTGCACAAAAGCAATCCTGTGAGGCATATTCCTCTTTCTAAATGTGCTGCAGAAGCAAAATGCAGCACACATAGAAAGAGGAAGAAACAAGGATAAATAGAGATATTCCTCCACATTACGCCTCTGCTGTGACGGTGTTATTTTTGGTACATCCCCAAGTTTTCAAGGTCTTGTAAATCTGGAAATGTGTCAAAAACTATGGGAGCTGTATGGCAGCACCCAAACAAAAACCATAGAATGCCTTCCCAGGGCAGAGTAATGCAATACATCAATTTGGATTGTGTTGCATTACTCCGGATTTTTGGAGCCACTGAAAGCCATGCAAAGTGTCTTTGAGTGGCATCAAAAATCTGACTTAAGGTTTGCGTCTCTCTTGTACCATGTTGCGCAGCGCAAGAGCAACACAAGTTGGCTCATAAATGAACCCTATAATGACTAAGAAGCATGGAAGCTGGGCCATGGAACTATATTCACCAGGCTGCCTCCCAATGTACCTGTGTTTGTCATTTCCCTTCAGCGCAAAAATCAGCCTCATGAGAAGACAATTTGGCTTGATACATGGAAGATGCAACTGGTTTGGAGACTGAAATGGAGAAGCTAATAAGCAATGCAGATGGTGCAGCAAATCAGAGGAGTTAATGATGTATATGATTTGTACCTGCAGGAAATTCATTGCACTGAGGGCGTTCTGGCCTTGACTAAGGTTCCACATTTTAAACATTCGATCAAGCAGGAGCGCCATTATCTATTGTCTAAAAAGCTAATCGAACCAGCTCTCAAGACTCCTTACACAGTATATGAGAGTGGTAACAGACAACCAAATACTTGTGGGCTATACTAAACACTGAACCTCAAAGAAGGACTCTGGATTAAGAGATTGCTTTTAACTTGATAATGTTCTTTTACCTCCGGAAATAGGTGAAAGATGAGCAAAAATAATCTGGGGTAACAACAGGCTAATGACTATGGGTATAAGTGAGGAATGAAATGCGCTGAGGGTGACACAAAAAGCTTAGTGCAATAATGGGATTAGTGTAATATCTTCTGTAAGTTTTGTTTTTGGGTAGAATATTTTGAGGAAACTTGTCTTTTGAAATTTCCAGTGCAGTAACAGGGTAACTCTCACTCCCGGCTGATTAAGAGTACAGAGGTTACCTTGAGGGCTATAACAATATTAGAGAATATTTTCCTGTGGTCCAGCTTTATTAAAGCTCAGTGGTCCATTGTGGGCATGGCATGCACTAGGCTATTGTGGATGCTATAGGAATTTTATTGCAATGAAGGGACTTGTGCAATATTTATGGAAAGCTGCCTTTGGGTTTGGTAAGTGTAATACTCCCCTATGGGTCAGTGCAATATTTAAAGAAGTTCTTTTTGAGCCTGTATCTGAAGGGGTCATATTGACTGTAAAAATGGAACTAGTGTATTACCTACTGAAGGCCCATTTCAGGCCTGTCCTTGGAGGGGTTACGCTGAGTGCAACAATGGGATTAGTGCAATCATCATCAATGGCTTAAGTACAATATCATCGTAGTTCATCCTTCGCTTATGCAGGGTAATTCCTAAAGCCGATCCCCTCTGGGATTTATTCATAAGGAGGACAGCCAACAAGGGGGAAAAACTTTTTTAAGAGATCTAAGAGAGTTTATAAATGAAATGTGAAAATAGGGTGGAATTGTTTATTTTTTTGTAGTATACTTTGTATCTGTGAGGGCTGGGGGTGAAGTATATATTTTTACTGTAATGATTTCAATGAATTGGCCAATCAAGAAAATTCGAAAATCTATAGTTTGTTGAGGTAACTATAACTGCTGAATTTCTATGGTTTTATGGGTGTAAAATCTGAATCTAACTATAACTTACCTGTTAACTTTATTTTTTTAGTGAAAATCTATATATAGTACCATGTTCCTATTAGAACTGAAACTATCATTCATGTCAGGTAGGAAATATTATTCCCTGTGTTAGGAATAGAGGCAAAGATTATGATTGTTCAAAGCTTGCAAACAAGTCAATGTCATAAGTGGTTTAGAATACAACTTCTTGAATGTGTATTTGAATGGCCAATTTGCTGCTCACATAGGGGCTGGTTCCGAGTTTGGCGGACCGAGGACTGCCATGTTAGTGGTGGAGGCCAGAGCTCCAACGGGCTGGCGGAGCGGATTGCCATATTATGAGTTTAGCGGTCGAGCAGATAGTAGACAGCCAACAGTTTGCTGCCACCGCAAGTCAGTACAGACTGCTGCAGTCTCCTGGAAGCACAAATAGTCCGGCGGAGACATGTTTCCACTGAGCCTAAAAGGAGGTTGTACACTGCCAATGTGACTGTAGCAGTCCAACCACCATGTAGCAAAAGGTTGAAACCAACAGTATAAAGGGAGACACTCACCTGCAGACAGCCATACACTTCTTTAGCAACCATGGAGCCCTTCGAAAACATCACACCACTGCTCCTGCTTTCCGAAAGACAATGGATTCAACCCCAACATGGACGACAGCAACTGTAAGTACAAACACCTACTTGTAATGTTGATATTACAAAAAAAATTGTACCGCTAGCAAACACATCATTGGAGTGTGGGAAGTCACTGGCAGCAGCTTCACCTAACATTCAACACCCACATACTGAAACACGGACACCCACACAGTCAAAACATGCACACTCTTACCAGCACACACACACTGAACAGGACTACACATGTACCTATGGCTACACAGCACAGGCTGAGGGACACAGAAGGCCACACTACATTAATACACACACAGCAACAACAACACAACTACTGCACATATACACATACATTCCACACACTCACACCCAACACTGACCAGGGACTTGCCACACATACAACACACAAATACATCCATGTTCCATGGCACACACACTACACTATCATCAAACAACCTTGCTGTTGACACAGACATCACATACACACATATAACAACAGAAGCACAATGCAATGCACAATACACACAGAGACAAATAGACAAAAGACACAAAACGTATCACCACAACAATACCTGCAGAGATGGGATCGGAGCATCAGAACGATACATGGAAGGAGGCTGCACTGGGACACATATCACGTTAAACAGGGCCAAAGACAACATGTTCACCTGAATTGGCCCCAATTGGATCTTTGGGACCAGCAATACCAATACCAATCATCATTCACAGTCACACAATGAGGAAGGGCAAGGAAACAAAATACACACACCTCACACTACGTGGGCATACCACTACACCAACCATCTGCAAGGAACACACACCTAAATGGGCACATGCACACCAAATGCAAAGCAAACTAGCACAACTCAACACACACCATGTCTGCATTGTCAAAATTCAAGAACACACACACTACACTAGACACTAGTCATATCAGGAGGATAAGTCCTACCTTATACATACCCATATCGCACAACACAAAAAGAAACACATACCACAACAAACACAACACAATGCCATGCTACCAACATTTCAGCTACACATACATACCCATCACACAACACACACCCTTCCCTTGGGGAACAATAGAACTGCACACAAACTCACATAACGTAAACACCACCACATGGAGCAGCAAGCAGCCCAAACACACACAACTACAGGCACACAGCCAATGTCACTGAGGTACAACAGAAAGCTAGGGAAGGGAATTGGCTTTATTATTAAATAATGTCTGTCAACCAAAGTCCAAGGCCAAAGGCCAGTCCAAAAACGGTGTTGGGCCAAAAGGAACATTGTTGAGCCCCTACTTAACTCCTGACTGCCATGTAACCTTCACAGGTAGGGACATCAAATGGGCAGGCAGGCATCTCAGGGTTTATCGGGGGCGGTGGAGGGGTGTTTGGGCTTGGGAGGGGTGGCTTGGCTTTGGGAAGGGGGATCCTTCTGGGGAGGGGTGGGCTTCTTCTTGGCAGGGGGAGGTGCATGGGCGCTTTCAGGGGGATAGCGGAGG
The DNA here is from genome assembly GCF_031143425.1 of Pleurodeles waltl. Classification (NCBI taxonomy): domain Eukaryota; kingdom Metazoa; phylum Chordata; class Amphibia; order Caudata; family Salamandridae; genus Pleurodeles; species Pleurodeles waltl. Next base: position 896,153,244 of record NC_090437.1, on the reverse strand, counting down.
CCTTGGAGGTAGAAGGGATGCACTTTGGGAGGAATACAGACCCTTTGGGTGTGGCACAGATGCAAACAGGGGTAAGGTCAAGCTCATAAAGGAAAACTTTTTTAGACACATGGGAACAGTCATCAGAAGGGGGTTTGGATTCAGAGGGTGAGGGAGAGTTTGTCTGATGTGTAGCTGTGGTTGTGTTGGGTACATGTTTGTGGGAGGTGTGCTTGTGTGTGGTAAATGTCTGATGGGTGGGTGAGTGAGGGCGTTTATGTGTTTTTGGCTGAAGGGGTGGTGGTGAAGGGGGATGCTGTGTTGTGTGGGTGGGTGTCTGTTGGGGTGGTGACTGCAGATATGGTGGATGTGCTGTATGTAGGTGTGTCTGTGGTTGTGGTGTCTGCAGGTGTGGTGACTAGTGTGGATGTCCGAGGGTCTGCTAGGTTAGTGTCTGTGGGTAGGATGGGTTTGGTGGCTGCATCAGTGACTGTTGATGTGGTGTGAGTAGGTGTGCCAGATGTCATGTGTGTGATGCTGGGGTAGTGGGGTGTCAGGGAAAGTTGTGACTGCTGTGTCTGAGGGTTGATGTTGTCTGTGTGCATGCCAGTGTGTCTTGTGGTGCTTCTGTTTATGTGCACTATCCTAGTCTGTTGAGGTGGATGCATGAGAGTCTGTCTGTGTGCTTTGGGTGGGTTGGGGAATGGGGGATTTGGACCGGGACGAAAGACAAGGGATGATTGGCTGCCGTCAGAGTGGAGGCCAGAGTCTGAAAAGATATCTGTAGGCCAGCCATTGCACTGTGAATACCCTCCAGGAATGCATTGCTTTGTTGGATTTGAGTGGCCAGTCCCTAAATGGCATTTATGATTGAGGACTGACCCACAGAAATGGATCTCAGAAGGTCAATAGACTCCTCACTAGGGCAGCAGTGATAACAAGGGCTGGAGCAGATGTGCCTGCGACAAACAAGACGCCCACCCTCTTGGGTGAGCGGGCACGGCCAACTGGGTGGGGAGCGATAAGGAGGGCGGTGATAGAATGGGGTGACGGAAAGAGATGGTACTGGGGTGGTCCCCAATGGGTCTACCACCACTAGAGAGTGGCCATTGGAGAAGGAATCCGATGATGATGACGAATGTTAAGTCTCCCCATGGCACTCGCTCTCTGGGCCACTGGGTCCCTCTGTGTCGGTGGTGTCTTGACCCGAGGACCCATGGCCAAATGCTTCCCCACTCGGCGCAGCCCCGTCTCGTTTGCCTGCCTGTGCTGATGTTGCCAAAAGAAAGTGAAGTAGGGCCATGAAATCTACATGAAAACACTTCAATCACAACTCTGACACAACATACCATCATATCATGTGGCCCCTGCATGAAGTGCCAGCAAAGTGGTACCATCTGTGCCAATACAAAACATTGCATGCCATCTGGAATCACAAAGGCAACACAAGAGCAAAACCTGGTCTCAGGCAACTACAATAGCATGGATGAAGTCACACTAACCATACTACAACTAGGTGACCACTTCATCCCAAACGTGTGCCACATACAGCACACCCCAATGAAATAGTAGCCAACAATTGGATCACATTGTATGGTGCCCTACCAATTACACAGACATACGCATATACACACATCCAGCTTCCACTGAGGTAATGTATCAACAATAACAGATGTTTCTAAGGAAATGCAGACAATACTGGTACAAATAGACATGGAAACATCCATGTCACTTTGGAAAGATCACAACAATGTACAGTCCTACAAGTGACACCTCCCCAAAATGAGTTCAAGAGGTAGTAGCAAGGCCACTCCGATGTGCCACTCATGTGGTGTTGCAAGGAAGAACAAACAAAGTCAGGTCCTAAACATCACAGAGAGAAGTCTCCTGAAATCACACAAGAATGGTCCTGTAAGGCCTAGGATAGCACCACCAATGTCTCATATCCATTTCAATGTTTACTTCTGAGTGTGTTTGCAGTAGTCTCCTGTACTGTGCAGGAAGGAGGAACACAGACCTTGCAACCACTAACTGAAGGACACCAAATTGTTGTAAAACGAGAAGCCACATCACTACCCACATATCAGACAAGGCAAATATGGCATGTGGATGATTCGTTGAACCCAAACACACGTGATGCAAACATAACTGCAAGTCAATCCATGATGCATCCAAAAAAGTCAGTGCACAACTCCCAATCAACACACAGGTGCTGTGCGCCTACAAACAACATTCCATATCAAGGCTTCAAATAGTCATGAAGTGGATCCATACCCTGACCCTACCTGGCATGTCCAACCTGGCTACTGCAGTTACACATGACTAGTGACATACTATGAGGCATGAATGTATCCCTGTGACAACCTATGATGATGACACAGTCCTGGCTGGGGCATCACAGTAAAAGGAAAACTATTGCAGATGTACCTTTACAACAACAGGTCCCATGGACATATATGTTAGAGATTCCAGATAGCATCCCATCTGCATGGCTAGCACATGCCTACATCTAATGCATAGTCGTGTATCCTACTGGGAATGGAGCACATGCAGACAAATAGGCAACTGGGATGTTGGCTACACTGATGGCACATCACCCATGACACTGCACATTGTCCACTTACCAAGGGAAAATAGTTTGCTACAGCTGCCAAGATTTTGCCATGTGAGTAATGTCACATGTATGATGGACACCCATGCATCACAGACTGCTGTGAGGCACCAGCACCAAACATACAATAGAGAAAAAATGCACATGGTTTGCAGATGTCAACCTACACACATCCCTAGACATTGGACAGTCGACAATGAGCCACATCCTATCTACCTTTAGACTGTGACACCTGAGAAGAGTGTTCTGTTGATGGAAACTACCACCCACCAGAGTTGGCAAAGAAGAAGATTTGTACCCTAAACATAGTCGTCTGTGCTCTCTGCTGTGCAATTGAACTGAGGGTGCCCCACAATTTAGTCCCATGTCCCAGCTCCAAAAGGATGAGCACACCATTTGGAAACACATGGTCCATCTACATCAATTTGATCCCAGATGATCTGTGACACATGAAACAGCCCACATTGTTAGGAGTAGCAGTCTGTCCCTCACTCAATCACATGGCAAAGGGTCAGACATGAATTTGCCTTATACTCACCCCCTTGTGGCTACTCAGCTGTCCTCAAACACCCATCCAACTCCGGGGTGGCCACTGCCAAAATGCAGGCCATTAGGAGGGGTCATGATCTGATGGGCTTCTGGTTCTTGTTGGGAGGACAGCCCCAGCTGGGCATCTGTGGTCTTCAGGGCCCAGTGTCTCAGGTCCTTCCACCTCCTCTGACAGTGGGCGCTCCACCGGCTGTGAACCCCCAGTATCCGCACCTTCTTGGCAATGGCTCTCCACATCTCCTTCTTCTGATGGGCGTTGACCTGCATGGATCCAAATGACAAAAAAGCATATTATGCCCTCAAGTCCCATACAAAATGGCTGAGTCACAGACATGTCAGTGTACCAAGCTATTAACATCCTATTTTTACCATCCTGTCTAACTGTGGCACATAGCAGTCATTGGACAAAGGGACATGACTACAAACACTCCCCAATAGGGTGCCCTACACACCCCTCAGCTCAGGCTTTGCACTGACCAGGTAGGCCAACTGTGACTTTTGTGGGACATGAGCTAGCCAGATGACATTGACCAAGAACACAATGGAACACATCACACAAAGTGGCAAGTGACATGTAAACCATCCAGCAAAAAATGTACACAGATATCCACTACCTATGAATGTCACCCGCTGCATACGGTCCCTACAGGTCCCAGTCAACCTAAAGACTGATCCATTGTGCTTGTATCACAATGATGGGAGTGACATGTTGAGCACACAAAGAGTCAAGCCTGTCCATGTGTGGACATTTGCAGATACAGATGCAGGCACCTGCTACTTCAGGGGTTGGGGGTCTGTGTGCCACATCAACATAACAATACACATGTCAACACATGTGTGTCCACAAAACCTAGAGTAACTTAAGAGATACCTGGCCATGCATTGTACTTGTCCAGCTTTATGCTCAAATCACAGAGCCCAATATCATGACAAATGAGTTAACAACACACGGTTTCAGATGTGCAATGTCCAAAGTGCAAGGAGCATGCACAGGACACATCAGAGCTGAATGAGAGAGTCAACAGGGCTGTGGGATCAAGGGACCTATCAGGCTATGTGATACACATTGTCAAAGTTGAAAAGAGCACATCATTCACAGATCACCAGCCTGCCCCCAATACAATTCCCATATTAATCAGTGGACAGAGGGCCAGTAAGCTACATAATGGCAGTGAGGCATGATTTAGCAACATCACATGCTGTGCAGGGGTACAGTGTATGGGCACAGTGTCACACTTGCATTGCAAAAGGAAATTGACACCAGACCAGATTTTGACTACTGCTGTGAGGAACAGCAGACAAGCCCCCAGTCTCTACAGGCTGAGCAGACAGACCTACACAAAACACCAAAGAGCATTTTTTAAGAAAAGTGTAGATGCAAACAGTGCAGCGTCACTTTTCTTGCGCCCCTTAGCGCCCACTAATGCCACCATGTGTGCGCTGTAATTAAAATACGGCATACCATGGCAGTAGTTAGGGGACTAGTGTAAAAAAGGTTCATGCTAATCCTGCAAAGCAGTCAGAGGCCCATTGTAACCAATGGAAGACTCCTTTTGATGCCTGCTCTGAGTAGTATAGTTGTAAATACGTGTGGTGACGGTGTGTTAAGGGTGTAGGATATGTGCTTAGTGCAAGTTTGAGTGGTACCTAATGAATGGTTGGTGAAGTCTTTAGGCTGTGCTCTGGCTTGTGTTCGACGTGGAAATACAATGGATTGTGGTGTGTGAAGGGGTGTGTTTTATTGTGTGCTTTGTAGGTGTGTTAAGTGTGTGGAAATGTGTCAGCTGTGTTGTTTCCAAATTTAGCCAATGTGGTGTTGTGTATTACTGTGGTGTACGCCGACTGCCACTGTTCACACCACCATTTGAAGACCTCCATGGCAGGACCGCCATTGCGATTTTCGTCTTGTCAGTGGTTGGATGACAGGCTGGCCGTGCTGTCGGTCGGACTGCCTATTTCCCACCCTGCAGACTTCTGGCGAGGTTCAATTTTTGGCTGCCTTTTGATGGGCCTGCCTGTATAACTCATAATATGGTGGATGTGTATGACTGCCAACATGGCGGTCTTTTGGTGGCTGCCAACATGGTGGTCTGGTAGTCTTACCGCCAAACTCATAATAAGGCCCCAAATATTTTTCAGTTATCCTTTCAACAAAAATCCCTTAGCCTAAAAAGCACCAGATGTGGAAAGAGCCAAATTAGGTTTCTACAGCACCTAACATATCATACCCATGTTGCAATGAACTAGGAAGAAACCAGAATGAAGGGCTTTCTGATAGAAATCAGCAGTTGTTGAACATCAGGGTTTCGAAATTTCACTTGCATGTGCTCATTAGCCTTGAATGTTTTGAACACATTGTGACATACATCAATTTACCAAAATCCTTGGGGTAGCAGAAGTGACATCACACCCTTTTATCTAGTGACATCATAGGAAGTACATCATATGATGTTTGCCCTTGAATCTTCCCAAGAGGTGATGTCATGACCTTGGATCTGATGACTTTACAATCAATTACATTGCTGCAGCTAAGAGGGCCCCCTTTGCTGCACAATTAACATAATAACACAACAGTTACTAACACCAATAATTTTCTTTTTAATGTATAATGTATATTTTAAATAGGGTGCTACCATGATAGAAACATTATACATGTCTCTTATGTTTGCCTGAAAAAATATGTATTTGTTCAAAGAGGACAAAAAAATTACACAAAAAGTGTCATGATTTATTGATTCCCCTAGTGCTTACTACACGAAGAAGATATATTGGTAAACTACAGGAAGACACACAAAAAGAGACTTCAAATCAACAGTAGTTATGTCTACATGTATTCATTCATACAGACATATATTGCATATGAACTATGTTACTGGTGTATTATTTTTTATCATGAAAACATTTTAAATATAATCCCTTTTTAAGTACTATCGCTCATGTGCAGCGGAGGAGTGAGTTTTTTGTTCATACACAAGAGTGGAGGTCCAGGGACCTTGGTGATGGTCACAAGGGCATGTTCAACAGCTTACAATGGGCCAAATGTTTCATAGCAGGAGCATCCATCACCAATAAATGCTTTGAGGTAGAGACAGTACTTATATCTCTTGAACATCACAAGGCACCAAGATTATAAAAGTGCTTCAAAATCTGGTGTTTTTACTGGTTTTAGTGACATGCTAATATTTCCTTCAGTAGTGCTTCATTGATTATAATCAGTTTCAACTATTAATCGGAAACCATAGTTAGTTCGCAATGACAGAGAATTTGAATTCCAGTAACTTTCCCTGTGACTTATCATAGTATTGATTGTTACCAGAAACACATCTCACTCAAATATTGCGCAGTGGGTTGAGGGGTGGTTTCAGACGAACTGGTTTACTGTCTCAGGTTGGCTCACTGACTATGTCATCAGTACAAGGAGTTCTAGAAAACAGAATTCTGGGTTGTATTTAGAGGATGAGGTAGAAAATATATCAATGTGATCCACAATAAAGGTGATAAGATTGCATAATACTAAAAAAGCTCATTTAACAGATAGAAACAAGGGGGCAGATGTATCAAGAATGCATTTTGCGAGTCGGAAATAGCGATTTTTAAGAAATCACTATTTCTGACTCGCAAAATGCAATGTATCATATTTGCAATTCGGTAATAGCGATTTCTTAAAAATCGCAAATGCTATTACCAAATCGCAAATTGCAATACAGCCCCCATTCGCATCTATGGGCCTGTAGGCCCATATTTGCGAATATTTTACATGTCCCAAATTGCGAATTCCTTACTGGAATTCGCAATTTTGGGAAATGCAAAGTCCAGGGTGCTGTTGGCCTTAGGCCCCCACTGCTGCACCCCAAGATATATTTTTACAACATCTAAGGTGCACACATGCCAAAAGGGTATGTGGGCTTCACATGTAAATTTTAAAAATGCATTTTTAATGCATTTTTTAAATTTGCACATGGGTACCACCAAGTTCAACTTGGTGGTAAATAGCGATTTCTTAATGCCCAATTCGCATTAAGGAATTGCTTCTTACATGTGCTTTAGAAATTGCAAATAAGGATTCCTTATTTGCGATTTCTTATTTAGAGAGTCGCAATTTGCGACTCTCTAAACAGGATCGCAATTTTAAGGAATCGTTATTTTAGCGATTCCTTAAAATTGCATTCAGAACGCCTTTGATACATTCTGAAATGGCTTTTTGCATTTGCAAACGGGCATTCGCACCGTTTGCGAATGTAAAAAGCTTTGATACATCTGCCCATAGTGTCAACATGATGGAAATTGCAGCATTTAGCAGTCTCTCGCTTACCATTATTCTATGATGATAGACTATTTAGAAATGGGTCTGCTTGCTCAAGATAATTTTAACATTGAGTTAGCCCTGTCACTATAATATCTGGTTGACTTGTCTGCTTTTTAGAGTATCCTATATTTGTTTTAAAATGGAAGCCAACATGTTCTGATTATATCTGCTTTTATGTACCTGCAAAGCGATATGATAAAACTTTCTTAATTTGAATTTAAATGGAAGAGCAATAGCTAAATATGTTCTATTTACTCGTGAAAGGATTTCCACCAATTGATGCAATTAAAATAAAAATATATGAGGACATTTACTAAAATCTGAGGAAATTTGCTAAAACCTGACACAACACAATACAGTATGACAGGGCAACAACCAAAGCTGATGCATCTCATTGCGTCAAAGGGCGAGAGCCGAACAATGCCATTTTTCCTAAGATGTGGTGCTGTTTCTCTTTCCCCAAGAGCAGGTTCTCTTTTCACTGTCTTGTGCCAAGGCAAAAACTCTGGCACGAGAGTGCAAGTCTGCAGGCCATATGTCAAGCATAGGTTTGTATGGTTCCCTTTCTGTACAAACTACTATGCTTATACATAGTCAAAAGATTTTCTAACTTTGTGTGTGTGCTGTACATTACAGCGCACAGGCAAGTATAGAAAGGTTTTGAGAAAAGAAAATGTTTCTCTTACGTTACGCTTGCCTCGAGGAGGCGTAATTTTTAGATGTAAATCCCTGTGTATCTTTTTTAGTAGATAGGGATTTGCGTTAGAACACATGGGTGGTTGATGGAAATGTCCATTAACCACCCATTGTATGCCCCATCTGAATCAAAGTAGAACATATCGCTACTTTGCAATACTTTAGGCGACTAACTGAAATTGCTTACTAAAGTAAATCCCAGTACAATACTTTGTACTTGAATTGTGTCACTTTTTTGACACAAACCCTGTGTCAAATGGTAGTAAATGTACCTCTTATTTTTGTCTAATTAGTGTATTATAGATAAAACTATTTGAATTGCACATTTGTTTTTACGAGCTGTACAGTGCTTTGTAAGCTGTCTTGCTTTCTGAGCATCCCTACCATTCAGAGCTTCACCGAATGGTAATTGTTTAGGGGGTAAATTGTGGGCATCTATCCATGAAGAACAACACAAATCTCGTGTATAGAATGTGAACGATTAATGTAATTGCAGAAGTTTATATAGATCAGTATGTTCTTCAGGTTTGTTTTATGCTCTTGCCCTCGTTTTAAGATTTAAAATGCCACAATACAATAGAAGTCCAACGCTCTTTCTTTTTAGAATAATCAATATATATGTCAATGAAAACTAGGTTACATTGGAATCATATTTTTTAACTTAAAAATACGTATTATTCAAGAAACCATTTGAACTACTTTTGATGTGCGCACAAGCTGCTGGAATTGATGAGCAAGTTATTAAGTTCCACATCATGTTATCTGTCTGCAGAAAAACTGAATTCGGCAAGGTATATAAAACATGTTTTCATCTGTCACAGAATCGTATATTGTTTGAAGTTTGTGTGTACGTGCTCATGGCGTGTGGGAGGGTGGGAGGCCCTTGCCAAAATCCTTATACCCCATTCATTTAAAACATAAATTACATGAAGCTACATGTTATCTAAATGGCTTGACGAATGCTCTTTGTTAGTGCAAGGGTTTTCCTATGAGGGGTGCTTCCATGTGTTAAGAGGAACAGTAAGTTCACCATTAGCCACATGATCTTTTACTGCTGTGGCCCCCTTCTCCAGAAAGCCCCGAACTGTGTTTAGGTAGTGCTGGGCAAAGCTAGGCAAAACAAAGCTTCCAGTCTGTGGCCTAATAATAGCTCCCGCGTGCGTGGGACTACGAGCTCTTGGAGGGGGGGGGGGGGGGTGGCCCTCTGGCACTGTGCACAGACGGCACTGAGAGCTCCTGACTGGGTCATAGTGTGGAGGGGCCCTCTATGAACTTTGCAGCCGAGGCGGTTTAGGTTTTGGTAATCCGCTGCTTCCAATGAGATCGCAGCCTGTCTTGTCGACTCCCATCACTACTGACAGCAGTGCTCCAAATAGCCTCACATGTGAGTCCTGTCAGTGCTTAATTTATAAATAAAAAGGTGCCAGTGCCCAAAGCCCTCCTCTTAACCCCTTAGCTGCTGGGCCTCCTCCCCTCTCCCCCGGGCTGAGCCTTTTTTTGCCTATTTGGGGTAGTTTGTGCTTAGGCCTTCATAACGTTTGATCCACATAAGCTATCCACGCCAAATTTGCATCCTTTTTTTCCAACGTCCTAGGGATTCTAAAGGTACCCAGAGTTTGTGGGTTCCCCTGGAGGAGACCAAGAAATTAGCCAAAATACAGCAAAAGTTTAGTTTTTTTTAAAAAATTGGAAAAAAGGGCTGCTGAAGAAGGCTTGTGGTTTTTTCCCTGAAAATGACATCAACAAAGGGTTTGCGGTGCTAAAATCACTATCTTCCCAGCTTTCAGGAACAGGCAGACTTGAATCAGAAACCCACATCTTCCAGCACAATTTTGGCATTTTACTGGGACATACCCCATTTTTACTATTTTTTGTGCTTTCAGCCTCCCTCCAGTTAGTGACAGGAATGGGTGTAAAACCAATGCTAGATCCCAGAAACCTAAACATTTCTGAAACGTAGACTAATTTCTGAATTAAGAAAGGGGTCATTTGTGTAGATACTACAAGCTTTTCTGCAGAAAATAACAGCTGAAATTAAAAAAAATTGAAATTGAGCTGAAACATAACAGACATTTTTCTCCATGCTTTACTCTGTAACTTTTTCATGCGATGTCAGATTCTTGAAAGCAATATACCGTTACGTCTGCTGGACTCTTCTGGTTGTGGCGATATATAGGGCTTGTAGGTTCATCAAGATCCCTAGGTACCCAGAGCCAATAAATGAGCTGCACCTTGCAATGGGTTTTCATTCTATACCGGGTATACAGCAATTTATTTGCTGAAATATAAAGACTGAAAAATAGGTATCAAGAAAAACTTTGTATTTCCAAAATGGGCATAAGATGAGGTGTTGAGAAGCAGTGGTTATTTGCACATCTCTGAATTCTGGGGTGCCCATACTAGCATGGGGATTACAGACCATTTCTTAAATAGACGTCTTTTTTACACACTGTCTTACATTTGGAAGGGAAAAATGTAGAGAAATACAAGAGGCAATAACACTTGTTTTGCTATTCTGTATCCCCCCAAGTCTCCCAATAAAAATGGTACCTCACTTGCGTAGGTAGGCCTAATGCTCGTGACAGGGAACGCAACATGGACACATCACATTTTTACATTGAAATCTGATGTGTTTTTTGCAATGTGCCTAACTGTAGGTTTTGGCCTCTAGCTCAGCTGGCACCTAGGGAAACCTACAAAACCTGACATTTTCGAAAACTAGACACCTAGGGGAATCCAAGATGGTGTGACTTGTGGGGCTCTCACCAGGTTCTGTTACCCAGAATCCTTTGTGAACCTCAGAATTTGGCCCAAAAAACACATTTTCCTCACATTTCGATGACAGACAGTTCTGAAATCTGAGAGGAGCCACAAATTTCCTTCCACCCAGCGTTCCTCCAAGTCTCCCAATAAAAATGGTACCCCACTTGTAAGGGCAGGCCTAGCGCCCGTGACAGGAAATGCCCCAAAACACAACGTGGACAAATCACATTTTCCGAAAGAAAACAGAGCTGTTTTTGGAAAGTGCCCAGCTGTGGATTTTGGCCTCTAGCTCAGCCGGCACCAAAGGAAACCTATCAAACCTGTGCATTTTTGAAAACTAAACACCTAGAGGAATTCAAGATGGGGTGACTTGTGGGGTTCTCATCATGTTCTGCTACCCAGAATCCTTTGCAAACCTCAAAAATGTCCAAAAAACCCTTTTTCCTCACATTTCGGTGAGAGAAAATTCTGGAATCTGAGAGGAGCCACCTATTTCCTTCCACCCAGCGTTTCCCCAAGTCTCCCCATAAAAATGGTACCTCACTTGTGTGGGTAGGATTAGCGCCCGCAACAGGAAATGCCCAGAAAAACAATGTGGACACATCACATTTTCACAAAGAAAACAGAGCTGTTTTTTGGAAACTGCCTACCTGTCGATTTTGGCCTGTAGCTCAGCTGGCACCTAAGGAAACCTACCATACCTGTGCATTTTTTAAAACTAGACAGCTAGGGGAATTCAAGATGGGGTGACTTGTGGGGCTCTCACCAGGTTCTGTTACCCAGAATCCTTTGCAAACCTCAATATTTGGCAAAAAAAACACTTTTTCCTCACATTTTGATGATAGAAAGTTCTGGAATCTGAGAGGAGCCACAAATTTCCTTCAACCCAGAATTTCCCCTAAGTCTCCCAATAAAAATGGTACCTCACTTATGTGAGTAGGCCTAGTGCCCGCGACAGGAATAGATCACACAACTGTGAATGTTCGTCCTTACATGAGGGCAACTGTTGACCCTGGGGTGATCCATTCCTGACCAGGCACTAGGTACAGGCCCTCAAGTGGGGTAGTGTTTTTATCAGGACAGGTGGGGAAACACTGGGTGGTGGGAATTTTGTGATCCCAGCATAATCCTGTAGTTTGTGTAACAGAAATGCAAGAAAAAATAGAGTTTTTATTCAACATTTCAGCTTTGCAGGGTCTCCACAATTCGATTTGGGCGGTGGAATTTGGGGCTGAACTAAATTGGGGAGCTCCCATGAGAGCACTCTCTCTTTGTGCTTGCCACCACATGCACCTGCTCTCTGGGTTGGACTATCCCGCTATTGTCCTGTTGCACAGACTGTGCTTGCGAACGGACAGCAGGACTGTCCTCATCACCTCCCTCATAATTACTGGAAGAGGAGTTATCGAATGGGACTCCTCCGGCTGAAAAATCACACCCAGAGTCTGCGCCATTGTCCTATCCCTCAGATGCTGTTTCAGTATCTGCTGTCTCAGTCTCTGATCCTATGTCAGAGCTGTCCTCGATAACCTGAGTGAGTGCTTTCGCAGCAGTCATCCAATGAGATGCCATCTCTGCTACTGGCTAAACTGTTGCTCTAAAACACTAGTCTATGTAGACAGTCACAACATTTCTGGTGTATGTGTGATACGTGCAACAGTAGAGGTCACCTTACCTTCACTTTTTCCCTCAATCAGCACGTTCTTTCAAGACACACAAACAACACCTCGTCACATACCTATCGTCACAGCTGTTAGCACCCCGAGCGCACAGTCCAACAATCACTATTAGTGCTCTCACTTGCATGTCCTCCTCCTCAGATTCCCTCACTACCACCCAGCAAAAGTGTCCTTCATCTCTCCATAGCCGCTCCCCGCACATACATTTCATTTGTATTATAGCGCAGGTAATGGCTGACTTTACGAATGTACTCAGATATTTACATAAAATACAGACTTGCTCTTTGCAGTAGGCATATAAACCTTCTGCACTACTTTATGGCATCAAAACTGTCACTGGACAAAAGTCTAATCCTTTTGTAGCAGTAACATAATCACAAGACTTTCTTGACTTATTTACTGCTGCCTAAAAGCTACAGTTGAAACGCGTCAGTTGAAGTATGTGCATTGCTTAGAAGACGCAAGCTGCAACTGCAAGACAACTGGTGGCAACTATATATATATATATATATATATATATATATATGTATATATATATATATATATATATATATATATACATACACACATGTCCAGTTTTCCTGGGGGCCGATCACAGCCCCCAGGGAAACCACACATGCATTGACAAAAGTGATATATATATATATATATATATATATATATATATATATATATATATATATATATAATTTATATCTATATTTTTTTTATATATATATATATATATATATATATATATATGTATAGATTTATATCTATAGAGATATATCCATCTAGGTAGATAGATATATCTATATTTATATATTTATATATATTGATCTATTGATATATTGACCTATATATTATTTTAGTAGTTGTATGGTTTCCTTTTTTAAAAACAAAAATATGCCCCTAGGAGGGATGCCAGCCCATTTGCCGGTGGGGGGGCGACCCCCCAAGTCAAATCCCTGGTGGCTTGTGGGGTTTCATGGCCCTCAATTGCAGAGGACCAGGAAACCTATTCAGGAAGGCCTCGTTTGAAAGGGGAGAGTCTGCCTCTGCTGGGAGTGAGACAGGTGTTCTGACCCAATACCCTCCTGACTCAAATAGGCCCAAACAGTTATGTTGCCTCTGTCTGCTCTTACTAGGCCAAATAGATAATGCACTTAGCTGGCAACGGGCACATAGTGAGCAGTTAACTGAAGTAGGGAGGATGCTGCAAATCATGCAACGCCACTTTCCATATTGATGATTGCTCTGAAACAAGGACAAAATGTATGGTTTCTTCTTTCAGAGATGTTTTTGGCAGGAAACTATTGACCCTAAGGGAATAGCTTATGTCACTTTCTGAAGAGGTGGATGTTGCAAAACTGAATTAGATCTCACACTGTAAAGGTGGATGCAGTGATGTCACTCCTGTACAGGTAAATGCTGTGAATTGAGGTCAGCTTGCTTGTTTTCTTCTCTGGATTTGCACTTTAATTTCTCTCATGTGCTATTTGCCCCAAATCTATTGGCACTACTTTCTTCTTGCCTCACCCCAGTGGAAATGGCTCCAAGTCATCTCAAGTTCTTAGGGAACTTCTGTACTAAAACCATAGAAAATGGACTATCATGGAGTCAAATGAAAATTTATATGCCTGGAAGATAACAAGTAGACCATAAGAAAATAGGCATTTCTTCAGCCATCCCAATGCAAAACTCTCTATTATAGAAGGAGAGTATTGGACACATAGAAAAGAATTCCAGGCAGCAACAGAAACTAGACTTTTTGTTACTGACCTTCGCTGAAGACGGGAGGGGGGACTTTTTATGGCTTGAACCCATGGCTTGGGGTCCAAAAGCCTTTCATAAATGTTTGGACCTATTTTGAAGCACCAGAAAAGAAGGTACAAAACCTTTTGCAGGTTGTGGGATTTCACATTTTTTTTATCTCTGGAGGGAGGAGACTATCTGAGAATTTACTTGAAAATGCTGCAAACCTTCTGGCTACATTTTAGAAGTTTCTCCTACTTTAAATGTATAAAATAGAAGTTCATATCTACTGTCAGAGAGTAAAGCAGTGGTATCCAGCCTGGGGAACCACGCTCTACAACAGCTTCAAGTCTTGCATAGCTGAGAATGTCTCTAATCCTGAAAGTTAAATTTTTTATCAGGACAAGCGTTACCTGACCACTCCTTCTAGATGGTTGTTTGTACAGTGTGCTTAGGTGGCGGTTTTCTGAACCCATTAGACTAACTATCAATTTGACTCTCGCAGGGTCTGCTAAGGAATTGCTTTTTTTTGTACAATGACTTTAAATCCATATAGTTTAATTTTTTTGTGTCAATTTACTCATTACATTTTCATCTTCATTTGTGGTCTTGTGTTGATGCACCTTCAACTCTTTTTCTACGAAGAAGGCTTTGCTGCTTTTGTGATTGTGCCAGGGATTGTGGCTGTTGCTGTTGTTGAAAAGTCAATAAATCCACCCACGCTTAACTTGGGTACTTTTGCACAAAAAGCAGTCTGGCTTAACTTAGAGGCAAAGAGTAAAGTATCCATGCAGCACACAAAATAAATCATTTAACAAGAAAATGACAACAATCCAATCAGTAGAACTGGAGGTGTAGGTTTTTTAAAGTATTTAGTGAAAATTAACACCAAACAGATCAAAGCTCCAACCGAGAACATCTAGAAGACCAAGACAAAGTAAAAAAATATGGCCAACCGCAATGGAGCGTGGGGCTGACACAAGAAGTGGATTAGGCCCTAGAAGTGCTTACCTTCGGATTTGGAAGAATTTGTTGAAGAGCCAATGAAGTTGCGCTGAAGATTTTTACGTTTGGACTTAGTCACTTTTATGGAAGTCAAAAATCTCCAGCAAGACGATGCAGGAGGCTGAAGCTGGAGACAGATCCATGAGTTTGGTAACTCTTTGGTGAAGAATCACTTTGTGATTCGCATTCCACTTTCTTAGTATATGGTTTGTGTTGTCTGTAGGCCTATTGCATCCTATTGCATTATTTTGTGTTTTCTACTGTTTGCACTATTCTGTGACTATTTACTTACCTGATTTTGGTCTGTGTATAATAGTTACCTCCTGAAGGAGTATTGCCTCTAAGATATTTTTGGCTTCGTGTCACTAAAATAAAGTACCTTTATTTTTGGTAACACTGAGTATTGTCTTTTATTGTGTATGAGTACGGTATAACTATAGTGGTATTGCCGGAGCTTTGCATGCCTCCTTGTCCTGTAGGAAGGTAACCGCTTCCCTTGTTATCCCCACTTTTGGCCTGTTTGTGAGTATGTGTCAGGGTGTTTTTACTGTCTCACTGGGATCCTGCTAGCCAAGACCCCATGCCCATAGTGGAAACCCTATTTATCAGTGTGTTTTATATGTCGCACTTCGACCCTGCTAGACAGGGCCCCAGTGCTCATAGTTTGTGGCCTAAATGTGTTCCCTTTGTGGTGCCTAACTGTGTTCCTGAGACTCTGCTAACCAGAATCTCAGTGCTTATGCTCTCTCTGCTTTTAAAATTGTCACTGCAGGCTAGTGACCATTTTTACCAATTCTGATGGGCACACTGGAACACCCTGATAATTCCCTAGTATATGGTACCTAGGTACCCAGGGTATTGGGGTTCCAGGAGATCCATATGGGCCGCAGCATTTATTTTGTCACACATAGGGAGCTCAGACCAACATTACACAGGACTACCACTGCAGCCTGAGTGAAATAACGTCCACGTTATTTAACAGCCATTTTACACTGCACTTAAGTAACCTATAAGTAACCTATATTTCTAACCCTCACACGGTGAAGGTTACGTGCAAAGTTACTAAGTGTGAGGGCACCCTGGCACTAGCCAAGATGCCCCCACATTGTTCAGGGCAATTTCTTCGGACTTTGTGAGTGCGGGGACACCATTACACGTGTGCACTACATATAGGTCAATACCGATATGTAGCTTCACAATGGTAACTCCAAATATGGCCATGTAACATGCCTAAGATCATGGAATTGTCCCCCCATGCCAAATCTGGTATTGGGGTGTCAATCCCATGCATTCCCAGGGCTCCAGCATGGACCCCGGGTACTGCCAAACTAGCTCTCTAAGGTTTTCACTGCAGCTACCGCTGCTGCCAATCCACAGACAGGCTTCTGCCCTCCTGGGGTCTGGGCAGCCCAGTCCCAGGAAGGCAGAACAAAGAATTTCCTCTGAGAGCGGGTGTTACACCCTCTCCCTTTGGAAATAGGTGTTAAGGCCTGGGGAGGAGTAGCCTCACCCAGCCTCTGGAACTGTTTTGAAGGGCACAGATGGTGCCATCCTTGCATAAGCTAGTCTACACCGGTTCAGGGATCCCCCAGCCCCTTCTCTGGCGCAAAAATGGACAAAGGAAAGGGGAGTGACCACTCCCCTGTCCATCACCACCCTAGGGGTGGTGCCCAGAGCTCCTCCAGTGTGTCCCAGACCTCTGCCATCATGAATTCAGAGGTGTGAGGGCACTATGGAGACCTCTGAGTGGCCAGTGCCAGCAGGTGACGTCAGAGACCCCACCTGCTAGGTGCTTACCTGGTTAGGTGGCCAACCCTCCCCTGAGGGCTATTTAGGCTCTCTCCTGTGGGTTTCTCATCAGATAACGAATGCAAGAGCTCATCAGAGTTCCTCTGCATCTCTCTCTTCAACTTCTGCCAAGGATCAACCACTGACTGCTCCAGGACCCCTGCAAAACTGCAACAAAGTAGCAAGACGACTACCAGCAACATTGTAGCGCCTATTCCAGCTGGCTTTCTCGACTGTTTCCTGGTGGTGCATGCTCTGAGGACTGTCTGCCTTCAACCTGCACTGGAAGCCAAGAAGAAATCTCCTGTGGGTCGACAGAATCTTGCCCCTGCTAACGCAGGCACCAAACTTCTGCATCACCGGTCCTCTGGGTCCCTTTTCATCTTGAGGAGCTTGGGCCCTGGAACATAGAAGCTAGATCCAAGTGACCGCGACAGTCCAGAGGTCCTTCTGTCCAAATTTGGTGGAGGTAAGTCCTTGCCTCCCCACGACAGACAGTAATCCTGTGTACTGCTTGAACTGCAGTTGCTAGGGCTTCTGTGCACAGCATATCCCAGGTCCCCAGCAGTCCGTCCTGCATTACTCAACTCGCTGAGTTGACCACCGACTTCATGGGACCCTCCATTGTAGTGTTGAGATGACCGCTGTGCTCAGATTTCTTGAATGCCTGTTCAAGTGATTCTGCGGGTTCTGCCTGCTTCTGTGTGGACTCTCTGTATTGCTGAATGCCCCCTTTGTCTCCTCCTCCAAGAGGCGACCTCCTGTCCCTTCCTGGGCCCAGGCAGCACCCATTTTCTTCTACCGCAACTCTTGCAGCTAGCAAGGCTTGTTTGCAGTATTTCTGTGTGGAAACAACTCTGCATCCTCCAACACGCCATAGTACATCTTCTGTGCAAAGGAAAAGTTCCTGGCACCTTCTGTTGTTGCAGAATCTTCAGCTTCTTCCACCCTGAGGCAGCCCTTTTGCACCTTCATCCAGGGTTTAGTGGGCTCCTACCCCCCCGGAGACTTGCGTGACTTGGTCCCCTCCCTTTACAGGTCCTCAGGTCCACAAATCTATCTTCAGTGTGTTGCAGTCAGTTGTTGCCTTTGCAGAATCCCCTATCTCGACTTTACTGTCTTTCTGGGGTAGTAGGGTAACTTTACTGCTACCTTTCAGGGTCTTTGGTTGGGGTATCTTGGATACCCTTAGTGTTTTCTTACACTCCCTACAACCCTCTGCACACTACACTAGGCCTGGGGCCCATTTGTGGCTCGCATTCCACTTTTAGAGTATATGATTTGTGTTGCCCCTAGGCCTATTTGTCTCCTATTTCATCCTATTGTATTCCACAGTGTTTTCACTACTTTTCTAACTGTTTACTTACCTGATTTTGGTTTGTGTGTATATTTTGTCTATTTTACTTACCTCCTAAGGGAGTATATCTTCTGAGATACTTTTGATATATTGTCATTAAAATAAAGTACCTTTATTTTTAGTAACTCTGAGTGTTGTGTTTCCTATGATGCAGTGCTATATGATATACGTGGTATACAAGGAGCTTTGCATGTCTCTTAGTTCAGCCTAAGCTGCTCTGCCATAGCTACCTCTTTTAGCCTAAGCAGCTAGAACACTACAAATCTACTAATAAGGGATAACTAGACCTGGCACAAGGTGTAAGTACCATCAGGTACCCACTATAAGCCAGGCCATCCTCCCACATGTACATCCTAAGCTGCTCTGCTACAGCTATCTCTAGAGAACCTAAGCTGCTAGAAGACTGACTACATTTCACTACAAAGGGATAACTGGACCTGCTATAAAGTGTAAGTACCTAGGGTACTCACTACAAACCAGGCCAGCCTCCTATAGGGGCTCAGTTGAACAGCCAGGCCTTGAGTTCTTTTCTAAAATTCCAGCAGAGAGAGAGAGGATGGCAGGTGAAGTGTGAGGTTGTTTCAGGACTTTACAACTAGGAACAAGAAGGAGCACCCCCCACTGTTGCTGCGCCAGATACAGGGGGGTAGGTGAGGAAGAGGGAGGGGGAGCGCAGGTGTCTCGGGGAAAGGTGGAAGTTCCGTTGGTGGTTGATGTAAGCTGGTCCCTGGTTGTGGAGGGCTTTGAAGGTGTGGATCAAACTCTTAAACTGGCATCTCTTCAAAATGGGGAGCAAGTGGAGCTTTTTAAGTTGGGGGTGATGTGGGTCTGTCTAGGGTGGTCTAGGATGCGCCTGACTGCTGAGTTCTGCATTGTTTGCAGTCTATTGAGGAGATGCAAGGTGATTCCTACGTAGAGTGCATTGCTGTAGTCCAGTCGGCTGGTGACAAGGGCCTGTGTGGTGGTCCATCTTGTGTTGATTAGGAACCACTTGAAGATCTTGTAGAGTATGCTAAGGGTTAGGAAGCAGGTGGAGTAAACTGCGTTGATCTGTCTTTTTTTGGCGCTATTCCTGTCCAGGCTGATCCCAAGGTTGAAGGCGTAGTCTGTCAGATTGGGCGAGGGTCTTATTTTGGGAGGCCACCGGGGGTCGTTTCATGTGGAGATGTTGTTCCCAAAGATCAGTCTTGTCTTTTTTTATTTGGGCAAGGCAGCAGGCTGTGTTTGAGAAGGAGTTGCTTTTGTGCACCGAGCACTAGATGAGGTCTCTTGAAGCTATTGATCATGTTTGTAAAAAGCTCAAAGCAGGAGCCTGTTGCCGTCGGGCCTGGTGAAGATTTTTACCTTCTACTTAGACTACTTTTTCAAGTTGAACATCTCCAACAGGATGAAGCTGCAAGCCAAAGAGGGCAGTCCTCTGAGGTACAAAGCAGGCCCTAAGAACCAGCTACTAAATGGTTAGGGTAAGAAAATGCAAAGTTTCTAAAAGTGACCTTTTCAGAATCATGTCTAAACATCTGACTTTACCATAAAAGAGGATTTTAAATCATAATTCATTTGAGTTGGAACTTGACATACCTTTCTGTTCCCAATCAAATGCTAGCACTTATTAAATGAAACATGGAAGTCCAATATTAGCAATTGGATTAGATAGAATTTATTGTAGTAAAAAATGCCTTCAGGCGTTTTTCACTACCAGGACACATAGGGGGTGATTCTGACCCTGGCGGTAAATACCGCCAGGGCCGGGGTCCGCGGGAGCACCGCCAACAGGCTGGCTGTGCTCCTTTGGGCATTCTGACCGCGGCGGTACAGCCGCGGCACAGCCGCGGCACAGCCGCGGCCAGAAACGGAAAGTCGGCGGTGTACCGCCGACTTTACGCTGCCCAGGGGAATCCTCCATGGCGGCGCAGCTTGCTGCGCCGCCATGGGGGATTCCGCCCCCCTCACCGCCATCCTGTTCCTGGTGGTTTCGACCGCCAGGAACAGGATGGCGGTGAGGGGTGTCGTGGGGCCCCTGGGGGCCCCTGCAGTGCCCATGCCAATGGCATGGGCACTGCAGGGGCCCCCGTAAGAGGGCCCCACTGTGAATTTCAGTGTCTGCTTAGCAGACACTGAAATTTGCGACGGGTGCTACTGCACCCGTCGCACACCTTCCACTCCGCCGCCTCCATTTGGAGCCGGCTTCATTGTAGAAGGGTGTTTCCCACTGGGCTGGCGGGCGGCCTTTTGGCGGTCGCACGCCAGCCCAGTGGGAAACCCAGGATGACTGCTGCGGTCTTTTGACTGCGGTACGGTCTTCTGGCGGTTCCCGCTTGGCAGGCGGCTCCCGCCGCCCGCCAAGCTTGGAATGACCCCCATAGATCTTTAAAATCCATGCCCTACTCCTTAAATGCACCCTGATCTGTGGGCTGTTTGGGGTCTAGCTCTGGGTTCACTTATATGTTTTAAAATTAATGGTTTAGCCATAACAAAAGGTTTATTTTGCCAGGTAGAATTGCCATTTTTAAAACTACACTGCAGGCTGCAACAGCAGGCCTGAGACAAATCCTTACAGTGCTACTTAAGCGGATGCACAATGAGTGCCTCGGGCACACGTAGCATTGAATTTATAGGTCTTGGGTACATGTAGTATCATATATTAGCGAATTATGAGTCATTTATATATGCCAATCAGGTGTAAGCTAAGAGTACCATATTTTAAGGAGAAAGCACAAACACTTTAGCACTGGTTAGAAGTGGTAAGTGCACAGAGGCCTAATGACAACAAATACAACATTTTGAAAATAGGAGAGGTTAATGCCAAATGTCTGAGGGAAGACCACATCACTGATGTGAAGTTTAACATCTAGTCTATAATGAATAGATATCTATGTCTTCGAAACTGCCATATCAGAGCACAAAAAACTCTTATCAAGTTCTGTGGTGCATTCGGTGAGGAAAATGTAGCCCAAATTGGATACCCTTGCTTTCCAAAAGCACTCACCACAGTTGTATGTGTATTTACATTCTAGAACCCAAAACTGTGGAACCATCTGGTTGTTGCTACCAAGCAGCCATTGACACTCATCTCTTCTACTGATTGCCATTTGTTTTAATCTGTTATAGCACCAAAATGCCTCCAGCATACAAGTCATTGCAAGTACTCTCTCACTCCTTTTTCACTTGCTCACTGACTCACATATGCAAATTGCTTCAATAAAGTCAATAAAGAGAGTTCTGCAGTGTTCTGGGCATGTGAACAATTCTGCTTATTTCTCTATGGAAAACAAATCACTGTCATCGCAGATCAGGCATCAGTCTCCATTTTTGGAAACTCTAAAGCCAAGAAGACTTCATATTGAAAGATGAGGTTTGAGGCTGTATGACTAGCAATTCCAAAGTAAACACAAGCCTGGAACAAAAAGCAGAATACTGTTGATTTGTTTCTCATTAGTATAAAGTTCCCTTTTTGGATGGTCATCCTCCACTTTTTGCTGCTTGATGCTGTTGCTTTTCACCTGTAAGTGTGCTGAGGGCTGTTAACCAGATCTCAGCACCAATTCTCTTTACCTTAACTGTACTTCAAAATTGCATATGCAGATTGTCAAGGATTTACCACCCATGTAAGTCCCTAGTAATTGGTACCAGGGGTACCCAGGGCAAAAGTGGTGAATTTTGCCACCCTGTGTGACCCAAGTAAAAGTGAGACTGTAGAGCTGCCATGTCAGTCTGCACAAGCAGCCTGTCTTTACTGGCCATAGACATAGAAGGCAGGCTTCCTATAGCCCAGTAGGCATGGTGCACTGTAGTATGAATGAGGACATATATGCATGAGCTTATATGACCCCAACTGTCCATAGGATAACATGGACTGGCACCTGGGCAGTTCCCAGATTCCCAGCTCTGTGATGGCCCAGCTGATTCCCTCCGTGTTTGGTATCACACACCTTGCTTTTTAACCCTGACCACGATGCTCATGCCCAGGATTAACTACCATTTGCCCTGGTGGCATCCTTAGAGGGTGCCCACCAAGTTACTAAGCTCTCTACTGTTTTGGCAGGCTCTCTCTCTCGAGCCTCTGTCACCACAGACATGAATCTGCCCTCCTGCTGGTTATGCTAGCACTTCAACAAGATGGAGTCAAAGGGGACTGGGCACGCATACGGACATACCTTCTCCCTCCCATGATGGCTGGTGTGAAAGGTAATCAAGGCAGTGAGCCTCAAAAGCTTCCCCCACCCTTGATATGTAATCACTTGTACCCCAGTGGAGGACAAAACCCTTTCTATCCTGTCCAGCTTGACAGGCAGGAAAATTATCTATGCAGGAGGCATATACCTCCAAAAGGCTACCCACACCTTTAGGGGGTGGGCTAGACGATGTGCACAGGTGAGGAATGGTTCTACCATCTTGGCAATGCTTAGGAGTAGTGTGTTCTGGGTAGTAAGTGACATCTTCCTACAGGAAGTTGTCATTGCAGGGGCAAACTAATCGTACTGACCAGTAGCCCATTGGCCACTGTCCCCCACACCACTAACACCCCTTATTGTAAGATTTAAGGGTTTCCCCTAACACCAGACCCTCAGTTCTTACTTGCAAAGAAGAAGAGGCACAAAGAAGAAGTCATCACTGACAACAGGACCTGGACTCCAGCCACAGCACAAAAAGAGGACACTGAAGTGACCTAAGGAAACCACCACTGGAACTAAGTGACCAACATGTGCCCATGGTGAAAGCTCATTGGTCCCAGCAAGAGCAACCCCTGGGGACACGGAGAAGACAAAAAAGATTCCCCTGATTGGTGGTACCAGTCCCCTGCAACTTGCAGGTGTTACGCCATGCTCAAGTTGAATAAGTGTGACCGGACAGGCTCTGTGTGAGTGAGCCTATGGAAACTCAGTGTTCAGCATCCAAAGAGTGGAAGTGTGGTCTCTGCCAAGTTTGGGTTCTAAGGAACTACCCTTGCAAGTGCAAAGGGTAGCGAGTGTGATCACCTCCAAGTACCTGTTTGTCAAGTAGTGCAACTTGCCAACAGCTGTGGACCCTGACAGCACCAAGGACAGCCAAAGCATCCAGACTTACCGGGTAAAGTAATAGGAAACTAACTGTTGACTCTTGGTCTAGGGCCCCATAGAACCATATGTCCAGTTGGGGTTCCAAGGAACTCCCCCGGCAAGTGCCCGAATGCACACCTTGATTTTCCCTGTTGACTTCAATAGCAACCGTTTGACAGCAAGATTTACAGTGATTTTCCAAAGCTTCTTAAATTCCCAAATCCTGTTGTATGTATGATACAAAGTTTGTTTTGGTGTCTAAATTAATATAAAAATCTTTTTTTAATTTTTTTATTTGTGTGGGATTTCTTTCGAGTCATGTCGTTCATATTGGTACTTCGAAATGCTTTACACAAGTTCCTCTAAGTAGCCTGACTGCTCTTTGCCACAGTACCGGGACTGAGCTAAGGTTAACTAGTGTGAACCCAAGGTCTACTATTGGATAATGTACCAGTATCACATGGTAAGACTACCCTTTCATACCACATAATACTGCCACCTTGCTACACTCAGGAACTCAGTGATCTCTCATCACATCTTGAGCATTCATTGTGAGAAACACATATGTTACAATGTACAGTAGGGCTGCCTTATGACCATCAAAAGCAACAAAATATTCAAAGCTACTTGGGATGGTTCCAAAGTACCTGGTGTGACTGAGATCATTTTCGCTGAGCAGGAGGTATATAGTCAGTATCAAAAGGGTGTCTGCATTTTTAGGGTTAACTGGCAAACAGAAGAATGGACATTACTCTATGGAACTAGATTAGATATATTACAAGGAATGTAAATCTGAATCAGGAAGGACACAGCGGAATAGAAGCCAGGTGCGGCTTGTACCCTTTTAAAAGTGGTGGGGCAAATTAAGTGCCCCACCACTTCCTAAAAAAAAAAAACTCCCTCCAAAACCCCAAAGTAAACCACCCCTCCCTCCAACAGTCCAAGAAAAACCATAACACTAACTACAAAATAAACACAACCACTACACTTACATGCATTATACACACATGCTTTAGACATTTAAAATAAATAAAAAACTGCACTTACACACTGGCTGTGCATCCTCCTTGGTGCTCTTCCCCTTCTTCGATGCAGAAGTGCTGCTGTAAGCAATCCAGACACTGCTCTCATGCTGTTAACCAACATGAGAGAAGCGCTTGGATTTTAACGAGTGGCTTGACTGGATGCTCCATTAGGCCCTAAAGACCTGTGCTTGGTCCCCACCCAGCTATCTTCAGTGGAGAGATTCAAAGGGTGAATGTCACTTTGGTTGGTGCAAAACTGTAGGAGGCTGGCCTGCCTTGTAGTGGGTACCTTGGGTACTTCACCTTACACCAGCTCCAGTTATCTTTTATTAGTGAAAATGTAGTAGTGCTCTAGCATGTTAGGCTGATAGAGGTAGCTATAGAAGAGAGCTTAGGTTGAACCTGGAGACATGCAAAGCTCCTGCAATACCACTTATAGTCACACAGTACTTATACACAAGTAAAGACAATACTCAGTGTTACCAAAAATAAAGGTAGTTTATTTGGGTGACACAAGGCCAAAAATATCTTAGAGGCAATACTCCTTCTGGAGGTAAGTATTAAACACAATACATACGCTAGACACCACAATAAGGTAAGTAATTAGACATATGATAGTGCAAACAATAGAAATATAGAACGCAATGGGACAAATTAGGTCTGGGGGCAACACAAACCATATACTAAGAAAGAGGAATGCAAATCACGAATTCCCCCCAGACAAGTGTAGTGGTAGTGAATGCTGGACAGTAATAATGCAGTAAAGGTAAGTAAATTACCCCACAGCAGAGCCCAGAAAAGTAGGAGTAAACTACTGCCAGTTTCCTTAGGACACACTAGAGGCCGTGGCTAGAGTTATTGCAAGAACCAAACAAGACTGCAACCAACAAATGGTAGATTCCTGGACTTGAAGACCTGCAAAGGAAGGAGACCAAGTCCAGAAGTCGAAAGAAGTTCCAGGAAGGACTGGATCCCCTGCCAACCCAGAACAGGGTGCAAAAGAAGACTCCCCAGTTGGGCGAAGACTACAGAAATGTACCCAAGGAAGATGTCAGCGGGTTTCTGCATGATGCACTGGATGTCCCACAAAGAGAAGTTGGATGCAGGTGAGCTTTGGCACTGGATTCGTCCAACAAGCCTTGGCTCCGGCAAAGTCATGTTTTGCAACAAAGTGGCGCTATCTGGACCCAGGAGGGGCCTCAGCTCTGTGAGGAGGAAGAGGGGGCTCTCAGCACTACAGAGAGACCTCAGAAGATCAGACAGCACCCACGGGAGTCCAGGACACGGGGACAAAGGAGGTGCAAAATGTGGTTGGTTCAGCACTACAAAGGAGGGTTCCACGCCACCGGAGGTCAACTCAGTGAGTTGAGCGTCACAGGATAAAGCGCTGTGGACCTGGCCCAGGCTGTACACAAAGGAATTTTGCAAATAGTGCACAGAGGCCTCAGGAGGTGAAGAAGACACTGTGAACAGCGGTACTGTTGTTCTCGGGGAAGGCAAGGTCTTACCTCCTCCAAATTGGGACAGCGGGACCTCAGGACAGTCTTTGTTGGAGGGGTCCACCCTCTGTGTTCCGAGGAGCGTACTCATCACCAGGAGAGGAGTCCAAGAAAACCGGTCGTCGACTTAGAAGGTGCCTGCATGAGCAGGGAAGTGACTCCATCATTCTACAGGAAATTCTTCGGTCCTTCTGGCGCAGGGTGAAGACAGGGAGTCCCCCGAGCATGCACACCGTGGAAACTGTTGCAGTTGCTGGCTGGAGCTGAAGTTGCAGAGGAAAAGTAGCCCTTCTGGATAATTTGTTGCTGTTACAACAGTTCCTGGTGCAGTCTGCGGTCGATCCAAGGTCAGCGGATGAATTAGTAGTTGCAGATGATTCCTGATGGAAACTTGCAAGCAGAATCTGAAGAGAAACCCACAGGAAAGACCCTAAATAGCCCTGAGAGGGGGATTGGCTACCTTATCAGGTATGGACCTATCAGGAGGGGTATCTGACATCACCTGCTGGCACTGGCCACTCAGAGGCCTCCAGAGTGTCCCCACACCCTGGAAAACAAGATGGCTGAGACTGGGACACACTGGAGGAGCTCTGGGCACCATCCCTGGGATGGTGATTTTGCAAGGGAGTGGTCACTCCACTTTCCTTTGTCCAGTTTCGTGCCAGAGCAGGGACTGGGGGTCCCTGAACCACTGTAGACTTGCTTATGCAAGGAAGACACCATCTGTGCCCTTCAAAGCATTTCCAGATGCTGGGGGAGGCTACCCCTCCCAGCCTGTACCACCTATTTCCAAAGGAAGAGGGTAACACCCTGCTCCCAAAGGAAATTCTTTGTTTTGCCTTCCTGGGACTGAGCTGTTCAGACCCCAGGAGGGCAGAACCCTGTCTGTGAGGTGGCAGCAGCTGTAGCTGCATTGCAAGCCTCAGAGAGCTGGTGGTCCATGGTGGAGCCCCCAGGATGCATGGGATTGGCTCCCCAATACCAGATTTGGAGTGGGGGGACAGTTCCATGATCTTAGACACCTTACATGGCCATATTTGGAGTTGCCATTGTGAAGCTACGTATAGGTGTTGACCTATATGAAGTGCACACATGCAGTGGTGTCCCCGCACTCACAAAGTCAAGGGAATTTGCCCTGAACTATATGGGGGTACCTTTGCTAGTCCAAGGGTGCCCTCACGCTTAGTAACTTTGCACCTAGCCTTCATTAAATGAAGGTTAGACAAATACGTGAGTTATATGTTACTTAAGTGCAATGAAAATGGCTGTGAAATAGTGTGTGCACTATTTCATGCAGGCTGCAATGGCAGACCTGTGAGAGGGTTTGTCTGAGCTCCTTATGGGTGGCAAAAGAAATGCTGTAGCACATAAGGATCTCCTGGAACCCCAATGGCCTTGGTACCTAGGTACCATATACTAGGGACTTATAAGGGGGGGGCCAATGTGCCAATTGAAATTGGTAAATGAAGTCACTACCCTATAGTGATAAATATAGCAGAGGAAGCATAAGCACTGAGGTTCTGGTTAGCAGAGCCTCAGTGACACAGTTAAGCACTATTGACAACACACACATTAGGCCACAAACTATGAGCACTGGGGTACTGACCAGCAGGATCCCAGTGAGACAGGCAAAAACATACTAACATACAGGTAAAAATGGTGGTAACATGCCAAGAAATGCTACATTCCTACAAAAACAGCCTGCCAATGTGACGTGCACTTTGGAGCGTCCAGTCGAGCCACTGCTCCAGAATGTCTACGGGTGATGCGTGTTGCAGCTGTATAAATAATAGATTTCATTGCCATTTTATTTTTGCCTGCGCAGCTCTCAGCGGGCAGTGAGGTGCTGGTTCTCTGCCCTTGAGAAGAAACGGCTACTGATAGAAGCCACTAAACTACTATCAAGTAAGAAGTCTTGGTTTCTATTTCTGGACACACTACATCCTAATTTTCTACCATGTGTGCCAGACCCTGTGTAAAAACTATTGCACCTAAGCAGTTTTAAATTCCACATGCTTGCAGTGATTGGGAGGAGGACTCCAATGAATGTATGGACCAATCCCAAATGGACAACATGTTCTTTTAGCTATTGATGAATATCTCCAGTTTCTAAAGGTTATGGCTATGTCCATTACTTCTACAGATGTTGTTGTCCTGATCATTTAAACTTTTAAGGTACCTGAAATTGTCAAGCCTGGCATCAGCACTCCATTCAGATAGAATACATATAATTTTTTTTTCAAATGTGCCAGACTATTACATTTATTCAAGCCTGTACAAGTAGCCACATTCACCAAAAAGCCCGTAGCATACGCACTCTCACAATAGATGACTATGGACAAATTGCTCTCAATATGTCCGGCAAGTTGTCAGTGGTGTTGCTATTTGGAAGGAATTTAAGAAGTGGGTTTCCGCAAAACAAAAAAATAGTTCACACCGGAAAGTACTGCAGCTGGATTGGCACTGAAAAGGGAAAGGGAAAGTATATGCAGACAGAAGGAGATACATTGTTTCACCCATCTGTGGGAGACCTTATTCTGGCTATACAAAAGGGTTATTATAATGCTTTACTCCACAACCATACTTTGAACTGATATCTGAGGGAAGCTTGGTGGAGGCAGTGGCATCAGTCCGGTGGCTTATAGGCCGGACACCGGCCAGTTAGCAGAGGTAAGTACTTTGGAGGTGAGTTTGGACCAAGGAAGTTATTGTTGGATGCAATGGTATAAAATATAAGGGTACAGAGGCACCAGATTAGGCACCCATGTTAGGTATCACGGGGACATGGCACCTGGGAAAGGGAAGCAGCGGAAAAGGTTTATTAACCAAAAGTGAGAGGACTCTATATTGATAGCAGAAGATAGGCCAGTGTAAGACCTTGAAGAAAATGAAAGTACTGATTAAGAAGGCAAAGGCAAGCCTGTAGGCAGGATCAGAAGGAGATAAATTCAAGATGGTAGCCCTCCAAAGGATGTCTTAGGGTGGGTGGCTGTGAGTAGATCAATGACAGATTTTGTGGGTAAACATTTTAAAAGGAAGATACCTAAACCATGATTGGAGGCAGGACTAATGGGAGAAGAAACAACAAGGGACTCTGGCAGCCAATCTTTAGACCTAAGTCTACCAATAGCAAGTATGACAGAATTATTGAGCCAAAATGAAATGTATATAGAATCCACACTGTTCTCATCACCAAGACTCTTCACTCTTTGAGAGTGGAGGAAGGCAATGTGAAGAAAGAAATGAGGATACAAAGGCAGGGTCTGGTTGGGAGGACCTTACTGGCTATGGGAGGGAGCAGAAGGAGGTAGAGGAGCAACACTCAGCCACTGTAAAAGAGGTCTTAAATGAGGTTTCAGAAGATTTAAGGCATAATTTTACTCTAAATGGAACTCTTACGGCATCCTCCTCTGCATCAATGTTAGATATTATGTTGATGTTACAGAACACTTTGCAAGGTCTACTTGAGGTATCTGCAATGAGTCATGATGTTTTGAAAGCACAGAAAGAGCAGTTTCTGGCTATGGTGGGGGAATTGAAGCAGATAAAATCTCTTGTGCCATCTATGGTTAGACTGGTGGAAGGGGGTAAGCAAGAAGTAGAAGTACCCCTCAAAGAGGAGGCTATAGCACAAAGCGTGTATGTGTGAAGGCATCCTATGTTGGTGAAGAGTCTTGGTGAATTTACTTGTTCTTGCAGGCTGTGTATTCAGAGGCCTAGAAGAGTAAGGACAACAAAAGGTGTGAGAAAAAGTACTAGGAATGTTGAAGTGCCTGTCCAAAGGGCCAGGGGCAACTCATTAACTCAAGATCTTGAAGTTAAATCCTCCAAAAAGGCCACTGGAGAAGTGAGAAGAACGAGTGGTCAAAAAAGGGGAGGGAGAGAATTCAAGCGGATTGTGAAGGAAGGAACACCCAGTCCCTGTGTAGAGAGAACATGGAGTATGATAAGCAAGTAAAGGTCAAGAGGGGTATGCAAAACCAGGGAGAAATGGAAAAGAGGGGTGGGAATGGAAAGGAAGGAGAAGAAAGGTAGTGTGAATAGGGATAGTGATGGTTTGGCATCTACTTCTATAGGGAATGGAATAGACAGTGATCTATAGTTGTATTTTGAACCTGCCCAAAAGGAGACAAAAAGGAAATGAACAAGGAATATACTCCCCCTCGACCATTCACAGTTACTATTTGCCTTCTCCAAATGCCCAAGTCTGAAAGACCTAGGAACTAAGGACCTTAGACAGGTAAGCTTTATGAAAAATATCCAGGGGAAGGAAGTGACCAAAGTACTGTTATATTCAGGATTAGTGAAGTTGTTGCTTATAAAGGCCGAAAGTGAAGTATTGAAGGAAGAGATACGGCTTGTTCAGAGAATTGAAATCCTGGAAGATGAGGGTTAGAATAAAGCATACCTTAGATACCATGCAGGGCTTGGCCTTCAACAAGTTAGGCTGATTGGTAAGAAGTATAGAGATAAGGAAGCCTTGGAAATAACTGTGCAGACCCCTGGTAAGGTCGTGGCCTGGGAGGATGTGTGCCACAAGAATAGGTATGCAGCTTTGTCATCCCTGGGTAATGAGGATGAGGGGTGGTTGAGTGAGATCAATTAGGATTCTGGTTCATTGCACTGTCTAGGAATATTGTCATGGACTATGAATGGTCTGGTGAGTATGTTAAAATCGAAGAAGTTGAAACAGATGGTTGAGATGTTTGAGATTGTATGTATGCAGGGAACCTGTCTGTGTGCTGAAAACCAATTTTTGATGGCTTTGTTCAGTTAAATAGGACGGATAAGGGAAGCTTCCCCTGGGGGACTAATAAATTTGGCCTCCATTAGAATCGCAAAGAAGGTTGTGCCAATAGATGTGAATTGTAAATGGATGATGGTGTGTCGAGGGAGTCTGCAGGATGGGGTTGTGGGATATGACTCCATGGTAATATTTTATGTACAGGATACTCATGGGGTAGAATATAGATCTGAACTGGGAAGATTCAGGGGTGAGGTAGATTTATCATGTGGAAGGTTCTATAAAGATGTACTCATTATCACAGGTTATTTTAACCATAAGTTAAACCCAGTCAGGGTAGATCTATGGCATAAAGAAATACTTTTGGCATATAATATTAATTCTGAGAGTTTTCCAGCAATAAAATGTGAGACACGTGAACAAGAACTTAACAAGTTTTTGGCCTCAAAGGCCTTATTTTGCAGTAATGGCCGGATGGTGTTAGATCGGCCGGCAAATCTTGTGTTTGAGTACGGGGCGCAGCCTTGTCCAATTGTTTATATGTTTATGCATGCATGGAATTTTGATTTGATCAATCAGTTTTGGGTCTGGGAAGAAGGAGGGAGTGATCATTACCCCTTAAAATTGGAACCAAGTAGGGGAGTAAGAAGATTTAGAGAAATGGTTCTCCCCATAACAATTGATTACCCAAAGCACCTCATTCACATATCTCTGAGGAGTAACTGGCAGCATTAGTCTCCTTCCAACAAGAAATCATGTTAAGTATGGCCCGGTTAACAATATAAAGTGGTTTGAGAACATTCCTAACCAAGTAGTTGCCTTTTTAAAGGTGGTCCTGAAAGGTAAAAAGGGACAATAGGATAGGGTTAAGAGCTTACAGGGGAAAAGAAGTGCCTGGTTTAATGAGTAATGTAGGAAATTAAAGGTGCTAATAAGAAAATATGAGAAAAGCCTTAGATTGAGGTATGATTATGAGAGTTATATTACCTTTCAGAAATTAAAGAAAGTATATAAAAAGATGATCCATAATCAGAAGAGGTTATATAAGGAGAAGTGTTGGGAGAATGTACTGGAGGCAATATATAGAAAATTATTTAGAAAAGTTTTGGAAACTCATGCAGGATGGTTCTGGGAAATCACCGGTTGGTATGAAGTGTGTAGTGGAAGAAGATGCCTGGGTCCATCACATAAAATAAATGCATAGTGCCGGGTCGGAGCAGGTTGCGGGGCCAACTATCCCATGGGTAGTGGTAGTTGAGGTCACCAGATCCTATTTTTGGCAGGAAATAGTAAACGCGCTATATCAGAATTGGTACAGACTCGAGCAGTTGGCCCGGATAATATTCCAGCTGCTATAATAAAGATCCAATCGGATTGGTGGGTAAATTGTTTTCTAGAATGTTTAATAACATATTGGATTTAGGCCAGCTACCTGTAAGTTGGAGAGCTGCAATCATTTGAGGGGATGCAAAGGATCCGAAGAATTACAGGTTGATTAACATTTTGGATGTTGGAGAAAAAATTGTTTTTTAAAATAGTATGGGGTAGTCTTAAGGAATGGGTTGTTATAAATCAAATTATTCCTCCAGAGCAGGGTGAGTTCAAAGAGGGTCACTAAATTATTGATCACTGTTTTGCCTTAAGGTCCATGCTCAGAAGTTATTGGAGCAAGGGGTTTGGTTGTTTTCTTGCTTTGTGGACTTCCAAGTGACCTTTGATATGATGGATTGTAAGGGCCTTTGGGAAACCTTGATTAAGCAGGATAGACCAAAGAGTCTGTTGTTGTTAATCCAGAAATTGCACATGCTTAATTGAGCTCAAGTTATCATAGACAAGGATGGGAGCCCATCCCAGAAAATCCCAATTGTCAATGGGTTGCGTCAGGGATGTGTGCTGTCCCCACTTTTGTTTTTCCTCTTTATTGCTGATCTACTGGCAGCATTGGTTGTGGAAAGAAGTGCAAGTCCCAAAATGGATGGGCATCATGTGGAATGCCTTTTGTATGCTGATGATTGAGTGCTATACGACGGGACAAAGATAGCTTTGCAAAGGAAATTAGATGCATTTTCTGATTATTGTCAAGCAAAAATGTTAGTGGTGAATCGGTAAAGGACAAAAGTGTTGTGTATTGGACGGAAAGCCACTGGATGCAGTTGGTATCTGGAGGGCACACAGTTGAACGAATATAAGTATCTAGTGATTTTGTTCACAGCATCCTTGAGGTGGGATGTACATACTGAAGCAACTAAAGTAAAAGCCTTTGCATTGATAAGCAGCCTGAAGAAATTTAATTGGGACTATGGAGAGATGTCCCATAGCTGGTTATTAAAAGCCTTTGAGGCCATGATACCCCCACAAAGTTTGTATGGATCCGAATTATTGTGTGTGAGTGGGAAAAGTAATTGGAACAGGGAGGAGGGGAAATCTTTGAAAAATATCAGGTCCCTACCAGCATCAGCAATAATTCAGGCTGTGAGATTGGAAACAGGATTTGTATCTTGGAATGTTTTAGTTCAAATAGCTCTAATTAGATTTTGGGATCGGCTGGAGGTGGGTGAAGAGCATAAGGTTGCATTATGGTGCAAGCGTGAGACTGTGAGATGAAATGGGCAAAGGGCGTTAGAAAGAGGTTGTGGATATTTGTAGGAGCATGAAGGTAAAGCCTCAGGAATTAAGGATATTAAAATATATGGCAGGGAATTGTCTAGAGAATATGATCGAAATTATTTAGGGGGCAGAAATTCCGTCCAGTTTATGCTAAATTCATACACAAGATTGGTACCCTTATTTGGACCTCTTACCAAATCGAAGGATAAGATATGAATTATTAATGGCAAGAGTGGGAGTTAACCCCGGGTATGGCTCATTGGAGATAAAATTGTCTTTAATAGACCCTGTGGGTAAATGCACCTGTGGCCTGGAAGCTAACTGCGATATTATGCACATTCTAATGGATTGTTGGACAGTCCTGCCTTTGTATGGAACATTTTTACGGCCAAGTTTTATAAAATATGGAATCATGCTCAAGCAGTTTCATTCTTTCTTGACGGATACGCGATTCTTGGATGTTGCATGTGTCATTGACAGGTTTTTTGATGGCTGTAAAAAGATTTTTAGGCATGTCAGAATAGTGATTTTTACCATGTGGTTATAGGAGGAAGATTGTAAATATTTTAATGCTCATTTAAATGTTCTATTGGGGGAATTTTATCGTATTTATGTGGAAGGTGTCTCGAAGTAGGGTTTTATGTTGTTTAAAAACTTAGCGAATTCAGATGGCTGTACATGCAAGACTGGAGGTTGAGAGACAGTGCTTCATTATTTATTCCTTTGCTCTCATACCCTCCAGACAAGGAGGGTACAAGAGCAAATTCTTTTAAGAGCCAAATACATGTACATGTTCTGAGGCTATGTCACTCAGCCTAAGAACGATCTCTGAACGCATATTTCAAAAGGTAGCTCTGCATATTTTTTGTGCGAGGAAAAAGACCAGGGGCCAGATGACTCGCAAATTGCAAGTCGCAATTTGCTATGCAGTCGCTCCTCTAGGGGGCAAATTATATTTAGGCCATTTCTGCCCCCCTTGGGGGCAGATTGGCCTATTTTTGTGAGGCCAATCTGCCCCCATGGGGGACAGAAACCACTAGACACCAGAGAGTTTTTTTTTTTTTTTTTGCGAATTTCACACAAGGGGAGCGACCCCTTAAGCAAGGGTCGTTCCCCTGGGGGGCAAATTTATTTTAGGCCATTTCTGCCCCCCTTGGGGGGAAATCGCCAATTTTAGGTCAATCTGCCCCCAGAAACAACTAGGCACTGGGGATCTTTTTTTTTGCGCCAATGTCACGCAGGGGAAGCGACCCCGTAGGCAAGGGTCGCTCCCTGGGGGGTTGGGAGGGCAAATTTATTTTAGGCAATTTCTGCCCCCCCCTCCCCCCCGGGGCAGGCTGAGCTAGAGGCCAAAATCCACAGGTAGGCACTTTCCAAAAAACACCTCTGTTTTCTGTGAAAAAATGTGATGTGTCCACGTTGTGTTTTGGGCCATTTCCTTTCGTGGGCGCTAGGGCTACCCACACAAGTGAGGTACCATTTTTATCGGTAGACTTGGGGGAACGCTGGGTGGAAGGAAGTTTGTGGCTCCTCTCAGATTCCAGAACTTTCTGTCACCGAAATGAGAGGAAAAAAATTAATTGCTGTATCCCGGTATAGAATAAAAACCCATTGCAAGGTGCAGCTCATTTATTGGCCCTGGGTACCTATATTTCTTGTTGAACCTACAAGCCCTACATATCCATGCAACCAGAAGAGTCCAGCTGACGTAACAGTATATTTCTTTCAAAAATCTGACATCGCAGGAAAAAGTTACAGAGTAAAACGTGGAGAAAAATGGCTGTTTTTTTACCTCAATTTCAGTATTTTTTAATTTCAGTTGTTATTTTCTGTAGGAAACACTTGTAGGATGTACACAAATGACCCCTTGCTGAATTCAGAATTTTTTCTACTTTTCAGAAATGTTTAGCTTTCTGGGATCCAGCATTGGTTTCTCACCCATTTTGGTCACTAACTGGAAGGAGGCTGAAAGCACAACAAGCATTTACAATGCAACGGGCCTCGCGTTTGCTCATGTTAGAGCCGATCGCGTTGTAAACTCCTAACCCGACTTTTCACCTATCGGGCAAAAGTGCATTTATGTACATGACCCGAAAAAGTGAAATTAACTATGTAAAGTGCTCGACTTCTGCCAAGCGAGATC
Source organism: Pleurodeles waltl (assembly GCF_031143425.1). Lineage (NCBI taxonomy): Eukaryota > Metazoa > Chordata > Amphibia > Caudata > Salamandridae > Pleurodeles > Pleurodeles waltl. Next base: position 896,117,723 of record NC_090437.1, on the reverse strand, counting down.
GCGCTCGTAAGTTAGCCTCGCATGTTTTCTGTACTTGGTCGATGCGCTCGAGGAGGGCTAGCCACCGGAAAAGGCATGACGTATGTGTGCCTTCGACTAATGAAAGCAAGCAGATTTTATTAGGCAAGCCCACGAACCAATAAAAAACACTGACGTGAAGTTGACAGGGCTCTGAGCCCTTTTCTAAATACAAAAGCGTCTCACTGCGATACGCATGCGCAAGCACATGCAACGCAGGCTCGACCCTAAAAAATAGTAAAAATGGGGTATGTCCCAGTAAAATGTCAAAATTGTATTGAAAAATTGGGTTTTCCAATTCAAGTCTGCCTGTTCCTGAAAGCTGGGAAGATGGTGATCTTGCCACCGCAAACCCTTTGTTGATGCCATTTTCAGGGAAAAAAAACACGAGCTGCCTTCTGCAGCCCTTTTCTCATTTTTTTGAAAAAAACACAATTTTCACTGTATTTTGGCTAATTTATTGGCCTCCTTCTGGAGAACCCACAAAGTCTGGGTACCTCTAGAATCCCTAGGATGTTGGGAAAAAAGGACACAAATTTGGCATGGGTAGCTTATGTGAACAAAAAGTTATGAGGGCCTAAGCGCGAACTGCCCCAAATAGCCAAAAAAAGGCTCGGCACAGGAGGGGGAAAAGGCCTGGCAGCGAAGGGGATAATGTAATAGGCTACTACAGTACCAGAACTACAACACCCCGAGTAACACATTCAGCCCTGGTCACAGGTGAAACATTCCCCACAGGTATACTTCTAGGTTGTTAAAGGCAGACACTATATAAGACCTTACAATACAGGTAAGTTGTCTGGCAACATAAATTGGTTTGAATCTCTTAGCACCTCGCTATAATTCTGACCTGGCTAGTACACTCCCACATTATTGTGTTCTCCATACTCCCTTCCCTTAGTCCCTATTTGTTCCCTTGATGAGAGACTTACCTGTATCCTGCATTGTGCTACGAGGCTCCATCCTTCTTGGGGCTGCAATTATGTTCCACCCTTGTTTGATTTAAGAGCTGGACTCCTGGTATGCCGGAGGACTAGTTACAGTCTATCTCCGTCGGTGGCACAAGTCTGGTAACTATAACTGCTGAATTTCAGAGGTGTTTTGTTTATCATTTGTTAATTTTTACATAAATGTAACATCGTTTAAACCTTAGTTGTTTTCTGTGAATTTCTAGGACTTTTTTGACATAAAAATAGATCTCATTAGCATACTTACCTAGCATAATGTGAAAAGGGGGTGCAGTATTGAGCATACATAGCACTGGTGAGCAGGGGTAATGTGCACCGAGTCTTATGGCCAACAACAATGGTTTCAGAAACAGAAGGCAAACATATGGGGGGATACAATGGCAAGGAACACATATATACAAGACTCCGTGTGTAAAGACAAGAATCTTACCATACGATGTAATGCCCATGATGTAATTACTCCGAATATAAGGCTGTCTAAGTAAACGTAGTACACCAAAAATATTTATGAAAAACACTTTTAGATGTACTTAAATATGAGCTATCTTTCTGTGTGAATATAGGTGTGCAAGCTAAGGCAGGATAGAGCCTGCCCAGCTGAAGGCCTGGCGTACAGTCTCAATTGGATGGGTGAGGCTGGGTATATTCCTCACTGTTGCTATGTCGTAAAAGAAAACAATAGGCATCACTCAAAATCAAGAGCTTCTATAACACAGCACACACATTAAAATGTGCGTTTTATTTTCTCCACTGTACTTGCACTTTTAATTAGATGAACAAGAAAGTGATAGCATGTCAAGGTGACTGCATCCAGTTGACGTTGCTCCATGCCACCCTCTGTGACCTTATAATGTTTGGTAATCTTCTTATCAGCTTTCAAGGAGGCATGGGGGTTATTTTGAAACACTTATGTGCATAGCGAAATGAACATGAACATGGAGTGCTGTGTTCCTCACATCATTAAGTACATACTAAACCATCTTTTGTGATTGCACTCAGCTTAGCCCACTTGTTTCTAGAATGAGTTCTTATTTATTGCCAGATAGGCTTTCTAATGTGCATTGCATAGCTCTTGATCATATTAACCCCTTCGTTGCAAGGCCTTTTCTCCCTCAGGTGCCAAGCCTTTTTTTGGCTATTTGGGGCAGTTCGCTCTTAGACCCTCATAACTCTTTGTCCACATAAGCTACCCATACCACATTTGCATCTTTGTTTTCCAACATCCTAGGGATTCTAGAGGTACCCAGAGTTTGTGGGTTCCCCTGGAGGGAGACCAAGAAATTAGCCAAAATACAGCTAAAATGTTGTCTTTTTTAAAAAAACAAATGGGGAAAAGGGCTGCAGAAGAAAGCTTGTGTTTTCTTTCCTTGAAAATTGCATCAACAGAGGGTTTGCCCGTGCTAAAATCACTATCTTCCCAGCTTTCAGGAACAGGCAGGCTTGAATCAGAAAAACAGATTTTTCAACACAATTTTGGCATATTACTGGCACATACCCCATTTTTTCGATTTTTTGTGCTTTCAGCCTCCTTCCAGTTAGTGACAAAAATGGGTGTGAAACCGATGCTGGATCCCGTACAGCTAAACATTTCTGAAAAGTAGACACAATTCTGAATTTAGCAAGGGATCATTTGTGTAGATCCTTCAAGGTTGTCCTACAGATACCGTTACGTCTGCTTGAATCTTCTTGTTGTGGGGATATACTGTACAGGGCTTGTAGGTTCATCAGGAACCCTGGGTATCCAGCGCCATGAAAGGAGCTGCACCTTGCAGTGTGTTTTTATTGTGTACCAGGAATACAGCAATTCATGTGGTGAAATATAAAGAGTGAAAAATAGTTATCAAGGTAACCTTTGTATTTCCAAAATGGGCATAAGATAAGGTGTTCAGAAGCAGTGGTTATTTGCACATCTCTGAATTCTGGGGTGTTAGACCTGACAGCCTTAGGGTGTCACCCCTAACTTTTTGCCTGCCTCCCTCCACTTTTTGGACACTGTTTTTGCTGGTTTTAGGACTCTGTGCACTTTACCACTGCTAACCAGTGCTAAAGCGCATATGCTTTCTCCCTTAAAACATGGTGACATTGGGTCATACCCAATTGGCTTATTTAATCTACTTGTAAGTCCTCAGTAACGTGCACTACATGTGCCCAGGGCCTGTAGATTAAATGCTACTAGTGGGCCTGCAGCACTGATTGTGCCACCAACATAAGTAGCCCCTTAAACGTGCCTCAGGCCTGCCATTGCCACTTTGACTTGGCATTTAAAAGTACTTGCCAAGCCTAAAACTCCCCTTTTTCTACATATAGGTCACCCCTAAGGTAGGTCCTAGGTAACCCATAGGGAAGGGTGCTATGTAGGTAAAAGGCAGGACATGTACCTGTGTAGTTCATATGTCCTGGTAGTGTTGAACTCCGAAATTCGTTTTACACTGCTGTGAGGCCTGCTCCTTTCATAAGCTAACATTGGGGCTACCCTCATATACTGTCTGAGTGGTAGGTTCTGATCTGAAAGGAGTAACAAGCTCATATTTAGTATGGACAGAATGGTAATACAAAATCCTGCTGACTGGTGAAGTTGGATTTAATATTACTATTTTAGAAATGCCACATTTAGAAAGGGAGCATTTCTCTGCACTTAAATCCTTCTGTGCCTTACAATCCACCTCTGGCTAGGTTAGTTGGCAGCTTCCTTGGTCATTTCACTCAGACAACCCAGGATGCTCAGTCACACCAGCACACATCTGCATACTGAATGCGTCTTCCTGGGCTGGGAGGGTTGAGGGCCTGACACATATTTGAAAGGACAGTGGCCTGCCCTTACACACTGGCCTGCCAAACCCCCTACTGGGACCCTGGCAGACAGGATGGAACTGAAAGGGGACCTTGTGAACTTCTAAACAATACCATGCAACCTGCCAGGAGGAAATGCCTGGCTGCCCAAAGGACTCACCTGACTGCTTTTCTGCAAAGGACTACTGCCCTGCTGTTGCCCTGCTGCCTTGCTGCCCTTTGGCTCTGCTGAGAAGTGCTCTTCAAGGGCTTGGATAGAGCTTGCCTCCTTTTCCTTGAAGTCTCAGGACCTAAAGACTTCCTCTTGCAAAGAACTCCTTGTGCAGCGAAAATTCGACGCACATCCTGCCAGAAACGACACAGCCTGCATTGTGGAGAGAAAATTACCGCACGCTGAACCGGATTGACGCACCCCGGCTCACCGAGAGGAGATCGATGTAGCACCAGCGTTGTGACCGGAACTTAGATGCACGGTCCACTGGATCGATGCATAGATAAGCTGGAACGACACAGCCCGATTTCCTGCGAGAAGAATCGACACAGCGCCTGCCGTGTGACCAAAATTTCCCCGCAAATGCCCACCAGATTAACGCAGCTCCTGTGACTTTGTCCTGCACACCCAGGATTTCTTTGCATCCTCCCCTGCTACTTTACTCATTGTCTTCTAAGTTAAGCCTGACTGTTCAGTGCCAAGCTACCAGAGGGTGGGCACAGGATAATTTGGATTGTGTGTGACTTACCCTGACTAGAGTGAAGGTCCTTGCTTGGACAGGGGGTAACCTGACTGCCAACCAAAGACCCCATTTCTAACATGGGGTCGCCATACTAGCATGTGAATTCCAGGGCATTTTTTAAATAGATGTCTTTTTTACACACTGACTTACATTTGGAAGAAAATAATGTAGAGAAAGACCAGGGGAAATAAAACTTGTTTGTCTATTCTGTGTTCCCTCAAGTCTCAGATAAAAATGGTACCTCACTTGTCGGGGTAGGCCTAATTCACGCGACAGGAAATGCAACATGGACACATCAAACTTGTACATTGAAATCCGACGTGTTTTTTGGAAAAACCTAACTGAGAATTTCGGCATCAAGCTCAGCCGGTGCCTAGGAAAACCTACCACACCTGTGCTATTTTGAAAACTAGACACCTAAAGAAATCCAGGATGGGGTGACTCGTGGGGCTCTCATCAGGTTCTGTTACCCAGAATCGTTTGCAAACCTCAAAATTCAGCAAAAAACACTTTTTCTCATTTCGATGATAGAAAGTTCTGGAATCTGAGAGGAGGAACAAATTTCCTTCCACCCAGCGTTCCCCCAAGTCTTCCAATAAAACTGGTACCTCACTTGTGTGGGTAGGCCTAGTGACCGCAATAGGAAATGCCCCAAAACACAACGTGGGCACATCACATTTTCTCATAGAAAACTGACCTGTTTTTTGCAAAGTGCCTAGCTGTGGATTTTGGCCTCTAGCTCGGGTGGCACCTAGGAAACCTAGCAAACCTATACATTTTTTAAAACTAGACTCCTAGGAGAACCCAGGATAGGGTGACTTGTGGGGCTCTCACCAAGTCCTTCTACCCAGAAGTCACCCACATCTTCTGATACTTAGTTTCATAACTCCTGAAAACTAGACACCAGAGGGAGTCCAGGGAGGTGTGACTTGCTTGGATCCCCCTGTGGTTTTTACCCAGAATACTCAGCGAACCTCAAATTTAGCTAAGAAATCACATTTTCCCCACATTTCTGTGTCACCACACCCAACGTTCTCCTCAGTCTCCAGATACAAATGATAGCTCACTTGTATAGGTGGGCCAATGGCCTGTGACAGGGAAGAGCCAAAAACATGTCGGAATTGAGGGGAAACAAAAGTGGGTCCAAAAGGGCAGTTTGGCAAAAAAAGTTTTTCGGCTGACAAGTGGGGCAGAATTTTTATTGGTATAGATGTGACAATGCTGGGTGGCAGGAAATTTGTGGATTCTTGCCGATTACGGAAGGTTCCATCAGAAAATTGTGGGAAAAATGTGTGAGTCAAGCAAAGTTAGAGGTTTGCAGTGCATTGCGTGTAAGAAAATTGTGCGGGGTGCATGTGAAGACCACCACCCTGGACTCACCCAGATGTTTAGTTTTCAGATGTGTTTAGGTCCCATAGATTTTTCTACATGGCAGCGTTCCAAACTCCAAAAAGTGCAGCCCTCACCATTCCAAGTGGGACAATTTTGAGAGTTAGACAAGCTCTAATGGCTCAAATGTAAAACCAAAATCCAAAAAAAAAAATGTCGTTGGGATAAGATCTTTTAGTGTGCAGGGGGGAAAGCTGAAAGACTGTTACCCCCTCAGTTGGGATGAGGGCATAACCATGCCCATACTGGTAGGTAGCCACCGCCCCACAATTTATTTTTAATTCCTTGGCATCTAGTAGGCTTTCTGCCCCCCAAGGGAGTGGATCAGGGGTAATTGCCCCATCTGCCCACCGGTGGGCAGAACAACTTTGTCCCCATTTATTTGTGGTGGGAGTATGGCCATACTCCCACCCGCTATTTTTGAAAAAAAATCATCCCTGTTGGCTGGTGTGCTTTCTGACATTCTTGGGGGCAGATGGGCCTTACAAAAATTGGCTGATCTGCCCCAAGGAGGGCAGAAATAGCCAACAGTAATGTGCCCCTGGGGACAAAACGGCCTAATAAAAATGGCCTAAAATAAATGTGCCCCCCAGGGGAGAGACCCTTGCTGAAGGGGTCACTCCTCATCTATAAAAAATAAAAAAATACCTAGGGATTAGTGGTTTCTGCCCCCCTTGGGCCAGATTGGCCTAATTAAAATAGGCTGATCTGCTCCCAAGGGGGGCAGAAATGGCCTAAAATATATTTGCTTCCCAGGGCAGCAACCCTTGCCTAAGGGGTCGCTCCCCTTGTGTGAAAGTGACACCAAAAAAAATCCCTGGTGTACAGTGGTTTCTGCCCCACTTGCGGGCATATTGGCCTAAGAAAAATAGGCCTATCTGCCCTCAAGGTGGCCAGATATGGCCTAAAATCAATTTGCCCCCCAGGGGAGCGACGCTTGCCTAAGGTGTTGATTCCCACATCTAATTGTTTTTTTTAAATGATCCCTGGTGTCAGAAAATACCTAATTAAAAAATGCCCCCTAGGGGAGCCTCCCTTGTCGAAGGGGTCGCTCCCCTTCATTGTAAACATAAGAAAAACAAAATCCCTGGTGTCTAGTGGCCATTTCTGCAGCCCGATCGCTTTACGATCGGGCTGCAGAAATGCTCAGAAAGACATGAAAGGAAAGGAAAGGAAAGGCCTTTCCTTTCATGTCTCTCTTCCCACCCCCACCCCAGATCGGAAGAGAAATGAAAGCATTTATCTTCCAATCGTGCTGGAAGCTGAGCTTCCAGCTTGATGGGGGCGTCCTCTGATGAGGTCAGCATGCGATCGCATGCTGATGTCATCAGACGTCACCGGAGTGGGTGAGGGAGGCAGGGTTGGAAAGGGAAGCGATTCCCCTTCCATCCCTGCCAGGGGAGGGGTTTGGGAGGCCCTTGGGGAGCGCTAGCGCTTCCGTGGTGCAGGACCCAATGGTTACGTCCTCGGCACCCGAGCTGCAGGGGTTAAGCACACCATAACACTTTAGCTCTCAAACACTAGTATGTACAATACATTCTTCTTTCCTCTAAAACTAAGACAGGAGGTAACTGCCGTGGTTGCAGACAATGTATCTTAAACCACAGGCTGAAATTCCAATTTCCAAACTACACCAAATTGTGAGATCTACTACTACACAAAAACTTGATGTATTGCTTATAAAGTGAGATTTATTAAGTTGAAAAACAAATGATAAATAGAAAAATAAGGGGGTCATTCTGACTCCCGCCGGCCGCGGTAACCGCAGGGCCGGCAGGAGCTGCCAGAATACCGCTGCACGGTCAGAAGACCGCTGCGGTTATTCTGAGTTTCCCGCTGGGCGGGCGGGCGACCGCCAGAAGGCCGCCCGCCCACCCGCCCGCCCAGCGGGAAACCCCCTTCCACGAGGATGCCGGCTCCGAATGGAGCCGGCAGGGTGGAAAGGGTGCGACGGGTGCAGTTACACCCGTCGCGATTTTCAGTGTCTGCATGGAAGACACTGAAAATCTTGGTGGGGCCCTGTTACGGGGGCCCCTGCAGTGCCCATGACATTGGCATGGGCACTGCAGGGGCCCCCAGGGGCCCCACGACACCCCTTACCGCCATCCTGTTCCTGGCGGTTGTGGCCGTCAGGAACAGGATGGCGGTAAGGGGTGTCGGAATCCCCATGGCGGCGCAGCAAGCTGCGCCGCCGTGGAGGATTCCCCCGGGCAGCGGGAAACCGGCAGTACACCGCCGGTTTCCCGTTTCTGACCGCGGCTGTACTGCCGCGGTCAGAATGCCCAGGGATGCACCGCCAGCCTGTTGGCGGTGTATCCGCGGTCCCCGGCCATGGCGGATTTTACCGCCAGGGTCGGAATGACCCCCTAAGTGTTTTCAGTTGTCTTCATGACATCAATGATATGCACAGTGGGCATTTTGATCGCTTGGATCTTGCATTCAAGTCAGACCCTTTGTTCGGCTGATGCTCAGTTCTCCATATGAACGTAGTGATTTACCTATTTTTAGCAGTTCCACTGCAAGAACACTAATATCAATGAACTTGATAGAATGAAATTCACTATACTTTATAACTCTGAAATGTTTTGACTAGAAATAAAAAGATATTTCTTTGGCCCTAAAGATTGCTTGGAGTTCTCTACAATAAAATACTTTGAGACAGTATTGTACAACTATCAGGAAGACATTTAATTGATTGATTAAATTATTTTATTGAATGATTACTTCCAAGAAGTTAACTTATAGTCAGAATATTTTTGAGTCATGCCTTTAGAGAAATAATTTTAATGAGTATTAGAAATATTTAGTTTCAATCACTTTATTTACAAGTTCATTACTTTCTTTGATATGTTTGCAATTCCCTGGGTACTATGGGACTGATAAGGAGTTTGGGGGTCCCGTGACTGCCATGAAGGCAGGGGCGGTCTGACCGCCAACAGTCTGGCAGAGCAGATCGCCGTATTATGAATTTGGCAATTGATGAAATAGAAGACCACCAGCGATCAGTCGCCACCCCCAGGCAGCACAGACCGCCGCGGTCGTCTGGAGACACAGACAGGCCGGCAGTGTCCATGTTTCCGCCTGATCTATTACGAGGTTGCACACCACCAGTGTGACTGCTGAGATCCAACCACCAAGCAGCAGAAGGCAGAAATGAGCAGTTTAATGGGAGACACTCACCTGCAGACAGCAACACATGTCCAGAGCCAGCATGGGGCCATTCCTAAATGCTGTGCCACTGCTTCTGGTTGCTGAACGACAAGCGATGCAATGCCAACGTGGACGACACCAACCGTAAGTACGCACATATATCTGTATTTTTAATATGTTTACCAAATTTATACTGCTACCAAACACATTTTAGGGGGGTCGCAAAGTCCAACACCTACACCTACCATTCCAGACACACACCCTTGCGTACTTCAACACAAACACACACACATTCACAACATGTGCACTGCATGGCAATAGCATGGCCACTCAACATAGGCTCATGGACACTAAAGGGCACACAACATACACACACAACAACACAACTAATGCGCATATACAGATTCATTCCACAAACTCACATCCAACACTGGTCATGGACAGGCCACACATACAACACACATATACATCCATCAGCCATGTCACCCACACAGCGCCACTATCAAACAACACTGCTATCAACACACACACCACACATGCTCATAGCACAATGGACCAACAATGCCATGCCCAATGCAAACAGAGACAAATAGACAAAAGACACACAGCACACCAGCACAACAACACCTGCACAGCTGTGATGGGAGTAGCAGGACCATACTTGGAAGGAGACTACATTGGAACACAAATATGTTGAACAAGGCACCAAACAACATGCACACAGCAGTTGCACACAATTGACTATCATAGATAAGCAATATAAATAGCCATTGTCATGCACCGTCATACAATGGGGGAAGGGCAAGGGCAAGGCACAAAAGCATGCACAACTCACACTCCGTGGGACATACCAGTACAACAACCAGTAGCAAGGGACACACACCGAAATGGACACATTTTCACTCAAATGCAAAGCTAACTACCACTACCCAACACACTCCAGGTCTGCACTGCAAAAACTCAAAAACCCACATCACACGTAGACACTAGCCATATCAGGTGATAAGTCATTCACCATACATGCCCACATGGCACAATACAAAAAGATGTACATTGCACTACAAACACAACACAATGCCTGACATCAACATTTCAGCAACACACACATCACACAACACATACCCTTCCTTTGGGGGACACCAGCACTGCACGCAAACTAAAATACCTCAAAAACACCACATAGTGCAGCAAGCAGGCCCAACACACACAACTACAGACATACAACTAATGTCACCCAGTAACAACAGACAGCCAAAAAGTAAATACAGGACAAAGGTGTATCGTAAACACCAACAACTGGTTGGGTGTATTCAATAAATTGTTTTGTAGTCCAAGAACATAGGCTAGTCCAGATAAGTGTGCTCAAAAGGCACAGTGTTGGGCCCCTACTTGGCTCCTGACTGCCATGTAACTTCCATAGGTAGGGGCATCAATGGGTCAGACAGGCCCCGCAAGGATTACTGGGAGGGATAGGGGGGTTGGGTTTGGGCTTGGAAAATGGGGTTTGGGACATCAAGGGGGCGGACAGGCACCTCAAAGATTATTGGGAAGGATGGGGGCTGGGTTTGGGCTTGGGAGGGGGTAACCTTCTTTGGAGTGGTTGACTTCTTCTTGGCAGGGGAAAAGGCATAGGTGCTTGAAGAGGGTCATGGGAGACCTCGGAGGTGGAACGGATGGCCTTGAGGAGGGTAATGGACCTTTTGGGGTGGCACGGGGTGGAAGAACAGGAGACGATCAAGCTCACATAGGAAAATGTATTTGACACAGGGGGACAGTGATCAGAAAGGGGTCGGGATTTGGAGGTTGAGGTACTGCTTTTTTGACATGTAGGTGTGGATGTTTTGTGTGAGTGTTTGTGGGAGGTGTGCTTCTGTGTGGTGGGTGTCTGTTGGGTGAGTGAATGAGGGCATTTATGTGTTTGGGGCTGAGGGAGTGGAGATGCTGGGGGATATAGTGGTGTGTGAGTGAGTGTATGTTGGGTTGGGGGTGGTGACTGCAGGTATGGTGGATGTGGTGCATGTATTTGTGTCTGTAGTTGTGGTGTCTGTGGGTGTGGTGGCTAGGGTGGATGTCTGATGGGCTGCTGGGGTGGTGTCTGCAGATATGATAGGTGTGGTGGCTGGATCAGTGACTGGTGATGCGGTGTCTGAGGGTGTGCCAGATGTTGTGTGTGTGATGTTGGGGGTGTGAAGGGAAACTGTGACTGTTGCTGTGCCTGCAGGTGGATGTTTTTGTGTGTGTGCCGGTGGTATGGCTTGTGGTGCTTATGGTAGTGTACGCTAGCCTTGTCTGATGAGGTGGATGAAGTCAAATCTGTCTGTGTGCTTTGGGTGGTTCAGGGAAAGGGGAATTTGGACTGAGAAGAGGAAGGTGGAGGTGGGACGAAAGACAAAGGGTGACTGTCTGTCGCCATTGTGGAGGCCAGAGCCTGAAAGTATCTCTGTAAGCCAGAGAGAGCACAGGTAGTGCCCTCAAGGAATGCATTGCTTTGCTGGATCTGGGCTGCCATTTCCTGGATGGCATTCATGATGGCTGTCTGACTCACAGAGATCGACCTCAGGAGGTCAAAAGTCTCCTCATTGAGGGCAGCAAGGCTAACAGGGGCTGGTGCACAGGTGCCTACAACAAAGGAGACGCCCACCCTCTGGGGTGAGTGGGCACGGCCAGCTGGGTGGGGAGCAACAGGGAGGCGGTGATAGAACGGGGTATGGCAGACAAAGATGGTGCTGGGATGGTCCTCGATGGGAAGTAGCCACTGGAAGAGGAATCCGATGTTGTAGAGCCAAATCTGGTCTCCTTCAACCTCCGGGCCACTGGGTCCATCGCTGTTGGTGGTCTTGTGACCTGAAGTCCCTTGTCTAGATGCTTTCCCAGGGCGTCTCCTTTGCCTGCTGGTGCGGCTGCTGCCAAAAGAAGGTGAAGTAAGGTCATAACATGTGCATGATGACACATCAATCACAACTATGAGAAACAAAGCATACCTTCATGTCAAGTAGCAGAAAATTGCCAGCATCATGTGTCAATACAGAACCATGCATGCCATCTGGAATCACAAAGGTAACACATGACCTAATATTGGTCTCAAAGAACTACAATAGCACGGATGAAGTGTAGCTACCACACTAACCATAACCCAACTGGGTGACCACTCCACATTAAACTTGTGCCTCATATAGCCCACCACATGGAACCAGTAGCCAAAAATTGGATACAATTGTAAGGTACCATAACAATTACACTCACATGAGGCTATGCACACACCTAACTTGCACAAATATGATATCTCTACAATTAGTGATGTTGGTAGGGAAAGGGAGACAACACTGGTTCAAACATGATATACCTGGATTAGGTGACAAGGAAACATGACACAATGGACACACCCCAACAATGTACAGCTCCACAAGTCACACCTTTCAAAAATGAGTCAAGGAGGTAGTAGCAAGGTCACCCCAATGTGCACTATATATGGTTTTGCATGGAACAACAATTAAGTCAGGTCCCAAACTTCATGGAGGCATATCCCCAGAATATACACATGAATGGCATTTGTAGGCCCTGGATATCCCCCACCAATGTCTCACATCAATTTCCATGTCTACTTGTGAGTGTTGGTGTAGTAGACAATTGTACCATGCAGGAAGGAGGGACACAGAACTTCCAATCACTATCAGGAGGAAACCAAATCATTTTATAATGAGAATCAACATCACTACCCACATTTCAGACATGACAAGCATGGCATCTGTCTGTGGATAAATCTCTGACCCGAAACACATGTCATGCAAACTGCAAATCACTCCATGATGCATCCATGCAATCAGGGCACAATTCCCAAACAACACACAGGTGCTGTGGACCTACAACCATCATACCACATCAAGGGTACAAATCATCATCAAGTGGAGCCCCTACCTATCGTGTCAATCCTAGCTACTGCAGTTACAGATGACTTAAGACACACTATGAGGCATGAATGTTCTCTATGACTACATATGATGGTCACACAGTCCTGTCTGGGGCATCTCTGTAACTGGATAACCATTGCAGATGTATCATAATGACAACAGGACCCCAGGAACATATATGTAAGAGTTTTCCTAACATCATCATATAAGCATGGCTAGAAAATGCCATAAATCTACTGCATATACATGTGTCCTATTAGGAATGGAGCACACGCAGACACGATGGCACAAGGTATGTTTACCACACTGATGACATATCACCCATGACAATGCACATTCCCCACTTACCAAGGAAAAGTAGTATGCTAAGGCTACCACGGTTTTGCCATGTAAATCATATTACATGTATGGTGGACACCCATGCATCATAGACTCCTGTGCGGCACCAGCACCAAATATACAATAGAGAAAACTTGTATCTGGTTTGAAGATGTCAACCTATACATATCCCCAGACACATGACAGAGAACAGTAACCCACATCCTACTTACCTTTGGAATGTGACATTTGTCAGGAGTGATCTGTTGGTGGAAACTAACAAAAACCATGACAGTTAAAACAGAATATCTGAACACTAAACAGTCATATCTGCTCCATGCTGGGCATTTCGACTGAGGGTTCACCATAGTTTAGTCTTAGGTCCCAGCTCCAAAAGGATAAGCACACCAATTTAAAACAAATGTCCCATCTACACCAATTCTATCCCAGAAGATATGTGACACATGACACATTGTCAGGGGGAGCAGTCTATCCCTCACTCAATAACCTGCTATCAATCATGATTTTGTACTCATCCCCTTGCGGCTGCTGTGCTCACTTCACATGCCCATCTAAGGCCAGATAGTCCACTGCCAAAATGTAGGGGGGTCATGGTCTGATGGGCACCCTGTCCTTGTTGGGAGGACATCCCCAGCTGGGCTTCTGCGGTTTTCTGGGCCCAACATCTCATGTCCTCCCACCTCTTCCGACAGTGGGCGCTCCACTGGCTGTGGACTCCCAGGGTCCGCACCTTCTTGGCGATGGCTCATCAAATCCCCCTCTTCTGATGGGTGTTAACCTACATGGATACAAATGAAAAGACAAAACATTATGTTCACAAGTCCCATACAAAATAGCTGATTCACATACATGTCAGTGCACCTAGTTCATTACATCCTATCCTGACCATTCTGTCCTCCTGCGGCACATAGCATGCATTGGACTCAGGGACATGACTGCAAGCACTCCCCATTAGGGTGCACAATACACACTCCTCAGAATTGATGCCAGCCCAAGTGTTCAGTTATGAAGTGAGTGACAATACACAGACCCCTTTCTCTGCAGGCTGAGCAGACATACCTACACATTACACCATGCCCAAAAACATCACAGTATATCATGTAGCCTACAGCCAATTTACACTGGCTGCACATGTGCAGAGCTGAGGGGCATAGTGAGTCATTACCTGGCCTCAGAACAACAGTCCAACAAGGCCATATGCAGCCAGAGATCACTTGGCAAACACAGAAAGAGCTCAAATGGTGTCCAACCAACACATACAACATGCATTCAACCCTCCTGCTGTCATGCAACCACATGCGACTACACATTACAGACATCTGGTGGCAAGATTACACGGGTGATGGCTGTCATAACACCTCACCTAGTCATGTGCATCAAATGCAAGTTGGTTAAGGCAACACTCAGTGCATGCTTCCCACATTTTCTCAGGCTACAAACCTGTCAATTTACATAGATACATGCTCATTGACTCAACCCATAAATGCACACTGACAGCACCTAAAGGGCTTTGCAGACACATTCATATAAACTGGTCTTAAGCCTATGATGACTAAAGACAATATAAGAAGAGGTGTAGAGAAAAGTGTGCACATGGTGCACTTACATGCCTCTGGTTCACCATAGACCTCCTCCACCAGCTTCTCCAGCTCTCTAGGTGAGAAAATAGTGTCCCAATCACCTGTAGGATGCAGCATGATTGCTCCCAAAGGTAGTACACAGCAGTCCAGTTCTTGGAGGTCTTGTTGGCAGCAGTATCAGGAGTGAAGTGAGAGAATCCGTAGAAAATGATGGTCACGCCCCCCACGTGTGCAACCGTCACTGCCATCAGACACTGCCATTGGCCCAAGAACGCCACAGGCATCAGTGTTATCCTATGGCAATGTCTGCTGCAGTAGCCTCCGTCTCCCTCCTTGATGACTTTTTCCGGCAGTCACGGGAGGTTTCTAATGCACTGTAGAGTAGGTCAGGCAGCCACCTTTTCAGAGTTATGCAATGCAATTACACCATATACTTTGATGCAGATTAAAATGATGTCCTTGTGAATATTGAGTGCTGGCCTTATCCTGTCATGTAGGTCAATTGTTTCCTTTATTATGTATGTATGTGGTCATGCAGATGTGACAACATATTTTGTGGGTATAGCCACCAGCCTCTTCCATACATGTGATCCCGGATTTGAGGCATTGAATCACAGACAGTTAATGGAGTAATTTGGATGTGAGGTTGCTGACCAGATAGAGGTTTTGTACACATATGCAGATAAGCAAGGCATTAACATTTCACAAATGTGCAAGTGTTATCCCTGGTGTGTGTTGTGTATCATGTGTAATGTAATTTGCTAGGGACACATTGAGTGACGGCCTCTTTTTTATTTTTGCCCTCAAAGTTATTCTTGGAGGTGAAGGATCAGACACCCTCCTGTGTACCGTCCACTAGCAGACTTGCAGACCATAGAGAACAGACATGTCTGACAGATCTACCACCTGGATAGGCAGACAATCATAGATTTCTGTTGTCAGTTGAAGCCAGATCTGATGCCAGCCATGCGTAATCCAAATACCACCCATAGTACAAGTCATGGCAGTGTTGCACTTTCTGACCACAGGCTCCTTCCAAAGCACAGTGGCCTATCTGCTGGGATGTCCCAGCCTATATTCAGCTTGGTTTTGAAGGATGTTCTCTCAGCACTATTGAAACACCTGCACTGCTTCATTTGTTTTCCTCAGTGTGAGGATTTTGCCCATGTGAAAGCAGAGTTCTATGGTTTGGCATTCATACCACATGTTGTGGGAGCCATTGATGGTACCCATGTAGCCGTGACTCCACCTCATGGCAATGTACAGGTCTATCAGAACACAAAGAACTTCCATTCCATCAATGTCTAAGTAGTGTGTTTGGAGGACCTCTACAGACTTCTCAAGTGTGTGCCTGGTACCCGGGTTGAGTCCAAGATGTCTTCATCTTGTGGAACTGCATAATTCCGCAGCTGATGACACGACTGTACCCAGAATGGCTGGTTGGTAAGTAACAAATGTCATGTGTGTTTATATGCAATGTCTGCTGCTAGTGACACGCTGATCTGGACTGATGGTTTCATGCCTGTCACATTTCCTTACGGGGGATTCCTTCTACCCAACCCTTCCTTGGTTGTTGACACCAGTGAGAAACCCAACTACACCAGGGGAAATCAGCTTCAATGAGGCACATGGAAGAACACACTGTGTCATTGAGCGGGCTTTTGGGATCCTGAAGGCAAGATTTCATAGCAGAGACAAATCAGGTAGAGACCTCCACTATTCACCTGCAAGAGTTTGTAAGATCATTGTGGCCTGCTGCATGCTCAGCAACCTTGCCCTTACGAGAAACATCCCACGCATCCCTAATGAGGAGGAGCTGGCAGTGCCGCTGGGTGAGCTTCCTGAAAAGCAAGTGAGGATGACAGTGATGAGGATAAAGGTGGAGACATGCGGGCAGATCTCATCAATCAGTACTTCACTTGAGTGTAACTATGTGATGTTCTGTGATTACTGTGACTGCATGGGGTACTGTAGGGGTCAGGATTTGTGGAGAAGGGTATCTCTGTCACCATGAGACAGGGCATCTCATGCTATGCATCATACAGGCCAGGCTTGCTGGCTACATCGGACTTGAAGATGTTCCTCTCATGCAGAACTCCTTTGTATAGGCCAGTCACATTGCACTGTCAGAGAGACAACAGAAGTTTAAAATGACTTCTGTGTCTCATGTATGCCTTTGCCTGATTAAACTCCTTGTATGGCGCTTTTTCATTCCAGATCTCTTCACCATCCCATCCTCATGTCGGATTTTCTGATTTGTGTAATTTGGCAGGTGGCTGTAGCTGGTCTGACATGTGAGGGGGTGCATGGAATTGATCCAAGTACTGTTTGTCGCAAATTTGGGCTGTGTGATTTCCATATCCAGGCTACCTGGACAATGGGAGGGAAGTTATCTGAGCTGCAGAATAGACCTGTTTGCCCTGGTATATTGGTCCATTTTGTGTGATCATGTGGCCTAGTGGCATGTCATCCTATGCAATCCATCCATTCTCCCTGCACATTGTATTGATAAGGAACCTATATGCCCTGCATGTAGATGTTGATGTGTTTTCTCATTGCAGGCCATAGTGCCTGTGCCACAACACTGACATAGGTGTGTAACATGCTACTAGATGCCAAACCATTGTAATAGGATGTGTCTGACTATGGACTGTTATACTGTCCTCTGTCTGTGTCATGGGGTATGTTAAGTTGGATAAACCTGGTTTTGGTATGGGATAAGGGTCAAGCTAGTGACAACATACACAAATCTGTTTGCCTATACTACGGGGCAGGGTCTGATATAACCCTTTCTTCTGTGACCAGGCGGATGGTACTTTGAGGTATGTAACCAGAAGCAACATTATTTACTCATTCTTGGCAGTGATAGTCCAGACATATTTGCAGCCTATGGGCTGTACAGTGTAAATAAGAATTTTGGTGTGAGTGACCACTTGTGTTTTTGTGTTGCTAGTAATCCTCAGCCTGACACTGCCTATGACATATCCCTCCTTACATTACCTCATTTGCATCACATGAATTTTACATTGTACATCCCACGATGAGAAAAAATCACTATTAGGCATTTATTGTATGCTAGTTGTGTTTATACACATGTGCTCTAAACATAAAGTTGGCAATTGATTTAAAAAGTAAGTCAAATAGTAAAGGAATCAGTCATGGTGGATGTAATCAATGGAGGAGCTGACACAACATTTGAAGTCCAAAGTTCAGTGTCCTACTATCCTGGAAAGTGGATAGTATGTGAATAAGAATAAGAAAGGGCAGGAAAGTTTTGGTGGGAGTAAAGGAAGGTGGATATATTTGGTGCCTTGGAGAAGAGAAATAGGGAGGAAACCCTCACAAAGTTAAAACCGTTAAATCGTTACTGTCTTTTAGAAGTTATGGCCTCGTGCCCAAGCCTATGTGAGATCGAGTCAGATGATATAAAACAAATAGGATTTATATTAAGCCCGGAGAGGGAAGAGGTGACTAAAGCACTTTTTTATTCTGACTACATTAGGCGATTGGCATTACAAGCTGAGGCGCAGCTGATGAAAGAGGGTATTAGAGTAGTGCAGTGAAACGCGATAGAGGACGTGACACAAGATAGGCGCGCCCTTAGGTGCCATGCAGGTATGCTCCCAAATCAAGTCCAGTGTAATCTGTCATATAATAAAAATCGCAGTAGGCGCGTGGATGGAAACAATGATAGTTTAAGTGTAACCGTAGTTTCAGAATATAATGACCCACAATGGAGGAATTGTTTTGAACCCTTTGTAAATCCCCATGATGAGTATAGTAGGGGTGAATTGAGTGACGTGGACTAGGAATTCAGCCCCGCGCACAGCCATTTACTTTTATCCTGGAACCTGGGAGGCTACAATAAACATTTAAAAAAGAGCAGTTTAAAGGAGAGTTTGAAGAGTATGATGTAATGTGTTTCCAGGAAACTTGGCTGTGCGATGAACCAGAACCAGTAGATGGTTTCATGGGGCTGTCTAGGGGAGCAATTCGGCAAGGGTTAGGACGCCCATCAGGGGGACTAATAACCCTAGCCTCAACCAGAATAGCGAATAAGTTCACAGAAATAAAAACAAAATGTCGTTGGCTATTAGCAGGCCAGGTAGATCTCTACAATGCAATAGGAGGTGCTAAACAGCTTTTGACACTCAATGTTTATATACAACAGGGGAACGTGATTGATTACAATACACAGCGAGGGTTGTTTGAGGAAGATCTGGAACTATTATGCATTTGTAATGCTGGCTGGCTGACTTTAATGTTGGAAGACTTTAATCATAAACTTGATCCTAATGGCAGTGACAACTTATACAAGGAGCTACTGGCAGCAGTACAAATCCCTAGAAGTATCTTTCCAAATGTATAATGTTCCACCCGTGTAAGTACATTAAGATCCTTAGGCATGTTTTGCCTAAATGGGCGTATGAATAACGACCGTCCGGCTAAAAAGACCTTTCGAACAGGTAATCAGGAATGCCCTATTGACTATGCTTTTGTAAACACCTGGGGCCAGATGTAGCAAAAATAAAAATTGCGACTCGCATTTTGCGAGTTGATGCGACTCGCAAAATGCGAGTCGCAAATTGGAATGCCAGAAAAAAAAGCGATCCGATTTTGCGACTCGCAGCCGGACTCGCAACGCTGTGTGCAAGTCCGCAGTTTGCGAGGTCGCTGTTTGCGAGTGTGCAAAAACGAACTCGCAATTAGCGAGTGGGTGTCGCAAATTGCGAATACCTTCAAAATTGCTTGCAGATGCAGCAGAACACTCCAGAAAGCATACCAGAACACTCTGGAAACACTTCCTGGCACATGATGATGGCATCACAGCCAGGAAGTTAACAAATACACCTGGGAGGAGGGCTCAACAGTGAGCAGTGTCTCTGCCACTCACAGTAGGGTGCTGAGGAGTGGTAGGCACAGCACCATGGACGCAGCAGGGACCAGCCAGGCTGGCAGGAGGGGCAGGAGATCATAGATAACAGCCAGGACAGATTCATGTGGCACATGGCGTTAATGTGCCACATGACTGGTTGGCATTTTCCTGCCCATGGACAATTTCAGCTTGTATATAGCTTCTTCATGACATTAATAAAACAGTTATTTTTGTTCCACTTAACAAATGGTTAATAGGTGAGTATGGTGGGAGTTGACACGTACCGTCCAGAATATTGCGTTGCAATGTGGTCCCGTCTCAGTCTGCCTTGATTAGCTAGACTCCAATCCCCATGATGGCGATGTGGTTGTTCTTGCTCTTCATCATCAGGATCTGGGTCTGCAGGGGTGAGAGGTAGCCCATGTCGGGTGGCTATGTTGTGGAGGATGGCGCATGCGACCACAATTTTGAAAGCGGTAATGGGGGTGTATTGGAGGGCGCCTCCGCTGCGGTGGAGGCATCGGAATCTTGCCTTCAGGAGTCCGAAGGTGCGCTCTTTGAGGATCCTGGTCCTCTTATGCGCACTGTTGTATTGCCTCTCTGAATCATTGCTGGGTGTTAACAATGGAGTCATGATCCATGGCCTTAGAGCATATGCACTGTCACCTGTTGGGCACAAAAGTACACTGTTAGTAAGTCCAGATAGTCGTGCACAGTGACCTGTGTGTATGTCTGCAAGGTGTATGCAGCTCTACCTAGGAGGTATCCGTCTCCAAACTCCCCACGTTCCAGGCGTTGATGTATCCCACTATGTCTAAAAATGTATGAGTCATGGGTACTGCCTGGAAACTTAGCTACGATGTCCGTGATGACGTAATGGGCATCACAAACAACCTGTATGTTGAGTGAGTGGGTACACTTTCTGTTGCGGAAAATATGTTCCAGATTAGCGGGGGGCATATTTGAATGTGTGTCCCATCTACACATCCAATGACATGGGGGAAGTGGGCAATGCGGTAAAAGTCCAGCTTTGTGCTGTTAATTTCTGCCTCATTCCTTGGTAAGTATATGAACTGAGACCTGTGCGCTACTAAGGCATCTAGGAATGCCCTGAGGAACCTTGACACTGCACTTTGGGATACCCCACCTGCCACGGCAATGACCCCCTGATAGCTCCCTGAGGCCAAGAGGTGCAGTGCGCATAGTACTTGCACATGCGTAGGGATGGCGCAGCCACGCAGAGTCTTGTGTTCTAGCTGTGGTTTTAGTAAATCTATTAATTCTAGAATGGCAGCGCTGCTAAGGCGGTATTTATCATAGATCTCCTCTTCAGTTTGCTGGAAAAGGGTCTGCCTTGTTCTATATATCTTCTCCTGTCTGAGGCCCCTCCTCCTCCTCTGCTGGGCTGCGTAGACTCTCCTCCTCACTGCTATCAGGTATATGTCTGCCATCTTGAGTGACCCAGATGCCTTCTGGGTCTCCTTTTATACTTTGGTAATGGTTACCACCTGCTCTGAGTTAGTGGTAAATGCGACTTGCAAAATGGGCTTTTTGCGACTAGTCGCAATTTGCGAGTTGCAATTGCATAAGGTTTGCAACTCGCAAATTGCGACTTGCAATTTGCGGGTCGCAAAATGGGGTCGCAACGGATGCGACTCGCAAACGGGTCCCATCGCTTTTTGCGAGTTGGAAATGGGCTTTTTGCATCCCATTTCCGATTTTGCACTGTCGCAAATTGCGAATCGTCCCGTTTGCGAGTCGCAAACGTTTGCTACATCTGGCCCCTGGTTCTTTGGAGAAGTGCAAAATTTTGAGGTTGGGCATACAGAGGGCAAATAACAATACGTTCAGCTGATAAAACCCAAAAAGAAAGAGAAAAGGCACTAATAGCGTAAGTTGAGTATTCCCGTAGGATAACGACCCGACTAACAGATAGCAGTTTATAAGTACTTAATAATTTGATTGTAAACTATCCCATCCTTAGTATGGAAGAAGATCCAAAAGATATATTCAAAGGCTATAAGGGTATCGCGTTAATGGTCAATTGTCTAAAAAGTAAATTAAAAATACCTCATGAGGGAAAGAGGAAGGGAGAACCATATAAGATGAATAATAGTAAAATGTGGTTTAATCGGGAATGTAGGTGTAGAAAGCAAATGATGCGGAGATTACTAAGGGATTATAAGAAAAGACCGCCGTTGTTAAAGAAGAGAAGCTTCTTTAGCAAAACAGGATTATAAGATGCTGATAAGACAGAGGTAAAGAGAATACTTTAATCAAAATTGGGATACAATGATGGAGGTGATAAAAACACGGAATATTAGGGTTTTTTGGCAGTTGGTAAGGGAGGGGAAAAGGGTAAGAACTATGCGGTGTTTGGTCGGAGAAGTAGACTGGCATAAACATTTGTCTTCTGTATGTGAAGGTACCAAGGATGAAGAAGGTTACGCTATTCCTAGGAAGCTTGGTGAGAAGACGAGATTAGCTTTTGTCCCACAGAAAATAAAAGAAACTATTGCAGCATTGAAATTAACTAAAGCAGCAGGCCCAGACAATCTCCCAGAAATAATAATAAAAAGGAATATTGATTGGTGGACAAAATTCTTCTATGTTACGTTTTGTAAAATCCTTGAATACGGCCGTTTTTCAGAGAATTGGAAGGGTGTTATGATAAGACCGATTTACAAAAAGGAGGATCCAACGTATCCAAAAAACTATCGGCTGATAAGTTTATTAGACGTAGGGGAAAAGGTATTCACAAACTTATTTCTGGGGTTAATCAAAGAATGGGCAGATGATAAAGATTTGATACCGGTAGAGCAAGGTGGTTTTAAGGAAGGGCATTCGACAATTGACCACTGCTTCAGTCTGTGGGCCTGTGAGCAAAAAAATCAGTTGAAATGCAAGGATGTTTATTTTGCTGTTTTGTTGATTTTTGTGCCACATTTGTTCTGGTAGACAGGAAATTGCTATGGGATATGTTAAAACAGCGAGGGATTGATTTGGACATACTATTTCTTCTCCAGGGCCTGCATTCACAAAATTGGGCCCAAGTAATTTTAGATATGAGTGGCTCACTTTCAAAAAAGATCCTAATAAAGAATGGTCTCCGTCAAGGTTGTGTGTTGGCCCCAATTTTATTTTCATTATTCTTGTCAGATCTGCCAGGGTTGTTACAGAAGGTTAAAGGTCTAAGCCCAAAAATGGATGGTGTGCATGTTTCCTGCCTATTATATGCTGATGATTTAGTGATAATGGATATGACAGAGTTAGGGCTACAAAGGAAATTAGAGGTGTTCTATGTCTACTGTCAAAGGAAAAAATTGGTAGTAAATATGGCGAAAACGAAAATAATGTCTATTGGGAAAGAGAAAAGTGCATTTAATTACACTCTAGGGGGAGAAAAAATAGAGAAGGTAAAAGAGTAAATATTTGGGCATGTGGTTCGATTCACATTTAAGATGGAAAGTTCACACTGAAACCTTAAAAAATAAAGCCTTATCTTCAGTCTGGGGATTAAAACAATTTAATAGTAAATATGGAGGTCCTTCTCTCCAGACGGTTATCTCTGCTTTTAATGCTATGGTACGCCCCCAATTTCAATATGGGGTAGAAGTTTTAACTTTCTCTGGGAAGCTAAATTGGGAAACAGAAGAAAGTATCTGCATAAGGGCATGCTCTCATTGCCCCCCCCGAGCATGCTACAAGCCATAAGAGCAGAATGTCAAATGACGGCGTGGACATACTTGGGCCTACGAGCTGCACTGAAGTTCTGGTTAAGCATAACAGATGAAGGGTACTGTAAAATCGCGAGATTGTGTAAGAAAGAGATAATAATAAGTGAGTTACATTGGGCATCACAAGTGCGAGGACGGTTAAAAAAGATCTGCGTCCTACTAGGTTTACCTGATAACAAATGGTGTGGTGCGCAAATCTCGAAACATAATCTAAGAATAATAGTGGAGGAAAGAGCAAGAGAATCAGAACTGAAGTACTTAGATAGTAAAATATCAACTCAGGCTATGGTCGTTGGATGGAGGAATCCGGCGACTTTTCCGTATATAGAGGCTCTACCTAATTCAGGATTAGGAAATTTAGTGTTACAGTTCAGAATTGGGCTGAACCCGGCCTATATGGATCCTAAAGCAAAAGCATTTCTTAAGGATAGCCAGGGCCTATGTACATGTGGCTTACAACAGAAATATACCATGCAACACTTACTTGTGGATTGTCAATGGTTTCTAGGAGTGCGCAAGACGTTTTTAAATCCCATTTTTAAGGAATATAATATTACTAATCGGGACCAAGCGCTTGGTTATTTATTTTTAAATGTAACCCGTGCACTGAGCCTATTTTTAAATGACTTAAGAAGGGAAACATCCAGATTTATAGGGGTTGATAGAAGGTAGGGAATAATGCGGATGTAGAGTTTTAAATATTACAATTGACTATTATTATATGGGATGATGGTATTATAGAAAATTTTGCCAGGTTAGGAGAAGGCAAGAAATAAAATGTAGAGCACTTTATATTGAAAATGGCACTTTATGTGAAAGCCCTTTCAGAACTGTATATGGGATAAATTGGTTGGCATGTTGCACTTTATGAAACTGTAAGAACTTGAATTATGTAGGAAGTGAAAGGAAGGAGAGCTGTAAATGCTCATAATTGATATCCTAAAATAGCATTGGTTGATGGTACCCTAGAAAATCTTGCCACGCTATAGCAAGGCATGAAATAAAAGACGGAGCACTCTAAATTGGAAATTGCACTTTATGAGATCGCAAGGACCAGAGTCTAATCAGAACTGTATGTGGGATAATCCAAGTTGGCATGCTGCACTTTCAGAAATTGTAAGAACTTGAATTTTAATCAAATGAATTATGTAACTAGAGTTGGTTAATAAGAATTCGAATGATTTAAGTATGTTAATGTAATATGTAATAGAATAGTTAAATTAATTTGTAAATGTTATTGTTTTTATACTTTTAAGGCTTATGCCAAATACATTTTTTTTTTAATTGATTGGATAGTATGTGAAGAACAGTCAACAGAGTGATTCTGTGGCACACAAAGGGGCTCCATTGGGAAGGGGTCACTTCCCGGCAGTGGTTGAGGTCTTGGCATCTGCATCTCCTGGATGTATGGGTGGATGTCCTCTCTCGAGGGCGTGGTCCTTCAGCTACAGAGGCAGGGGTGTCTGAGGCAGGTCCTTCCACTGGCAGGGCCTCCCTTCCAATGGCTACCACAGAGATTACAGGGGCAGATGTGACTAGCCCAATGTAAGGGGTCTGGTGTTGCTCTCGATCCATGCTCAGGGTGGTGTTCATGTCCTGCAGCACCCCTGTTAGGAAGGCCAAGGTAGCATTACGGGTCTCCCACAGTTGAAATTTTTCATAGTGGTAATCCATTTGCAGCTGCTTGATCTCCCTGATTTCAGTGAGTACCTGGCCCATCAAGCATTGGGACTGTTGGTAGGCTCCCAGAACTTGGGTGATGTTGTCCTGGCCAGACCCATCCCCAGCATCCTCATGCAGCTAGCTCACACCATCCCTCCCATTCACCCTACCCCCACGTGCCTGCACCCTTGCCACAGTTTGGCCCCTACCACTGGGTTCTGGTCCATCATTGTCAGAGGTGTCTAGATCTAACCCAGGTACCTGGGCTGGGGGCACAAGATTGTTGATTCTGTCCTCTGAACCCTGGTTTGGGGGCCACTGGTTGCCTGAGATGTTAATGCTCTATGACTGGGAGGAGTTGATGTGATCAGGGTGAGGCTGACAGGTGTCATCCGGCCAGATTCCCCAGATGAGCCAGAGCCATCCTCAACATCCACACGTCCAGGAGTGATATCCTCACTGAGGGCATTTTCCATGGGGGAGAAGCAGTCTTCTAATAGGTGTCTGTGTACCCAGTGGCAGGTAGACCTGTTTAAGTGAGATACAAAATGTTACAGGTTGTATTGTGACATGTACCTACAACAGTTTACAGTGACATTTGTTTCAGGCCATGTACACATTGGCTTTACATTTTTCCCTTATGTGAGAGACACACCTGCTATCAACTGTTTAGACCTGACATTTGGGGAACAGACCAAGTCCATTTCAAGTCACCTTGACAGAGGATGTCTGAGTATCTTGGCACCTGGATGTCTGTTTATGGACTCCTATCTTTCCAGCAAGGCAGTCAAAACAGTGGATGTGCATGATGAGACTTAGGTCATCTCAAGACCTAGTGTACTGTTATGCCGTCAGACCTGGATTCTTGTTGTTGTAAATGTCAGTTGTCATCATGTGGTCAGTGCACTATGAATATGTGTTCCGCCACAAGCATTTAGGTGATGCATCTTGTACCTTTGAGTTGTCCTACATTAGGCACACAGATTGGGCTGTCCTTCCTGTCCACATTATTTCATCTTGGCTTATCTGCTCAAGATGGATCTAGTTGATTAGGCACATCACAGAGTGTACCATGATCTGTATGTTGGTCCCTCGCAGGTAGGTAACCTGCGTTAGTGAATTAAAAGGCAGCAGCAAAATGTCAATGTGGACAGTTTCCTGGTTATTGGAGTTAGGGGGACTGCTCCTCTTGGGATTTTCAGCCATGTTACACCAAGTACGATACACAGCAAACATAAGTCATCCCCTCAGGTGAGTAGATTTTCCTAGCGAGTTGTTGTACATGGATGTTAGTGCACATGCACCGTGAGCACGTGTTTTGCATTGAGTAGACAGTGCCTTCTGACCTTGGCATTGCTGTCTTTGCCTGTCCTTCCCCCATCCTATACAGTTGACATCCCCATAGGTGAGTACATGGCAAAGGCTGCATAGATGGGGGTGGTCCTAGTAGCAGAGAACACAGTATTGGCTGAGGGGAGTGATATTACCAGTGTCTTCTGACCTTGGCATTGCTGTGTTTGCCTGTCTTACCCATACCCTATACAGCTGATATCCCCATAGGTGAGTACATGGCAAAGGCTGAGTGGAGGGGGAATGGTCCTAGTAGCAGAGAACACAGTATTAGCTGAGTGGAGTGGCATTACCAGTGCCTTCTGACCTTGGCATTGCTGTCTTTCCCTGTCCTACCCGCACACTGTACAGTTTAAATCCTCTCAGGTGGTTACACTCCAATGTGGATTTGACAAGCGTGGTGATTTGTATTGGGCAACACTGTGCTGGTATTAGTGATAGTGGAACAGTTCCTGCTGGGAGTTGTAGTGCTATCAATCCCTGCACTACACCCACTATACAGAGATATGTTTCCCCCAGATGGGTGTGATTGCCATGTAGGAGGGCAGAAAGGGGTTTATGGACAGGTGGATGATAGACTGTTGAGTGGTGTGACATTGCAGGTGGGAAAGGTGATGAGTAAGCATGCATGCCAATCCATTACTTAAGGAACATTTAATTGATATGACTTACCCGACTTAACTCCCTCAGGTATTCCCTGTGAAGTCCTCAGGATGCACAATGGCCAAGACCTTCTCCTCCCATGATGTGAACTGTGGGGGAGGAGGTGGGAGACCACCGGGAGTCTTGTGGACCACCAGATGGTACCTGACGGACATGAAACATACCGTCCCCTGAGTTCATTCCTCCTCTTCCTGATGTTGTCCCTTATACAGGGGGTAGCTGTCTATAGATGTCACTCTGTTGACTATCCTTTGCCACATTTCCATTTTCCTAGCGAAAATGGTCTCCTGGACTTGGACTCCAAATATATGTGGTTCTCATCTAATGATTTCATCCACCACGACTCTTAAATCATCATCTGTGAAGCAGGGATGTTTTTGTGGTAACATGGTTGTGGTAAAGAAGTGATTGTAGGAGGCTGGGCACTTACACTTTGTACAAGGTCCAGTTGTCCCTTATTAGTGAAATGTAGTAGTGTTCTAGCAGCTTATGCTGATAGAGGTAGCTATAGCAAAGCAGCCTAGGCTGAACTAGGAGACATGCAAAGCTTATGCAAACCACTTGTAGTTACACAGTACTTTTACACAAGAAAAGACAATACTCAGTGTTACCAAAAAGAAAGGTATTTATTTGGGTGACACAGTACCAAGAATATCTTAGAGACAATACTTCTTCTGGAGGTAAGTATTATACAATACATATTGGGGGTCATTACAGCCCTGGCGGTACAGGACCCCCAGGGCTGAAATGACGGAAGCACCGCCAACAGGTTGGCGGTGCTCCCCTGATCATTACGACCGCGGCGGAAGCGCCGCGTTCGCACCGCCGGGGCCGGCGGTTTCCCGCCACAATGGCCCCAGTATATACACTAGACACCAAAATTAGACAAGTAAATAGTCATAGAACAATGCAAACAATGGGAAATACTATAGAATGCAATGGGAGAAAATAGGTCTAGGGGCAACACAAACCATATGCTAAGAAAGTAGAATGCAAATCCCAAATTCCCCCCAGACAAGTGTAGTGTGTGCAGAATCGCTGGGAGAGTAAGAATATATTAAAGGTAAGTAAATTACCTCACCCCAGAGCCCAGAAAAGCAGGAGTAAAGCACTTCAAGGTTACTTAGGACACACTACACTTCGTGATTGGGATTTTGCAGCAACCAACCAAGTCTGCAAAGAACAACTGCTGGATTCCTGGACCTGAAGACCTGCAAAGAAAGGGGACCAAGTCCAGAAGTTGAAAGAAGTTCCCGGAAGGACAGGAGCCCCTGCCAACCCAGAAGAGTGTGCAAAAGAAGAGTCCCCGGTTAGTCAAAGACTGCAGGAATGAACCCTAGGAAGATGCCAGCGGGTTCCTGCATGATGCAAAAGATGTCCCACTTTGTGACTATCATTGCAGATGAGATTTCGTGTTGGAAGTTGCCAACAAGCCTTGGCTATGACAAAAGTGTGTTTAGCGTCACAATGGTGCTGGATGGACCCAGGAGGGACATGGGGGCCTCAACTCTGTGTGAGGAGGAAGAGGGGCTCTCAGCACTTTAGAGAGCCTTCAGGATGCCAGCAAGCACCCCAGGAGTTGCAGGATCTGCAGACAAAGGAGGTGCAAAATGCGGTTGATGCAGCACAACAAAAGAAGGTCCCACACCGCCGGAGAACAACTCAGCGAGTTGAGCATCACAGGAAGGAGTGCTGGGGACCTGAGCCAGGCTGTGCATGAAGGAATTTTGCAAAGAATGCACAGAGGCCTCAGGAGGTGAAGAAGACACAGTACACATGGGTACCATCGTTCTTGGGGAAGGCAAGGTCTTAGCTCCTCCAAATTGCGTCAGCAGGGTCTCAGGACAGTCTATGTTGATGATGTCCACCCTCTGTGTCCTTAGGAGCACTCTTGTCACTGTGAGAGGAGTCCCAGGGTACCGGTTGTCGTCTTGGAAGGTGCCTACTTGGAGCAGGGGACTGACTCCGTCACTCCACAGGAGATTTCTTTGGTCCTTCTGGCTCACTCCACAGGAGATTTCTTTGGTCCTTCTGGTGCAGGATGAAGACAGGGAGTTCCCAGAGCGTGCACACTGTGGAAACTGTTGCAGTTGCTGACTTGGTGCTGAAGTTGCTGAAGGAAAGTGTCTCTTGTAGACACTTTGTTGCAGTTACAGCATTTCTTGGAACAGGCTGTGGTTGTTCTGAGGTCAGAAGAGTCTGAAGTTGTTGCAGAATCTGTAGAAACCCACAGGAGAGATCCTAAATAGCCCTTAGAGGTGGATTGGCTACCTTATCAGCTAAGGACCTATGAGGAGGTGTCTCTGACGTCACCTTCTGGCCACTCAGAGGCCTCCAGAGTGTACCCACACCTTACAAAGCAAGATGGCTGAAGTCTGGGACACACTGGAAGAGCTCTGGCACTGCCCCTGGGGTGGTGATGGACAGGGGAGTGGTCACTCCCCTTTTCTTTGTCCAGTTTTGCGCCACAGCAGGGGAGAGGGGGTCCCTGAACCGGTGTAGACTGGCTTATGCAAGGAGGACACCATCTGTGCCCTTCAAAGCATTTCCAGAGGCTAGGGAAGGCTACCCCTGTCCAGCCTGTAACACCTATTTCCAAAGGGAGAGGGTGTAACACCCCGCTCTCAGAGGAAATGCTATGTTCTACCTTCCTGGGACTGGGCTGCCCAGACCCCAGGAGGGCAGAACCCTGTCTGTGAGGTGGTATCAGCAGTAGCTGCAGTGCAAGCCTCAGAGAGCTGGTTTGGCAGTACTGGGGGACCATGGTGGAGACCCCTGGATGCATGGAACTGGCTCCCCAATACCAGATTTGGAATTGGGGGACAATTCCATGATCTTAGTCATGTTACATGGCCATATTCAGAGTTACCCTTGTGAAGCTACAAATAGGTATGGACCTATATGTAGTGCACGTGTGTAATGATGTCCCCGCACTCACAAAGTCCGGGAAAATGGCCCTGAACTGTGTGGGGGCACCTTTGCTAGTGCAAGGGTGCCCTCTGTAGGAGGCCAGCCTGGCTTTTAGTGGGTACCTGATGGTACTTACACCTTGCGCCAGGTCCAGTTATCCCTTATTAGTAGATTAGTAGTGTTCTAGCAGCTTAGGCTGATAGAGGTAGCTATAGCAGAGCAGCTTAGGCTGAACTAGGATACATGCAAAGCTCCTTCTATACCACTTATATCATATAGCACTATATCATAAGAAACACAATACTCAGAGTTACTAAAAATAAAGGTACTTTATTTTAGTGACAATAAGCCAAAAGTATCTCAGAGGATATACTCCTTTAAGAGGTAAGTAAAATACAAAAAATATATACACAAACCAAAATCAGGTAAGTAAAACACTTGGTATTGTCCCCCCAATAGCAGAATGATACTGGGGTGACAATTCCATGATCCCATGATCCTAGGCATGTTACATGGCCATGTTCAGAGTTACCATTGTGAAGCAACACATAGGTATTTACCCACATGTAGTTCACATGTGTAATGGTGTCCCCACACTCACAAAGTCTGGGGAAACTGCCCTGAACAATGTGGGGGCACCTTGGCTAGTGCCAGGGTGCCCTCACACTTAGTAACTTTGCACCTAACCTTCACTAAGTGAGGGTTAGACATATAGGTGACTTATAAGTTACTTAAGTGCAGTGTAAAATGGCTGTGAAATAACGTGGACTTTATTTCACTCAGGCTACAGTGGCAGTCCTGTGTAAGAATGGTCTGAGCTCCCTATAGGTGGCAAAAGAAATGCTGCAGCCCATAGCGATCTCCTGGAACCCCAATACCCTGGGTACCTAGGTACCATATACCAGGGAATTATAAGGGTGTTCCAGTGTGCCAATCAGAATTGGTAAAATTAGTCGCTTGCCTGCAGTGACAATTATAAAAGCAGAGAGAGCATAAACACTGAGGTTCTGGGTAGCAGAGCCTCAGTGATACAATTAGGCACCACACAGAGAACACATACAGGGCACACTATATGAGCACTGGGGTCCTGGCTAGCAGGATCCCAGTGACACAGGCAAAAGCAAACTTACATACAAGTAAAAAATGGGGGTAACATGCCAGGCAAGATGGTACTTTCCTACACCCTCACACTTAGTAACATTGCACCTAACCTTCAGCAAGTGAAGGTTAGACATATAGGTGACTTATAAGTTACTTAAGTGTCGTGAAAATGGCTGTGAAATGGTGTGTGCACTATTTCACGCAGGCTGCAGTGCCAGTCCTGTGTAAGGGTTTGTCTGAGCTCCCTATCGGTGGCAAAAGAAATGCTGCAGCCCATGTGGATCTCCTGGAACCCCAATGCCCTGGGAACCTAGGTACCATATACTAGGGACTTATAAGGGGGGGGGTTCCAGTGTGCCAAATTAAAAATTTATAAATTAAGTCACAGGCCTACAGTGACACATTTAAAAGCAGAGAGAGCATAATCACTGAGGTTCTAATTAGCAGAGCCTCAGTGACACAGTTAGGCACTACACAGGCATGCACATTAGGCCATAAACTATGAGCACCGGGTTCCTGACCAGCAGTATCACAGTGAAACAGGCAAAAACATACTAACATACATGTGAAAAATGGGGGTAACATGCCAAGGAAGATGGTACTTTCCTACAGTGATGAAGAAAATAATTTGTGGGTGCTGTGTAATGAGGGGGTGACGGTGATTAAATAGAGTGAGATGATGCAAATATGTGTGTTGGGGATGTTGTGAGGATGTGTGATATGTGCTTTGTGAGACATGGTAGGGTGCCTAATCTATGGTTTGGTGTGCTCTGATATTGCTCTGGCTTCTGTGTTTGGTGTTGATGATGCAAAGGGTTGGAATGTGTGTAGGGGATATTTTATAGCGTGGTTGGTAGGTGTGTTGAATGTGTGAATGTGTGTCAGCTGTGTTTATTTTAAATCTATCCAATGTGGTGTGGTGTGGTGTGGTGTATTACTGTGGGGACCCCAACCGCTGCGGTTCGCACTGCCATTTGGAGACTCCTATGGCAAGTTGGACATGGCGATTTTCAACTTGTAATAGGTTTGGTGGTTGGTTGACAGGCTGGCAGTGCTGGTGATCAGACTGCCTCTTTCCCGCCCTCCAGAGTCTTGGCGGTGTGTCAGGATATTGCCTGTCTTTTGTCGGCCCTGGCTGTGTTACTCATAATACGGATATTTGTATTACTGCCAACATGGTGGTCTTTTGGCGGCTGCAACCGTGGAAGTCTGGCAGTCAGATTGCCAAACACGTAATGAGACCCTGTAGGATTAAACATGAATACCTAGACCCTTATCTAGAGGGAAGTGGTGGCTGTCCCTTCCACCCACATTAAGGGGATAAATCAAGGCTAGGACTGTTACAACTAGACACAATAATCTTTTGTATTCCAAATCTATTGATTACATATTGGATGTAAACACATAATTGACCAGCTATTACCAGTAATTCACCCAGTGTGTAATAATATTCTGAAACAAAATAATTGGATAGAGTATCATTATCATTGATATTTAAGTATCAGAGTTAAATGTCAGTTTATTTATTTGATGCGATGAAGAATTGTTGCAATTTACTGTGAATGCCTTCAGCACCTTTTTTTTATATTTGGGTTCATGCTTTAGCCTTTTACATTTTTTCACAAAAGTCCTTTATGCCAAGTTGTTCTATTTTTTCTCTCATGTAGGGGATTCCACTGGTTACCAGTGTTTGTGGATTCTGCTGGCGAGAACTGAGAAAGTCCCTAATAAGTTAGCAATTTTTTATTTCTTTTAAGAAATCGTGGAACGGTTCAGTGCAAGACAGTGTGTGGTTTTCTCCTAATAAAAGGCATCATAAAATGATTTCCCTGCAATGGTTGCCCTTTTTCTGCTTTCGGGAACATACAGAATTATAAAATAGCTTTAACATTACAGTTTTTGGAATTTTCTAACTGGTAGTCAATATTTCTCATTTCGGTGTCTGAAACCCATGGGTGAATCAATTTCTGAGAAGTAGAAACAACAAAGGAAAGTAAACTGGAAAAAATTGAAATAGTTGACATTGTTTTCATCCTTATGACAGATCTACAAAAGAATATCCTATTACATGTGTCCAATTCTTCTAGTCACATATAGGGGCATATAGGGGCATATTTATGCTCTGTTTGCGCTGAATTTGCATCATTTTTTATGCACATTCGGGACAAACTTAACTCAGTATTTACATTTTGGCGCTAGACACATCTAGCATCACAGTACTGGCATTATTACCATTTCTTGGATGCGTGAACCTACCTTGCGTCAATGAGATGCAAGGTAGGTACTCCCATTTAAAAAAATTTGCTATTCCAATAGCTTCATATTTACCCCCCTGTGCTAAAATGACACACAGGTGGGAGGAGGGGCTTGCTTTGCACCATTATTTAACGCCTGGGTAAGACCAGGCATTAGGGGACCTGGGTCCACAGGTGCCCTCCCCAAGCCCTAGGAACACCCCCACCCACACCAGAGGAACACCAGAGGGACACAAGAGGATGGGGACCCCATCCCAGGTAAGTGGGGTAAGTATTGGTAAGTCGTAAACAATTATTGAAGTGACATTGAGGGCCCTAACTTGGGGCTTCCTGTGTGGCACAGGGTATGATGGCCATGCCCAGGGGACATTTGTCAACCTGTGCTGGCCATTGGGGTGGTGGGCATGACTCCTGTCTTTCCTAAGACAGTAGTCATGTTTTTGGTGGTTGTTTGCCAGGAAATGGCACAAGTCTGGTTAGAGGCTTTTTATTTCCTCTAACCAGGCCAGCATCATTTTCTGACGGACAATCCCCTCATTCCAGCTGCCATCCCCACCCGGCTAGCATCTTTCTTGAAGACACTAGCCCAAGTTTGGTGCCAGCTTGCGCCATTCAATAAATACGGCACCTGGCTGACATTGTTAAATGCTGCAAGCCGGCGCTAAACTTTTTGCTGCAAAACTGCATTAGCACAGTTTTGCAGCAAAAATCATAAATCTTGGCCATAGTGTATTTGTTGGTTATCCATATACTGGGATACCCGGAGCCATCAACCAAGTTGCAGCTTCTAATGAATTTCCATAATGTACAGACCATAAATTAATTGATAAAGTACAATCAATGAAAAATGTGTATGAAGGAAAACGTAATATTTTTAAATGTGCCTAAGCATCTGAGATTAGGAATACTGGCTATTTGTAGGACTATGAATTTGGGGTTATCCATAATATCATGTGTTGTACAAGGAGGTTTGCAAAATGTGTTATTTTTTGCAAACTGATTTACAATTGGAAGCTAAAAGGGACGAGATACTCACTAGATAATAACTTTTCTCCTATTCTGAATTCACTCAATTCCCCTAATAAAAATACTATCCTTCTCATGCAGGAGCTGAGGGTGGTGTGGCTTTTGTGGATCCCACCTTGTTGTTTTTCAAGGAGTGTCTGCAAACATCAAACTTAGGCTAAAATAACAGACTGTACTCTTATTTCTGAAGAAATGATCCATACTCAATAGGAATCAACAAAAACCTTGCCGCCAAACATTCCCACATTTCTCCTTATAAGCACAGTACCCCCACTAGTGTGGGTGAGTCTATTATTGTGACAGGATAAACCCCAGAATACACCACTGAGACATCAACATTTTTCCATAGAATTTCAATTTTCCTGCAGAAGCTGCTTTATTTGGTCCCAGAAAAACCCATCAGTCCTTGATATTTCTTAAAGCGAGATACCCAGGGGAGTGCTGCGCCATGTGGCTATGTGTATCCAACTACTTTTTCTTATACCAAATACTTGACAAAAATCTTTTTTTTAAAACTAAAATTCTCATAACAAATGGTCCAGAATCTACGGAGATCCACCGGAGACCTACCATCAATCATTTCTACACTTCTCCCAAATCAAATGCTCCCCACATGTGCGGGTTGGCCTATCACAGCAAACAGGAAGAGGTCGGACCATGAAGTCATTGTAGTGTCAATGAAGTCTTCACATAGTTACAGTTTTGGCCCATTCATAATGGGAAAGAGCCTTAACACTCAGTCGTAACAACACAATGCCATTACCACAACATTTTAACAACACACAGGTCTTTCACACACATATATCATTACCATGCATGTCTTTACCACGTATGCTCATACTACTCATGCCTTTATTAGGCAGAATGGTAAGTATTAATAATTAGTGGGAAAGTGTGTTTTAAAAAGAGATACTTTCTCTATGTTGTTTATTAGTATTCATTTAAAAATTATTTGTAGAGATATATAGTTATTATTTAAAAATATGAATCATAAGTTTTTGGAGCAGGTTGTTAGGCATATAGGGATTTTGAATGGGGGAATGTATTACTACTGTAGTATTAATTTACATGTTGGAGTATTAAGGTAAAATAAGTATTTTAATTAATTATGAAAAATAAATAATAGATTTGTATATTTTAATTAAATGTACAAATTAATTAATGATCAGGAGTGGGATGTTAGGGATATAGGGGCTATGGGTGGGGACATGGGTTAATACTCAGGTACTAATTCAATTGTTGGCATATTAATATAAAACAATGACTTACTTTTATACTTAAAAAGCAGTATTTGATTAGCATATTTAAATTTAAGCCAGGATGAGATGTAAGGGATTTGGGGGTATGGTAATACTCAGGTATTAAAATAAATATTCACATAATGCCATCAATATCTTAAAGTTATATATTTTAAAATGTTACTATTTTTATGATGAAGTTTAAATAATTTTTTTTTTTTTTTTAAAACAATGTTGATATATTTTTAAAAAATATAAACCAATGAACAAAACATAGGAAAGATGAACACCACATAAAAGGAAATAAATATATATTTTTTTTAAATTAATTTAAAAAAACACAATTTCTTTATTAAATACATCATCAAACATTATTTTAAAATGAATAAATGTAAACTTTTATACAAACATTTTCCCACACATTTCCTTCCATTTCAATGGAAGAAAATGTCCTTCTTTTATTTCTCTGTTTTCAGGTTGATGTTTGCAGGTCGGTTTCTACAGTCAGTGGAGCGTTGCGTTCAAGATCGGGTGAACACAGGAGCTGCGCTCAGGAAAAAATAATTTAAATTACTTTTTCAAACATATAAGCTAGCACCTTTATTGCACAGAGAGACAGAGAGAGGTAGTTATTAGTAATATTTAAACATAGCATGTTCAATGTTTGATTTTTTATCTCTTGTTTTGCAAGTTCGTTTTCCTGACGATTTTCAAAAACTAAATCCTCACACAAGATGTCTCTGACTGGGTCTCAAGTAGGAGACTTTGACCTAGCCCTGTTGGATACATATACGGTCAAACAGTTAACAGGGTTCTGCAGGGTGATGAGAGTACCCACCCAAGGGGCCTCCAAAAAGGAGGACTTTCAAGTGGCGCTGAGGGCCTGGGCAGAAGCCCATTTAGAGGAGGATGATGAAGAAGAGGAGCCAGAAAATGACTCCTCTGAGGATTTGTTGCTATCAGTGGTGATACCACTGCAATTGTGCCCCCTTCCAGACCAGGGAGCAGTGTCTCTGTGCAAAGCCTGACCGCAGAGGAAAGGAGAGAAGAAAGGGAGTACCAATTGCAAATGGCAAAACTGAAAATTGAGGCCCAACAGGAAAACAGGAGGGCAGAGAGAGAAGCCAAACAAGCTGAGGCTGAGAGAGTAGCCAAACAAGCTGAAGCTGAAAGAGCAGCCAAACAATCTGAAGCTGAAAGAGCAGCCAAACAGGTGGAAGCTGAAAGAGCTTTGGCTGAAAAGAAACTATTGTTGGCTCATGAACTGAGTCTCAAGGAGCTGGAGATCAAGGCAAGACAGTCTTAATCCAGCAATAATGGTGGCAGCATACAGACAGGACCTACTGGAGAAAAGAAGGTTTGTATACCCAAAAATGTGGTGCCCAGTTTTGTGGTGGGAGATGACATAGATAAATGGTTAGCTGCTTATGAAGTTGCACTAAGGGCCCATGAGGTTCCTGAAGGGCAATGGGGGGTAGCTATGTGGGGTTATGTGCCGCCATTGGGGAGGGACACACTTCTCACATTGGATCAACCTGATCAAAACACATACCCACTTCAGAAAGCCAATTTACTTGCCAAGTTTGGGCTGACCCCTGAGGGATACCGTCAGAGGTTCAGGGACAGCACCAAACAAACCACACAAACATGGGTAGATTTCTTTGACTTTTCCAGTAAGGCACTGAATGGATGGGTGTGGGGCAACAAAGTAGATAATTATAAAGGGTTATATGACTTGATTCTGAGAGAGCATATACCCAATGTTACCTTTACAGAGTTGCGCCAGCACTTGGTAGATAGTAAGCTGACTGATCCCAGGAAGCTTGCTGAGGAGGCGGACCTCTGGGTTAGCACCAGAGTGTCCAAAAAGGTACCTGGGGGGGACACCCACAAAGGTGGTCAGGGTTCCCAAAAGAAGAAAGAGGGGGGAGATAAACTTACAGATAAGGAACTCTCAAAAGGCCCCCAAAAGAATTCCCAGGGAGGGTGTGGCAACCATTCTTTTTCCAGATTTGGGAAAAAGCCAGGGACATATGATAGGTCAGGGAAATCCAACCCCAAATGCATGGAGTGTTAGCAGTATAGTCACTACAAAGGCGACCCCCAGTGCTCCAAGAGGGCACCGTCCACTGCCGGACAGACACCTGGGTTGACTAGTGTAGCGCTTGGGGGGGAGATGGACCCAGATAGCTTTGGGGAGCAGGTAGAGATTTCCCTAGTGTCCCTGGGAGAAAGAGAAATGGTGCCCAAAGCCCACATGCCCCGAAATACTTCCAAGTACAGGCAGTGGGTCACCATTGATAAAGGTGGAGGCTCTGCGTGACACAGGAGCCAGTATGACTACTATCCAGAGTCAGCTGGTGTCAACAGAGCAGCTACTCCCTAATACATTCCACCAGGTCATAGTCACTGACAATCGTGAGAGTCACCTACCGGTGGCTCTGGTTCCCTTTGAGTGGGGAGGGGGTCTCTGGTACTCTGAAAGTAGCTGTGAGTCCTGCCATGCCTGTAGATTGTCTGTTAGGCAATGATCTTGAGCATACTGCTTGGAAAGAAGTAGAGCTCAGGTCTCACTTTGAGATGTTAGGGTTACCTGAGTGGGTCTGCATGACCACACGGTCCATGGCTGCCCGGGAAGGGAGTCAAGGGCGTCTGGAGCCTGGAAAGATGGCCCAGACAGCTGCCAAGCGGGAGGGCCAGGGGCGCGGGAAACCCGCCTCCAATGTTCCCACAGTGGTAGACGAGGCCCCTGAGGAGGAGGAGGCCCCTGAGCCAACTGGGAAGGACATAGCTGACCTGGGTAACCTACCTGAACTTGCTGGCTGGCAAGTAGAGGGGGGCCAACCAGGGAAGCTTTCTGCAAGGCGCAGAAAGAATGCCCCACCCTTGAGGGTCTGAGGAAGCAGGCCATAGCCCATGCAGCAGGTGACGCCTCTGGCGCTCACCATATTTACTGGGAGAATGATCTCCTTTACAGTGAGCGTAGGATTCCAGGTCCTGGGGCACCCTCGTGTGCTGGTGGTCCCCCAGAGTTACCGGAAATTCCTACTAGGCCTGGCTCATGACATTCCCCAGGACACCTGGGCCAAGACAAGACCTTTGACAGGCTTGACACCCACTTTCACTGGCCCAGAATGAGGAAAGCCTCAGATAACTTCTGCAGAGCTTGCCCCACCTGCCAGGCTAGTGGGAAGACAGGGAAACGGCTTAAAGCTCCCCTGCTCCCACTCCCAGTCGTTGGCACCCCCTTTGAAAGGGTGGGCATCGACATTGTTGGTCCCTTGGACCCCAAAACTGCCTTGGGCAACAGGTTTATCCTGGTTTTGGTGGACCATGCCACACGCTATCCAGAGGCAATCCCTCTAAGAACTGGGGTGCCCAGAGCCCTGTTGGGAATATTTACCCGTGTGGGATTCCCTAAGGAGGTTGTGTCCGACAGGGGCACAAACTTCATGTCTGCGTACATGTAGACCATTTTGGATGAGTGTGGGGTGACCTACCGGTTTACCACCCCTTATCATCCTCAATCCAATGGGCTTGTTGAGAGATTCAACCAGACCCTGAAAGGCATGATTGGTGGCCTGACTGAGGCCATGAGGTGTAAGTGGGACGTCCTCTTACCCTGCCTGTTGTTTGCTTATAGAGAGGTGCCCCAGCAAAGGGGTGGGGTTCAGCCCCTTTGAGCTTCTCTATGGTCACCCTGTCAGGGGACACCTAAGCATTGATAAGGAGGGCTGGGAGAAAGCTCCCCAGGCACCTCCCCAGGGTGCGGTCAGCTACATGCTGGCCCTCCGCAAACAAACCCAACGCTTCTGGAAGCAGGCCCAGAGTAACCTCGAGGCCAGTCAAGAGGTGATGAAGGAGTGGTATGACCAGAAGGCCACTCTAGTTGAGTTCTCACCTGGAGACAAAGTTTGGGTTATGGAGCCAGTAGAGCCCAGGGCTCTCCAGGACCGCTGGACTGGCCCCTTTGAGATCAAGGAGCATAAAGGTGAGGCCACTTACCTAGTGGACCTCAAGACCCCTAGGCACCCCCTAAGGGTCCTCCATCACAACCGGCTCAAACCTCACTTTGAGAGGTCTGAGGTCAGTATGCTCCTGGTCACAGATGAGGGCATGGAAGAGGAGAGTGAACCTCTCCCCGACCTCCTCGCTGTCAAAGAAGGGGATGGGTCAGTGGGTGGTGTCATTCTCTGTGAGTCCCTGACTCTAACCCAGAGAGGGGGCTTCTATGAGCTGTTAGAGCAGTTCTCCCCTCTGTTCTCCCTTACTCCTGGACTAACCCACCTCTGTGTGCATGACATTGACACAGGTGACAGTTCCCCTGTAAAGAACAACATTTACAGGTTGTCAGATAAGGTGAAGGGCAGCATCAAGGAGGAGGTCTCAAAGATGTTGACTTTAGGGGTTATTGAGGAATCCAGTAGTCCCTGAGCCAGCCCTGTGGTATTGGTTCCTAAGTCTACTGCCGCAGGTGCGAAGCCAGAACTCTGGTTCTGTGTGGACTACCGGGGTCTCAATTCAGTCACCCGGACTGATGCTCACCCCATCCCCCAAGCTGATGAGCTCGTTGATAGGCTAGGCGCTGCCACTTCCTGAGTACGTTTGATCTTACTTCCGGGTACTGGCAGATTGGCCTGACTGAGGTGGCTAAAGAAAGATCTGCTTTTTCCACCCAACCATTTCTGAATGTAAGAATTCCTATTTTTCTCTTTTGTTGTAGCAATGCCCCTATGTGTAAATGTGCATCCCAATATAATCCATGTAGCCCTAAAAATCTAATCCACCTGTATTTTAGAATGGTAATTTCCTTCTGCTTTGAAATTTGGCAAAATCATTTTTCTGTTGAGCACACCAGTTGTTCAAGAAAATGATTTACTTGCTACAACATAAGATGCAAGACTAGAGTTTGAAACTGGCTGTCAATGTAAAATGTACAGGATGCCTCCTCTTTCTTCTCATATCAACATTTTCACTCAACTGATTTTACTCTTATAATACTATTTTCCTTTAACCTTGATTACTCAATCTAATTCTTCCAGTTGAGTTTCAACACAAAATACAGCTCTGAAAAGGGGTAAAGTGGTGAAGCCTCAGTAGGTCCCATGGTAAATATTTCCAGTGCAATAGAAGAGGGGACTACTGCTGCACATCCCCAGGTTAACAGGAAAGACAGAGGGGGTCATTCTGACCCTGGCGGTAAAATCCGCCAGGGCCAACGACCGCGGGAGCACCGCCAACAGGCTGGTGGTGCTCCCTGGGGCATTCTGACCGCGGCGGTACAGCCGCGGTTCCGACCCCCATACCGCCATCCTGTTCATGGCGGTTTTGGCCACCAGGAACAGGATGGCGGTATGGGGTGTCGTGGGGCCATTGGGGGCCCCTGCAGTGCCCCACCATGATTTTCAGTGTCTGCCATGCAGACACTGAAAATTGCGACGGGTGCAACTGCACCCGTCGCACCCCTTCCACTCTGCCGGCTCCATTCAGAGCCGGCATCCTCATGGAAGGGTGTTTCCCGCTGGGCTGGCGGGCGGCCTTCTGGCGGTCGCCCGCCAGCCCAGCGGGAAACCCAGAATACCCACGGCGGTCTTTTGACCGCGCAGCGGTATTCTGGCGGTTCCAGCCAGGCCGGCGGCTTCCGCCGCCGGCCAGGGTCAGAATGACCCCCAGAGTCTCTTTATCTTTCAGTGCAATCTAAGTCCCTGTATTTTTAAATCATATTTACATGACACTGAACTGAGTATCGTTTAGCAAAACTGCTTTTTAGTGCATGCCTTCTGTTGGACCTGGCCTTTTTTGCAGGGTTACCCCAAACTTTTGGCTTTGTCCTCCTATTTTTGTGACCCTAGGTTTGTTGGCTTTAGGACTTTAGGCACTTTACCAGTGCTAATTCGTGCTAAAGTGCATGCTATATATCCCAAACCATGGCATGATTATCTTACACTTGTTTGGCATATCTATTTGCCTT
This sequence comes from Pleurodeles waltl, assembly GCF_031143425.1. Classification (NCBI taxonomy): domain Eukaryota; kingdom Metazoa; phylum Chordata; class Amphibia; order Caudata; family Salamandridae; genus Pleurodeles; species Pleurodeles waltl. Next base: position 896,076,058 of record NC_090437.1, on the reverse strand, counting down.
TAAGTCCCTCGTAAAGTGGTATACCATATACCCAGAAACTGTAAACTAAATGCTAATTTTGGGCTTGCAGCACTGATTACACCACCCATTGGACTAGCCTTTCAAACCTGTCCCAGGCCTGCCACTACAGGGTCTGCATGCGCAGTTTACTGCCACCTTGATCCAACATTTAAAACTACTTGCCTAGGCCCAAACTCCTATTTTGTTACAACTGAGTCACCCCTAAGTAGACTCTAGGTAGACCTATGGGCAGGGTGCTGTGTAAGTAAAAGGTAGAGCATGTACCTTTAGGTTTTGCATGTCCTAGAAGTGACAAACAACCCAATATGTTTTTCACTGCTGTGAGGGCTGCTCTTCTCATAGGTTAGCATTGGAAATTCTCTTTTATACTTTTCAGTTGTAACTCGTGATCTTAAAGGACTAGCTTTGGCATGTTTGGTATGTTTGGAATAGTAGCGAGAAATCCTGCTTACTGGTGTAGTTGGATTTTACATTACTATTTTAGAAATGCCACTCTTAGAAAGTGGGCATTTCTCTGCTTATAACTCTATTGGCCAGATTTATGAAAAAGTGGTACATTAGCTCTGATGTGCTACTTTTTTTGTGCCCCTCCACCGACACCTAGTGACACCATGGTTGCACCGTATTTAGCATACTAACCACAATGGCGGTAGTTAGAACAATAGTGTCAACATTTTTGACGCTATTGTGGTGCTTTGCTACACTAGCATCAAAAAGTTTTAACGTTAGTGTAGCAAAGTGTAAGGAGGCCCATTGATTTAAATGGGTGCGTCATTTCAAAGCCTGCACTGAGCAGTGTAGGAAAGTATCAGCTTGCCTGGCATGCTACCCCCATTTTTACTTGTGTGTCTGCTTGTTTTTGCCTGTGTCACTGGGATCCTGCCAGCCAGGACCCCAGTGCTCATAAGTTGTGGCCTATGTGTGTTCCTTGTGTGGTGCCTAACTGGATCACTGAGGCTCTGCTAACCAGAAACTCAGTGTTTATGCTCTCTCTGCTTTTTAAATTGTCACTGCAGGCTAGTGACTATTTACACCAATTCTGATTGGCACACTGAAACACTCTTATAAATCCCTAGTATATGGCACCTAAGTACCCAGGGTATTGGGGTTCCAGGAGATCCCTATGGGCTGCAGCATTTCTTTTGCCACCCATAGGGAGCTCAGACAGTTCTTACACTGGACTGCCACTGCAGCCAGAGTGAAATAATGTCCATGTTATTTCACAGCCATTTTACACTGCACTTCAGTAACTTATAAGTCACCTATATGTCTAACCCTCACTTGGTGAAGGTTAGGTGCAAAGCTACTAAGTGTGAGGGCACCCTGGTACTAGCCAAGGTCCCCCCACATTGTTCAGGGCAATTTCCCCAGACCTTGTGAGTGCGGGGACACCATTACATTGCAGCATCTGTGCCCATCAAAGCATTTCCAGAGGCTGGGGGAGGCTACTCCTCCCCAGCCTTCACACCTATTTCCAAAGGGAGAGGGTGTTACACCCTCTCTCAGAGGAAATCCTTTGTTCTGTCTTCCTGGGCCAGGGCTGCCTGGACCCCAGGAGGGCAGAAACCTGTCTGATGGGTTGGCAGCAGCAGCAGCTGCAGTGGTGACCCCGGAAAGGCAGTTTGGTAGTACCCGGGTTCTGTGCTAGAGACCCGGGGGATCATGTAATTGTCTCCCCAATGCCAGAATGGCATTGGGGTGACAATTCTATGATCTTAGACATGTTACATGGCCATGTTCGGAGTTACCATTGTGATGCTCTACATAGGTAGTGACCTATGTATAGTGCACACGTGTAATGGTGTCCCCGCACTCACAAAGTCCGAGGAATTTGCCCTGAACGATGTGGGGGCACCTTGGCTAGTGCCAGGGTGCCCACACACTAAGTAACTTTGCACCCAGCCTTCACCAGGTGAAGATTAGACATATAGGTGACTTATAAGTTACTTATGTGCAGTGAAAAATGGCTGTGAAATAATGTGGGCATTATTTCACTCAGGCTGCAGTAGCAAGCCTGTGTAAGAATTGTCAGAGCTCCCTATGGGTGGTAAAAGAAATGCTGCAGCCCATAGGGATCTCCTGGAACCCCAATACCCTGGGTACCTCAGTACCATGTACTAGGGAATTATAAGGGTGTTCCAGTATGCCAATGTGAATTGGTGAAATTGGTCACTAGCCTGTTAGTGACAATTTGGAAAGCAGAGAGAGCATAACCACTGAGGTTCTGGTTAGCAGAGCCTCAGTGAGACAGTTAGGCATCACACAGGGAACACATACATATAGGCCACAAATTTATGAGCACTGGGGTCTTGGCTAGCAGGGTCCCAGTGACACATAACAAAAATATTGACAACATAGGGTTTTCACTATGAGCACTGGGTCCTGGCTAGCAGGATCCCAGTGAGACAGTGAAAACACCCTGACATATACTCACAAACAGGCCAAAAGTGGGGGTAACAAGACTAGAAAGAGGCTACTTTCTCACACAACCCCCCCCCCCCTCCAACCGAAGGACAATAAGGCTAACCTTGGCCAGTTGAGACTTTATTGTCTAAGTGGTGATAAGTGGAGAGTAGCTCTGCAATATACTGGTTACTCCCTTTATCATCCACTATCTGGTTACTTCCCTGTGGGGATGTAAACCACCCTGTTTGAAGTTTTTTAGCTAACCAACAATGTGAAGATGTATTTTTAGAGTTTCTATCAGTAAGTTTTAGTTTAGAACAGTGGGAATTGTCCACTGGACCTATTTCTAGTGATGAGAATGCCAGACAGGGATGCTGTCTCAGTAAAGCCATAGCTGGGCAAACACTTTGTCCATATGGCTGTAAGAGAGAACAGGGATGCTGTTTCTCTTGAGTTGGAGAAGGCCAGGGATGCTGTCCTATGAGCTCCACACTAGGGCAGGGCTGCTGTTCTAAGTGTTGTGAGGGAGTGCAGGGTTTCTGCACTAAAGTCTCTCTGGGAGGGTTGAAGGGATGCTCCATGTTAACAACAATGGTGCTCTTTTTCTCACCAATATTAGTTATCCCACAGAGAGGTACTTCCACCTCAGGGAGTACAGCTATGCCAGCTGATTATTCCCTTGGTAAAGGTGCCACCGTATAAGAGGTTTCTCCCACCACAGAAATGGTATGCTGAATGGCAGGGTGGTTAGGGGATACTGTGATACCCTTTTTACCTGTTGGTGGAGAGGAATCCTGTGTTTTTAGACCTTTTTCTCTCCTTTGCTTTTTCATTTCAGTAGAAATGAGAGGGAAACATTCCTCAGGGATACCCAGCATGGCTGCATGGGTATAAAACTCTACCTCAGCCCAACCTGAGGTCTCTAGGTCATTACCTAAGAGACAGTCTACAGGTAAGCTAGGTGACACTACCACCTGCTTAGGGCCAGTAACCCCACCCCAACTTAGCTGAACTATAGCTAAGGGAAGAAACTTAGTGGAGTTATGGACATCAATAATCTTGTACTGTTGTCCAATGATGTGTTGTTCAGGAGCCACTAGGTTTTCAGTCACCAAAGTGATACTGGCACCTGTGTCCCTTTAGGCCTGGGCCTCAACACCATTTATTGAAACTGTCTGCCTGTACTTATCCATTGTAAGGGGACAAGCAGCCAGTGTGGCAAGGCCAATGCCACTAGGTGTGACAGAAACTGTCTTGGGACTGACTACCCCAGTTTCTATGATGGACCCATAAGTGAACCCAACTACACCCTTAGCTTGACTGTTGCCAGCAGTCCCACCACTATTACCACTACTGCTAGCGGGACTAGAGTTTGATGTATTAGTGGTGGTAGGCTCAGGGGGTTTACCTGGACAGGACTTATCCCCTGGCCTATGGCCTTTATTTTTACACACAAAGCACCAAGGCTTTTTAATGTGTGTATGTTGTGAAGAAGAGGAAGAATGTGATTTATCCCCACCCCTGAAGAGTGTTTAGGATTTGAAGAAGGATCTTTGGTTTCACCCTTATCCCCATGCTTATCCTGAGATTTCTCACCATCTTTCTTCTTGCCATCCTTGTCACCCCCTGTATGAACTTTTCTGTTCACTCTTGTTCTGACCCATTTGTTTGCCTTCTTTCCCAATTCTTGGGGAGAGGTCAGATCTGAGTCCACTAGATATTGGTGTAACAAGTCAGACACACAGTTATTCAGAATATGCTCTCTCAGAATAAGATTATACAGGCTTTCATAGTCACAAACTTTACTGCCATGTAACCACCCCTCCAAGGCCTTCACTGAACAGTCAACAAAGTCTATCCAATCTTGTGAGAACTCTTTTCTGGTGTCTCTGAACTTAATCCTGAATTGTTCGGTGGTTAAGCCAAATCCATCCAAGAGTGCATCCTTCAAAACTGCAAAATTATTGGCATCACTTTCTCTAACAGTAAGGAGCCTATCCCTACCCTTCCTATTGAAAGATAGCCATAGGATAGCAGCCCACTGCCTTTGAGGGACCCCCTGTACCATACAGGCCCTCTCAAGTGCAGCAAACCACTTGTTAATGTCATCCCCCTCCTTGTAAGGGGGAACTATCTTGTGCAGATTCCTGGAATCATGCTCTCTCACAGGATTGCTCTCAGGAATACTGCTGCTGCCACCATGGGGTCCAAACCCCAACCTCTGTCTCTCCTTCTCCAGAACTAGGGATTCCCTGTCTAGAGCCAGCTGTTGCTGTTTAAGCTTCAGTCTGGTCTCTTCCACTCTCAACTTGTTGAGTTCCCTTTCTAACATTTTGTCTTCAGGGTGGGTGGGTTGGGAATGCTTGGACACAGGAGATATATTGGAATTAACAGAGGGAGACCTGTCCCTAACAGCTTGCACTCTAACAACCTGGCCTTCAGGAACAAAAACATCCCTACTATGATGAGAGCTTCTATTACTACCAGCATTGCTATGAGGTCTGCTAGGGGGCAGATTTGGAAGAGAACTCTGTACCACTCCCACAAGGGGCTCCCCTGAGTCAGAGTGTGAGCTATCTACTAACTTCTCAGATGAAGTGCCACCATGGGACTTATCATTCTCAATGAGCATGTTAGACAGAAATTCTCTAGAAGGGTTCTTTCCTACCACTAAACCTCTATCAATGCAGAGACTCCTTAGGCTCTTAAAGTTAAGATTATCATATGTCGTATTGACCATTTTAAGAGAAGTTCCTACATCAGACATGATAGAAGAAGGTTTAGAGACAGTGAGAAGAGAGAAAAAGTTTCAGGACTTTTTAAAGAACAGAAAAAAAAACTTTTTCAAACTTTTGAAACTTTAAAAAAGTTTAGGAGTACTTTTCAGCACTTAGCAGATAGTGTAAGAGAAGAAAAGCAAAACTTTTTGGTAAGGTGTACATATACTGAACTTGTTTTGTATATTTTTCTCTTATGAAAAGTACAATATGACAAAGTGGTAAGTAGTTACAAGTACTTATCTCACCGCTGCACAACCAATGTAGGAGGCTGGCCTGGCTTGTAGTGGGTACCAAGGGGTACTTACACTCTGTACCAGGTCCAGTTATCCCTTATTAGTGTAGAAGAGGTGTTTCTAGCAGCTTAGGCTGATAGAAGGTAGCTATAGCAGAGCAGCTTAGGCTGAACTAGGAGACATGCAAAGCTCCTACTATACCACTGGTGTCATATGTACAATATCATAGGAAAACACAATACACAGATATACTAAAAATAAAGGTACTTTATTTTTATGACAATATGCCAAAAGTATCTCAGTGAGTACCCTCAGTATGAGGATGCCAAATATACAGAAGATATATGTACACAATACCTAAAATATGCAGTAATAGCAAAAGGAAGTAATGCAAGCAATGTAAAGTTACAGTAGATTGCAATAGGAGCACATAGGTATAGGGGTAACACAAACCATATACTCCAAAAGTGGAATGCGAACCACAAATGGACCCCAAACCTATGTGAACTTGTAGAGGGTCACTGTGACTGTAAGAAAACAGTGAGGGTTAGAAAAATAGCCCACCCCAAGACCCTGTAAGGTAGGTGTAAAGTGAACCTACAACCCCCAGAGAGCACAGAAGTCGTGATAGGGGGATTCTGCAAGGAAAACCAACACCAGCAATGCAACAACAGTGGATTTCCAGACCTGAGTACCTGTAAGACAAGGGGACCAAGTCCAAGAGTTGCGACAGTGTCGAGAGTGGGCAGATGCCCAGGATATGCCAGCTGAGGGTGCAAAGGAGCTGCCATGGATGGAGGAAGCTTGGTGTTTTGCAAGAACGAAGAGGACTAGGAACTTCCCCTTTGGAGGATGGATGTCCCACGTCGTGAAGAAGCTTGCAGAGGTATTTCCACACAGAAAGACAAAAACAAGCCTTGCTAGCTGCATGGGTCGTTGTTAGGGTTTTTGGATGCTGCTGTGGCCCAGGAGGGACCAGGATATCGCCACTTGGGTGAGGAGATAGAGGGGGAGCCCAGCAAGTCAGGGAGCCCTCACAGAAGCAGACAGCACCCGCAGAAGTACCGGAACAGGCACTTAGAAGAGGAGTGAACCGGAGTCCACCCAAAGTCAGAAAAGGGAGTCCCACGACGCCAGAGGAACACTCAGAAGCTTGTGCACTGCAGGTTAGAGTGTCGGGGACCCAGGCTTGGCTGTGCATGAAGGAAATCCTGGAAAAATGCACAGGAGCCGGAGCAGCTGCAAATCACGCGGTACCCAGCAATGCAGTCTAGCGTGAGGAGGCAAGGACTTACCTCCACCAAACTTGGACTGAAGAGTCACTGGACTGTGGGAGTCACATGGACAGAGTTGCTGAGTTCCAGGGACCACGCTCGTCGTGCTGAGAGGGGACCCAGAGGACAGGTGATGCAGTCTTTTGTTGCCTGCGGTTGCAGGGGGAAGATTCCGTCGACCCACGGGAGATTTCTTCAGAGCTCCTGGTGCAAGAAGGAGGCAGGCTACCCCCAGAGCATGCACCACCAGGAAACAGGCGAGAAAGCCGTCAGGATGAAGCGATACAAGGTTGCAGTAGTCGTCTTTGCTACTTTGTTGCGATTTTGCAGGCGTCCTGAGCAGTCAGCGGTCGATCCTTTGGCAGAAGGTGAAGAGAGAGATGCAGAGGAACTCTGGTGAGCTCTTGCATTCGGTATCTGAAGAATTCCCCAAAGCAGAGACCCTAAGTAGCCAGAAAAGGAGGTTTGGCTACCTAGGAAGAGGATAGGCTAGTAAGAAAGGTAAGAGCCTATCAGAAGGAGTCTCTGACGTCACTTGATGGCACTGGCCACTCAGAGCAGTCCAGTGTGCCAGCAACACCTCTATTTCCAAGATAGCAGAGGTCTGGGGCACACTGGAGGAGCTCTGGGCACCTCCCCTGGGAGGTGCAGGTCAGGGGAGTGGTCACTCCCCTTTCCTTTGTCCAGTTTCGCACCAGAGCAGGGCTGGGGGATCCCTAAACCGGTGTAGACTGGCTTATGCAGAGATGGGCAGCATCTGTGCCCATCAAAGCATTTCCAGAGGCTGGGGGAGGCTACTCCTCCCTAGCCTTCACACCTATTTCCAAAGGGAGAGGGTGTTACACCCTCTCTCAGAGGAAATCCTTTCTTCTGTCTTCCTGGGCCAGGGCTGCCTGGACCCCAGGAGGGCAGAAACCTGTCTGAGGGGTTGGCAGCAGCAGCAGCTGCAGTGGAGACCCCGGAAAGGCAGTTTGGCAGTACCCGGGTTCTGTGCTAGAGACCCGGAGGATCATGGAATTGTCACAATTCCATGATCTTAGACATGTTACATGGCCATGTTCGGAGTTACCATTGTGACGCTATACATAGGTAGTGACCTATGATGTGAAATGGTGTCCCCGCACTCACAAAGTTCGGGGAAATTGCCCTGAACGATGTGGGGGCACCTTGGCTAGTGCCAGGGTGCCCACACACTAAGTAACTTTGCACCCAACCTTCACCAGGTGAAGGTTAGACATATAGGTGACTTATAAGTTACTTATGTGCAGCGAAAAATGGCTGTGAAATAATGTGAGCATTATTTCACTCAGGCTGCAGCGGCAGGCCTGTGTAAGAATTGTCAGAGCTCCCTATGGGTGGCAAAAGAAATGCTGCAGCCCATAGGGATCTCCTGGAACCCCAAAACCCTGGGTACCTCAGTACCATATACTAGGGAATTATAAGGGTGTTCGAGTATTCCAATGTGAATTGGTGAAATTGGTCACTAGCCTGTTAGTGACAATTTGGAAAGCAGAGAGAGCATAACCACTGAGGTTCTGGTTAGCAGAGCCTCAGTGAGACAGTTAGGCATCACACAGGGAACACATACATATAGGCCACAAACTTATGAGGACTGGGGTCCTGGCTAGGAGGGTCCCAGTGACACATAACAAACATACTGACAACATAGGGTTTTCACTATGAGCACCGGGTCCTGGCTAGCAGGATCCCAGTGAGACAGTGAAAACACCCTGACATATACTCAGAAACAGGCCAAAAGTGGGGGTAACAAGGCTAGAAAGAGTCTACTTTCTCACAGTAGGTAAACTTTACTCCTACTTTCTAGGGTCTTGGGGTGGGGTATTTTGGGCACCCTTACTGTTTTCCCACAGTCCCAGCGACCCTCTACAATCTCCCATAGATCTTGGGTCCATACGTGATTCGCATTCCACTTTTGAAGTATATGGTTTGTGTTGCCCCCAGACCTATGTTTTCCTATTGCATCCTATTGTGATTCTACATTGTTTGCACTACTTTTCTTACTGTTACTTACCTGTTTTAGGTTTGTGTACATATAACTTGTGTACATTACTTACCTCCAAGTGAGGGTATTCTCTGAGATACTTTTGGCATATTGTCATAAAAATAAACTACCTTTATTTTTAGTAACTCTGAGTATTGTGTTTTCTTATGATATTGTGCTATATGATATAAGTGGTATAGTAGGAGCTTTGCATGTCTCCTAGTTCAGCCTAAGCTGCTTTGCCATAGCTACCTTCTATCATCCTAAGCTGCTAGAAACACCTCTATTCTACTAATAAGGGATAACTGGACCTGGCACAGAGTGTGAGTACCACAAGGTACCCACTATAAGCCAGGCCAGCCTCCTACAATAGGTAGACATAAACTGATTTGCTGTTGTCTAAATTCTGCAAAG